>NC_056727.1:1242196453-1242571453 GCF_019279795.1 Protopterus annectens | reverse complement strand
TTTTTCTGCATGTATTGTTCCCACATTTCCATTTTTCTGTTACTTTCTCATACACTTTCCTAAAGATACCACTTCTAGTTATTTTCTCTCTTTTGCAATGTTCACTACTTCTAGTATAGCTGGTTTCATTCTACAATAACTGCTTTTTAGGTAGCCAGTCTAGGCAATTCTGATTCTGTTTTACAGCTCAAAAAAATTATTTTCTTAGTTACATCAGTTTGCTGACCCAGTATTTCTGACAAGAGTAGTTTGCAGAGAATTGCATACAGTCCCCAAAATATGTTCCCAATTAACTCTTCCCCATCATACCTCCAACATTTACATTCTGTCTAGGGAAGAATACTTTGGAGTCTGCTTGGGATATAAAATACCTGCACAGATACTGCCAAGCAAAGATCCTAAATCTTCTAGACTTTGTTGCATTTTTGGGAGCCATGCATATATCCTCCCATTGTTTCTTTGTGAATTGCATATCCATTCTCTCTTTCCAATCTTTTCTGACCTACTGCAATTGATTTATATAGTTGTCATGCAGTATTATATGTCCTACTAATTATCCCTTTTTTAACAGCAGCTTTTGTTCTGGATTCTACTGAAAAGTCTAGAAATGCTGATCTTTCACTTAGAATCCGTCTGTTCCTTTCATTTTTGCCTATACCTTGATATCAGTCCTTGATAGGAAAGGCAATCTGATGTTAGTAGCAAAGAAAATATGTGTATATCGTGTTTAATTGAATTTGCTGTATCTTCCAGCTCTGTAAAGGGGACAGTCATTTCTGTACATTGCTCTGTGCTGCCCTTGAGGTTTTGGATATAGCTAAAGAAAGCGTTGTGATTGTACTTTTCCTGGGAGGCTATTTTTTCCTCATATTTAACTTTAATAGACTTTGCCATTTTAACTGCTTGTTTAGATTGATGTGTTTTTTATCATGGTGGGCTTAGCACTTCCTAATCATGGCTGTGACTTTTTTCTTTTGTTATACAACCTGTTTATGTTTATATTCTACCAGGGCGGTTTGTTTTGAGTTAGTTCTGGGCATATTTCTGATAGGCACAGCTGTCTCTGTGTCTTTATTAACATGATTGTACAGGGTTTCTGTTAAGAATTCTTCATAGGCAGCTGTGTTCTAAGGGTTTGGGGGTCTTGAAATTTTGACATGATATCCCTACTTATGGAGTTTCCCTTAGAGTAGTGTCTAAATGTTATGGGGTTAGCTGGTATCATGGAATTAATGACTAGTATGAAGGAGACAGCTTTGTGATCTGACCTTATGAGTGAGGACAATACATGATGGGGGGGTTGCATTGTTCTCCCATGTTTGTGAGTACCAGCTCAAGTATATTTGCACCCCTAGTGGACGTATGGACTCTCTGGTCCAAGGTGTTTGTGTTTATAAGTCAAGGAATCTTTGGACCAGCAAGTTTCGAGTGTAAGTATCCCAGTTTATAGTAAGTTAGTTGAAGTCACCCATTAGTATAGTATTGAGTTGAATGATGAGGGTCTCCAGTAAGTCCAAGTACAAGTTATGGGTTACAAGGAATCATAGAGAGTGACTTGTAGCTTGTAAGGATATTAAATGGAACTTTGCCTTTGGAAATCTGGAAATGGAAAAGCTTAAGCATGTCATCCTGTTTGACTAGAGTTTAGGTGAGTTCATTGTTGATATAGATTGAGACATCTCCACCTTTGGTCTCTGCCTGTGGCAGTAACTGACCTGAATGTGTGGAAGACATTCTAGCCCTGCAGTGCCAGAATGCTGTCTGTGGCTTTCAACCATGTTTCAGTGACTGCACAGATGTCCACATTCTCTTGAGTGAGGAGAGCCTGCAGGGAGTGGAGTTTCTTGTTTTGGCTACGTGCATTAAGCAGTAACATCTTGATTTCCTTGGGTTGATTTTGCTACATGAGAAGGTTTGTCAGTTTGGCATTGCCTAAAAAGGCACTTTGGCACAGGACACTGTTTTAACCAATATTTAAAAGCCTAGACAGATGCAGGCTATCCTTAGCAAAGCAATGTGGTCTGTTGGCCGTATTGTGTCTTGCTGACAAATACTTTACCATCTTGGAATGATGCCAGAAACTAAGCCAGTTATTCAAGTCAGTCATCTTTTTTCATATTGTGGCATCAGTAAAGCACGTCCACACAGTGCCGGCAACATCCAGTGACACTTTCACAATCTGTGCAATCTGAGGGAGTTAGTCCACTATTCTGCAGTCATGGCAAAGTCTGCATTGCTCTTAGCAAATTACAGGCTTTACTATTAGACAGATTCTTCTTTCTAGTACACTAGCATAGGCTTTTTTAGGAAAGTTCAGCACCCACTGTAACTGTAGATTACCCACCTGTCATTCTTTTTTATAAATGTGGGCCAACACCATAGTTTCAGTCTAGAGGTTTTGTCTTAGACCTATGTGCAACATTGAAAAGGCATATTAACCACAACTCTCCAACACTTTGCAGTACTTTCAGCATTTCGGTTTTGCCTTCACTGTCACAGCCTTGCAGTAGAGGAACTGCTTGATTACTACACTGACCTCACTTCTTCAGATAAGGGCATGTTCACAGGTCTTATGAGTTCTTTAGAAGTGTTCCTCCTACCATTTTACAATGTCTGCAGGTAAAAAGTGTTTCTCCACTCATTCTGAGAACAGTCTTGATAATATCATTTCTTCAACTCCTACTTCACTGAATGTTTTGCCAAAACCTGTCTGTGAGGATTTCCAAAAGTTATTCTGCATGGTCTTGACAAACTCCTCCCACACCTAAGACTTCACCTAGCTGACTGCCACAGCTGATCCCTTTCTGTCATGCCAGTATCAGCTAGTCATGTACAGATAATGCCCCCCCCTCCCGCTAACATTGCACAGAAGATTTGTTTGTTTAACCTTTTGGGGTCCTTGCTTCTAGTGTTCATCAGTGGGTCCTAGGGTTACTTCTGTGACAAGTAAGATCACTTGTGGGTCCTAGGATTACTTCCACGACAAGTAGTATCACTTTTCAGCCACATCTCTTAACCTCCACCTCAGCTGTTAAGATCTTCACCAGGAAACATTCAGGCAGCACGTCTTCCCCAACCTCCTCAACTGTACTGCAGAAGTGCTTCTGGAGGTGGAAACTGAACTCACCCAACACAAAATCATTAATAGCCATTCCCAGGACACACTTACTCTATCTCTGGGTTTCCTCTGTCTGACCAGCAACTACCCTGCCTGTCTGAGCGTGCATCACCAGTTGATAATCAGTTAACATTTCTAGGCCCCCCCTTGACTGGAGTATCCTGAACGTATGGCCTGATATCTGATGGCATAACTACAAAGCCAGTCATTGACTTTTGGCTCAAGGTGCTGTGGTTGCAAAAATATTTGAGCATCCTTGTGTTTGAACATTGTATTTGTTAGAGGAAAGTTCAGGGCTGTTACTAAAGTCCCAAACAGTTCAGCATTCTGGTTCAGATCAGATACGCTCTTTCTGCCACTTGCACTACTTTAAGTGTCCTCACTATTTCCTGTGAGCACTGACATTTCCTAGTAGAACTACATGATCAGGTGATACCTGGTCAGGTATTACACACAGGTTTTGTAAGAAGGCTGAATACTGTGAGTAACTACAAACAGCTTTTAGATGCATGTGCTTCATAAAACAGACTAGGTTTACCTTGTACATCTCACAGCTGCATTGAATTTACCTGTTTCTTTACTGGCACAGCCTCCAGGTGAACAGTGCCCAGCAGGAGACTTGAAAACATCCCTGTACCTGCCCAGGGCCTGTCCTCTTAATAAGCTATAGCATAGGAGAGGAGTCACCCTTACATTGGTTCCTGAACTGCTGCTGTGTGTAAAATTAAAGATTAACTAAATATAGCTGGTTCCTTTCAGTCTTGCACGTACGATGTGACTCCTTCCTGAACATTAAGGTGACAGTCTGTGTCTGAAGAGCCACTTTGCATTGCCAGAGTGTAGTCTGTTGTAATCTATCCTGCTCCTGCCTGCCAGTTGACTGACACCTGACCCCAGTACTTCTCCTTGCAGGAGACTGACCATCAGTTTGGGTGCAGCACTGCAGGACTTGTGAAAGGTTGTGGTGGTGAAGTGAGAGGCAGGTCATAAGATGAACTTGTCATCTATTCACCTCTTGTAATTAGCTTTAAACAATGAGTTTTTGGTATTGACCAAAAAACTGATATGGCAGATAAAAGCAGCAGATATCAGATTCCTTCACAGTTTAACTGAGCTCAGTCTTTGTGACAGGATTAAGAGCTGATGCCCCATTTTTTCTCCTCTAGGACAGAGTCACCAGCACCCATTCTTTAGTCAGGAAGAGACTACCCAGTGATGGTAGTCCCCAATGTGGAAGCCATGAGAACATTTACAGAAGTACTGCCCTAACACCCTTAATCTGGTGATGACATAAGCAACTCGGTGACTGTAAGGGCCACTGATGTCTCACTGTTTGAGGGTGTACCTTCCCACACATGCTTACGCAAGGTGTACCTATCAGTGGTTTGGGTGATTTTGCTCATGCCTCTTCACATCCTGTGGGTTACTTCAGGCATGGCCTTTTCTGCTCAGTCCTGGAGCAGCAAATCTCACATGATGGAAACTTCCAAATATCTGATCCTGAGTGGGAGGGCTGGCAGTAAGCAACACCACAACCCCCACCCCCCACCTTCCGGTACCCAAGCTGCTACTCAGACTCTGATTATCTGGGTCACAGGGATCTATCTGTCTGTGCCACAAAACCAGGCTAATATATCTTATTGCTTAAGTAAGACTTAACTTTACATGCTTTTATAGGGGTTTCTGAGACTTTGATGTACATCATTTTTTTAGTGACTGTATAAAGAATTAGATCTTTTGAGCATATGTAACATTTGCATATTACTGTCCAACTGTGCTCTGCTGTGACATTTTAACATAGTTGTTTTACTGTGGTGGTGGTGCTGTGGTAGCGTTGTCACCTCACAGTTAGACGTTGCTCGTTCGATTCTCAGTTAGAGCGTCTTCTGTGTAGTGACATGCGTGAATGGGCGTTCCTCCGTTGAAGGTTGTGCGTTAGGTCCGGCAAGCCAGTATGTAAAAAAATCTACTGCCAATCATTAGCGGACCAGAGTTTCGCTGTGGTGACCCCTAACCGGGAAAAGCCAAAAGACACAAACAAACTTTATCCTACAGATTTTTCAGTATAATTGTATACTAGTACCCCTCATGGTTGGACTGCACAAAAGTGGACATGGTCTGTTTGATATGCAAAATGGTTGTGACATCATATGCAAATGACGCATGCTTGACTGACATGCAGATTTGCCGGTGACATCGCAATATTTTAATTATAGGTCAGAGGAGGTCACTAATGTTTATTTTACATTGTTTTCTAAGGGGTTTACTTTTGTCCCTAGAAGGATGGGTGACATCAGTAAAGTATTGACAGATTTAAAGCTTTTTTTTGAGGAAGAAGAATTTTGAAATATTGTTTGCTGGGAACAGACACCCTAAAACAGAGGTGAGTTATACAAGAAAAGCACAAATAATCTCTCTTTACATCCACAACTAAAGAACCTGGAAGTGGTTTTGGAGAGTCACATAAGGAAAGGACTTACTGAAAATAAGTTTAAGTCTAATTTGACTGTGGAAGAGAAAAATTTACTAAGATATATCCAAGGAAATAGGAACCTTAGGGAGATGAAGCCAGACAAGGGAGGGGTGGGACAGTCTTATGGATAGTATTATTTATAGTGGTAAAACAATGGAAATTCTTAATGACACTCATCAGTACTTTATAGTATCCAAGAATGAGATTAATTTAGCCTATCATAAGACTGACGTTGTTCTTAGAAAGTCACGCCATGCCGGCTTGTTAAATAAAAAAAGTTTATGACTACTTACATAATGCTGACCCTATTATTCCAACCTTGTTTGCTATTCCGAAGATACACAAGGATTTGGAAAATCCCCCCTTAGGCTAATACTTGCAGCATATGGGTCCAAGATACACCCCCTTGCAAAATTTTTGGATTTTAAGATAAAAGATTTGTGGGGTGGAAATGAAAGTGTTTTAAAGGGCTCATGGGACCTAATAAAGAGCCTTAAAAGTGAGGTCTATAAAAATGTGATTATTTTTGTAACCATAGATGTGGTGGATTTATTCACCATTATACCCCATAGTGAAGGTATAGTTTGGTTCAAAGAAGAGTTAAGGGAAAGGAAGTGTATGTCAGAGAATAATTCTCAGATTTGTGTCAACCTCATGATTTTAGTGTTAAAAAATAATTTTCTCCATTTTGAAGGAGAATTTTACCAACAAATGTCTGGAGTAGCTGTGGGGGCTAGTTGTGGCCCCATTTTTGCAAACCTAATACTTTATGTATGGGAAAAGAAATGTATTTACAATATAATTCTAATTATACTGCATGTTGGACTTCATACAAGAGATTCCTGGGTGACATTTGTGTTTTGTGGGTAGATTTCAAAGAAAAGTTAATGTAATATATTACATATATTAATGGAACTCCCCACTTTCTAAGATTCACCCACGAAATAAATGAAGAAGTTATGAATTATTTGGATGTGTGTGTTACTAAAGTTGTTAAGGACAAGAGGTTTACGTTTTAGATTTATAGGAAGAATGCTGTCTCTACAAGTGACCATCTTTTAAGCAAAAACAGAACATAGTAAAAGGACAATATGTTGTATAAGTAGAGTGATATCGGATCATGATGATTTTGTCCACGTAAATAGACATTTGAAGAGTATGATTCTTGAAAGGAAATACCCAGAGAAACTAATAGATCAGGTATAGGAAGAAGTTACAGTGGGTAGAAAGGGTAAATATTGTTAGTAAGTGTAAAAATAATGAAGAGCGGGGGGTTGGTATGGATGGTGTCTGCTATAGATTGTCATGGGGATGCCAAAGTCATTACTAAGATTGTTAGAGAAGAATGGAAGACATTTTCTCAGTTTTCTGATTTAGATGTGCTTTTTAAGAATCCCCTCAATGTAACCTATAGGAGGGCCCAGAGTATAAAGGACCTTGTGGAACGTAAGGTTAAGACTAAGGGCAATAAAAGGATGGGTACGTTTAAGTGTGGTGTGTGTGCCCAGTGTGCCTGTATTGCCCACAAAGAAAGTGTTTTTCTGGCAAGTAGGAACAAAGTTATTAAAGGAGCTTCCTTTTCTAATTGCAGTAGTCAGGGGTTAGTGTGTCTGGTTACTTGTGAATGCTGTAATGCATTCTATATTGGTAAAACAGAAAGAACCTTAAGGAGAAGAATATATGAACATTACTATAACATAAAAACTAAGCATGAGACAAATAGTTTATATATATATATATATATATATATATATATATATATAAATATATATAAATATATATATATATATATATATATATATATATATATATATATATAAATATATATATATATATATGTATATATATATATAGTTTTATATGTGAAAGTTTTCCCCAATGCAAAATATATATTTTTTTGTGATAAAATTGGTTCCTTTTGATTTTAAGGGGGGTTCTTGGGAGAACAAAATTGAGTATTGTGAATTGTGCTGGCAATTAATCCTGGAAGCTAATAGAAGCCCAGGACTTAATGAGAATTTAAGTGTAAGTTCAGTGTTAAAAATGAGAGCAGCTAGATTGTGAATTATATGGTATAGGACAGTGGTTCCCAAACTTTTTCGATTCTCGGCTCCCTTGCTGAATCCAGGTTTTCCCAAGGCACCCCCCCCCTCCCGTGGCGCGCATAAAGTGCTTATTTTATTTATTTATTTGACATTTGTGTAACAAGGCTGCCCGAGTGGACTAGGAGACCTGGGGAGAAAAAAGCTCAAAAGTACAATAAAAACACAATTACCAAAAAAAAGTGTACATTCTGCTTAACAGCATAACACTGATCTACTATGGTTGAGAGGTAAGCAAACCTAATGGCAACCTTATTAACTTTAAGTTCATAAGAGCAATATTTAAAATCTGTCCCTATTATTTGGCTCTGTCCAACATACGTCTCAATTGTATAGATTTTTGCAGAATGTCCAGATTTTTGCCTCATATTTTTGGTCTTTGTCTCATAAAATTGTTGTTTTCTGGCAAATCACTGGCAGATCACTGAGGTAGAAGTCAGAATACAATGACAGGCAGTTGAGTTTCATACTTCATACCCTTCACCAAATTCATGCTAATGCAAAACATGCATTTCTTTCAACTTTCTAAGTTTGTGAGAGCAGTACTTAAGTGTCCCTATTTTGTGCCTTTGTACCCCCATTATATTTTGCTTTGTCTAAATTTCTTGATCTAAGAGGGTGAGTGGTATGTGTCCAGTGGTATGGTCTGGACTTACAGAGACCTCATTGCTGCTGCTGCCAGGCATCACTCTCACTCTCTCCCCCCATGACACACATACACACACCGTCTCTTTTGCATTCATTCATGTATTCACTCAGACACCTCGCTCTTTTCCGATCTCTTACACAGTCATAGTCACTCCCTGATTCATACCTGCATTCACGCACAGTCACTTCCTCATTCATAACTGCATTCATTAACACATCACTCTCACTGTCTGTCACACCCACACGCCACACACCCACTTACGCATTCATTCATACATCGCTCTCACTCTCCCGATCTCACACCCACATGCCAGACACCCACTTACGCATTCATTCATACATCCCTCTCACTCTTCCGATCTCACACATACACACACACACACACAGTCACTTCCTCATTCATACATGTATTCATTCACACATTGCTCTTACTCTCCCGATCTCACACATATACACACACAGCCACTTCCTTGTTTATACCTGCATTCAGACTCTTTTCATTCAGACTCTTTTGCTTTCATGCACACATTCATTCACACACACAGACAGACACACACACACACTCATACAGGCATTCACTTAACTGATAGCCCTGTGACAAGTGCTCCACGGCCCGGTGGTTGGGTACCACTGCTATACTTGATGCCAGTTCTGCTAAAAAGCTACAGTGTAGGTCTAGACTTAGTTTGCCACGAATTAATAAGCATAGCTGCAAAGTAAACCGTGAACTGTTTGCTGTTTATTTTGCAGCTGTACTTATTAGTTTGCAGCGCCCCTGTAAAGAAGCCGTGGCTCCCCAAGGTGCACACTTTGGGAACCCCTGGTATAGGATAAGATTTCTGTACTTTATTTTTACTATTTATGTCCACCTGCATGTTTGTGCTTTGACCACAAGATGGCAGTAAAGAGATTAATATTTTGCTGTTTTAAATGCAGAAAAGTTTATAGGTTCATAGGTTCATAGGTTCATACTAGGCTATCTGCCCAAGGGCATTTATAAGCCTAGCCCATAGTTATGTGGCTTTCGCCACCCCTTTAGTTTGAATAAAAACTATGCCTATCATTTTTCTGTGCCTCTGTCAAGCAGTGACACTGAAGTAATCCCTGGGGTATATCTGCGATCTCCCATCCATTGGTCAAGATTCCTCTTGAACAAGGCCAGCGAGGTGCTCTGCCTCACATGTACCGGGATTTTGTTCCACAGCATAGGGAGTCTCTGGGTGATGAATCTGTCCCTCCAGCACGTTCTATTTATAACCGTGTCAAGGTTTAAGTCTCCGCCTTGTGGTTCTGAGGGATCTAGATTTTTGAGGTGAAGCATATTCATCAAATCTGGGTTTGACATGGCCTTATATGTCAGGCACAGGTCACCTCTGAGCAAGCGGTATGAGACTGAATAGAGCTGGAGTTCTTTCAGTCGGGCAGCATAAGACATATTTTTGAGACCCTTTATCCTTTTGGTGAGGAACTTTTGGGGCCTTTCAAGCTGCATCAGGTGTCTGGTCAGATACATTCGAGCGGGCATTGTACTCAATCATAGGTCTAATGAGTGGTGAGTACAGGGGGACGATGACCTCCCTTGATCTAGATGTGAATCCCTTCATGATCAGGTGGGCGATATAGAAGGTTTTCCTAACTACTTTAGCAACATGAGTGTCAAGCGAAGGCTACTGTCAACCTGGGTCCCCAGATCCCTGATGACTTTTTCTGTGCTCAGTGGATTGCCACCTATATGGTAGCTAGGGGTAACCTTGTTTTTCCCGAAGGGTATGACTATGCATTTTTGGCGTTTAACTTCAGGCCATGGCTCTGGCACCAGTTATCCGTTTCTGTGAGGCCCTTCTGGAGGATATCTGTGTCAGATGTGTTTTCGACTATGGCCCAGTTTGCAGTCATCTGCAAACTTTGTCAGCCATAACCCTCCTGTGTTTGCTTGTACTTCAGAAAAGTAGATGCCGAACAAGAGTGGACCCAGGACTGAGCCCTGTGGGACACCACTTGTGACAGGCTTTGAGTCTGACATGGCTCCAGCAACTCTGACCCTGTGGGTTCTGTCACTTAGCCAGTTTGCAACCCATCTTGTGATGTATGGGTTTACATTCAAGCTGATGAGTTTTTCGATGATACCTGAGTGGGGTATTGTGTCAAGGCCTTTGCCAGGTCGAGGTAGGCTGTATGGACTGCCTTTCCTCATCAATGGCCTTGGTGACTGTCTCGAAAAAGTCAACCAAGTTTAAGAGGCAGGATCTGCCTTTGACAAAGCCAAACTGGGTTGGATCCAAAGTCTGCAAGTTCCCTATGTCTTTATTTATGAGTTCCATTATGATCCTCTCCATGGCTTTGCAGATAAGGCTTGTCAAGCTAATGGGGCGGTAATTTCCAGGGTCTGTGGAGGCACCGCCCTTATGAAGTGGGACCACAGTCGCCGTGCGCCACTCCTTGGAGTGATCCTGAGGTGAGGCTAAGATTAAACAGCTGTCCTAACTGTGGGTTTAATTCCTCGTTGAGTTCATGAAGCACACAGCCGGGGACACCATCCGGTCCCATGGATGCTGTGTTTTTTGCCTTAGTGAGGGCAGTTCTCACCTGGGCGTTGGAGATGTTTGGGGGGCTACAATCCTAAAGTTTTTTAATTTACTTATATAACATTTTTTATATGTGAAAATGTTTATATGTATCAATTTTTAAATTTATAAATTTACAAGTTTTCATTTCATATACAGGATACAGCATTTATTTATTTATAGTATCTTTTATACAGAAGAAGTACTGTGATTATTTTTTAAATCTAACTTGTTTTAATGTGTGTTTGAATATTGGATGGTATATAATTGATATATGGATTTTTTGATATATAAAGGCAGCAATTTTTTGTGGAATTTTATCTGAATACGTCTTGAAACAAAAATGCGGCGATTCAGTTAAAGCTTTAATTTTTTTTTTTTTGCTGGCCGGTTAATAAATTGTTTATTTTGCACAGGATACACTGCTTCACAAGTGCTTTTGTATTTGGCATGGCAAGTGTCATACAGCAACTGGACAGGTGAAATTCGTAGTTAGTCAGGGTGTCCCACAGGGCTCTGTCCTAGGCCCTTACATATTTATATTGTATCTTTCAGGCCTAACTTTTCATCTGAGGTGTTCTACAGTCTAAATGCAGATGACCTGAAATTGGGTAAACTGATTACATGTGTTACAGATAAGGCAAGTCTGCAAAATAACTTGACTAAATTGACCATTTGGACACAGGAGAATAATATGCTGATAAATACATCAAAAACTAAGCATATGATATTTGGTAGGCATAAACTGAAAGATATTATTATCCCCCTCCACAAGGGAGGTCCATCTGCTGACCTCTCCAACTACCGTCCCATTGCAATCCTATCACTTCTCTCAAAAATTCTAGAAAATGTATCCACCACTAACTCCTTACCCACATGCTAACCAACAACCTTCTAACTAAAACCCCACATGGATTCAGACCTTCCCATAGCACCAACACTGCCCTAATTAACATGTCCAATACCATAAACTTGCACAGGAACCAAGGAAAGCTGGTCTCTGCCACCTTCTTAGACCTATCCAAGGCATTTGATACAGTTTCCCATAACAAACTCCTCACCTGTCTAGCAGAACTCAGCCTTGATGACCCCACTCTACAATGGTTTAACAGTTACCTAAACAACCAGTCACAATCTGTCAAATGGGGCAACTCCCTATCCCCCCACTCCCTGTCACATGTGGTGTCCCACAAGGTTCAGTCCTTGGCCCCCTCCTCTTCAACATATTTACAAATAATCTCCACCTAGCTACCACTAAAGCCAACATTGTCCAGTATGCAGATGACACTACCCTAATCTGCTCAGCAACAAACATCCAATTACTTCAAAGTAAAGCCCAAGAATCCTTCACTGAGGTAGAGAACTGGCTAAACAACTACCAACTAATACTAAACCCAAAAAAAACACAGCTAATACTATTTCACCAAACCAAACACTGCAACGCCACCTTTACCATCATGTCTACCAATGGCACCCTCATCACTCCAGTAACTGAGTCTAATCTCTTAGGCATCACTATTGATCATCAACTTAAATACAACAAGCACATATCCCATACTATCTCTAAAGTCCATAAAAAAAATAGGTTGCCTATATCGTTGCAAACTATTCCTAACCCCTGAGACTAGAACAACAATAGCCAGAACTCATCTCTTATCAACACTACTTTACACCTGTCCAGTTCTCACTAATATTAACAAAACCAACCTGAATAAACTCTCTACATGCTAGAATAAAATAGCTAGGTTCGCTGCCAATAATAGATCACATTCCCACCATTGCCTATCCCTAACTAAACTGCACTGGTTAGAATTTCCAAACCTCCTATGCTACCACTAGCTGATCATAGCCCATCAAATTCTCCTCCATCCGGGGAAGTGCCCTGCCCTTGCCAACATGCTATACTTTCACAACCCTAAAAGGGAGCTGCGTTCATGTATCAAAAACCTGATTGAAGTTAATCCATGCAATAACAGTTCTGGGGAGGCCTTATTCTCCCATGATGTTGCCAAAGCATGGAACACCCTCCCACCTGAACTCAGGCTACAAAGTCACACAGGCACCTTCAAAGGCCTTCTTAAATTACACCTCAATACTAACCCTCTCTGCACCTGCAAATATCCCCCTTGAAGACTCACTTTTCCATATGTAAGTGACCCGTTGAAGCCTTTAATGCATACACTATACTCTCACCTGAAATGTACTTTTTGTATATATTGTAAATAATGGTACTACTCCTGAGTATCTTATTGATGTCCTTCAAGGATGCATCTGCAGTCCTTACAAATGGGTTGTCCTGTCGTCAGGCAGCCCTTCGGTCGGCCGGATTCCAAAGTCTGGGTCTGGCTTCGGCTGGTGTCGCACTTCACCCGACGTCATAGCTGCAGTTATTCGGGTATAAAGGCATCAGCCGACGCCATTTTCCTCAGTCTTTCTTGCCGCGTGGCGCCCGAAGCAGAAGCTGTTCGCAAGTGCCGGTCGGTCCGAACCAGACATTACTACTACCGAATACTACTTCGAAGACTTCTAAAAAGCTAAGTACCCCATTGGGGACTCTTTCTTGCCTCAGCCGATGTCAGAAAAAGTGAATAACTGTTTACCTTGTGGGAAACAAATACCTCATAAAGATTTCCACTCTTACTGCTTACCTTGCTTAGGCCCAGACCACGACGTAGCAGCTTGTCTAGCCTGTGCTTCTTTTAACCGACGGACGCTTAGACGTCGGTCGGAATTTGCTGAGCAGTTTTTCGGCTCTGAATTTGCTTATATTATGCCGTCGGATCCTCCGACTTCACAAATCTCCAAAAAACGCAAAGAAAAGGACAGACACTCGCGGTCCGCGGTTTCGGCCGAAACCTCAGTTAAGCCAACCGCGAGTGTCTCGATTTCGGCTGAAACCGAGCAAGCGGTTCTTCCTTCAGCCGAAAACAGGCCTTCTACCGAGGCTTCTTCTAACCTCGTGGAATCGGCTTCTGAAATCCAACCTGTTGTGATTTCTCAGGATTTATCTGACACTATTCCCTTGGATACTTCAACTCCTGCACGTGGAGCTGCTAGGCCTCCTGCAGCCATGTCCATTAAGGCCTTTGCTAGGGCTAAAGCAGCTAAAGCTACAAAGACTGTGCCTGTTAAGACCCCCTCTCACAGGCCCAGTTCCAGTTCCCAAATGCTTTCTTTGGCAGAGGATCTTATTTCTTTAATCCGGGGATCCCAGCCTCATCCAGACAGGGCCTCTCATCCACCTCCAGAGAAGAGGCCTAGAGCAGAGCCCCCTGAGCCAGTGTCCACAGATGATTCCTCTGATGATCCAGACAATACAGACCCTCCAGAGGCTCCTTATTCCCCTTACGAAGACTCTGATGCTGAAGAGTCCATCCCTTCTGCCTCTCCACCTGAGGAATTTTCCTTTGGGGAAACCTTACATGCCATGAGGGAACAATTTCAGTGGCAGGGCCAAGATTTTTCAGACTCCAGGAAAAGGCTTAGAACCTTTGCATTTACCTCAACATAGGCCTTTAGCTATACCTCCAGTTCTCTCTGTTGTAGATGATGCATTTAATGATGCTTGCACTGCTCCTGATTCTTTACCTCCGGCCCCTGCTAAGCCCGATAGGTTCTACAGGGTCCCGGACACACATCACCATTTATACAAGGCTCCTTTAGCAGATCCCGAGACTATCTCCCAGGGTCCTAAGGCTGTAGCATCTACCTCTGCTAAAAACCCCCTCCCCTCTGTAAGGGAATCCAGGTCCTTAGAGAGATGGGGTAAAAAAGTTTACACTTCTGCTACTCTGTCAGCTAGAGCCTTGAACTGTCAATTTCATATGATACAATATCAAGAATTTATGCTAGACCAGTTAACTAAAAAGCTGTCCTCTGATGAACCTTTTGATAAGAAGTATGTTCAGGAAATGGTACATAACATTCAGCAAGTTAGTAACCATTCTTTAAAATGCGGCTATGATGCACTGGAGGCTTCCTTTAGATCAGCCATGACTGGCACAGTTATCAGAAGGCATGCATGGTTGAAAGAGCAGGCCTTACCGGACCATGTCAAAGCAAAGCTATTAGATACTCCCATGGACAAGGCTAATTTATTTGGTCCACCTGCACAACAGGTACTGAAGAAGATGGAGGAGAAAGCAAAATCTGTACAAACAGTGAAAGATTTCTTACAGGTCCATCCTCCAAGGTTTAGCAGGAACTGGCCCTCCAAAAATTGGTCCTTTCCAGACTCCTCTAAAGCACAGAGAGGCAGGGATAGGCGATCAAGAGGCAGAAACCAATCCAGAGGTGCCTACAGGGGACGCCAGTGGCAGGGTAACAACCAGCGAGGCACAGGCGCAGCCACCACCACTGCATCAGGACAATCACAGTGACTTGGCTCTGGCACCGCCTACCAGGGAACAAATAGAAGCACCCTTAGGCAGAAAGCTAGCTTTATTTTCAAAGAACTGGCATTACATCACAAGGGACAAGTGGATTTTGCAAACCATAAACCAAGGTTACAGGTTTCATTTCCATACTCTACCAGGAAAGAGAGGAATGCCAAACCTACCACCAACTCAAAAGGTAGAAGCTCTAAAACAAATATCTCAATTATTAAGGATGAGAGCTGTGGAAAAGGTACCATCTATGGAACAAGGAAAGGGATTTTACTCCAGACTTTTCCTGGTACCAAGAAAAGAGAGCAAATGGAGGCCTATTCTCGACCTGTCCGCTTTAAACACATTTCTCATTGTTCCAAAATTCAAAATGCTGACTCTACAGCAGCTTCTTCCCATGCTGGGCAAGGAGTCTTGGCTGGCAACTCTAGATCTCAAGGAGGCATACCTGCATGTCCCCATACGACCAAATTGCAGAAGATACCTCAGATTTCTTGCAGGATCAGAGCATTATCAATTCTCAGCATTGCCCTTTGGCTTATCTACTGCGCCCAGAGTGTTCACGAAATGCCTGGCATCAGTAATTGCTCATTGCAGGCTTCAGGGAATCCAAATTTACCCCTACCTGGATGACTGCCTGATACAAGCGGACAACATGAACAAACTAACAGAAGACTTACAAAGAGTCATTTACCTGCTACAAGCCCTGGGATATACAGTCAATATAAAAAAGTCAAGGCTGATACCATCCCAAAGAATAACCTTTTTGGGTGCAGAGCAAATGGCATTTCTAACCGTAGAAAAGCAAAAGCAATTACCTCTCTACTTCTTGGCATTAACAAAGCAGAACCATCTGACAGCAAGAAAAGTACTGCAAGCCCTGGGCTTCATGGCATCCTGCATAATACTGGTTCCTCATGCCAGACTGCATATGAGAAAGCTACAGTGGTACCTAAAAAATTTATGGTCTCAACACAAGCACAGCCTAGAAACCAAGATTCCTATAATTCCCTGCCTGAAGCAAGAGTTCCTATGGTGGGCTCAGGCCTGCCAATCAAACACAGGATTGCCCTTCTACAGCATTCAACCAAGCCAAACCATCACGACGGACACCTCAGACCTCGGTTGGGGGGCCCACATGCTGGACAAGTGCATACAAGGCTTATGGACTCAAGACCAGCTGCACCTGCACATAAATCTAAAGGAAATGCTGGCAGTAAAATTGGCAATCCAGTCATTCAGACCATTTCTCCGAGAAGGTCATCTGATGATAAGGACAGACAACACCACAGTGATGTGGTACATCAACAAACAGGGAGGCACACACTCATACCCTCTATGCCGGATGGCACTGGACCTATGGAATGTGGCTCTGAGCTACAACATTCAGTTACGAGCTATTTTCGTACCAGGAAAAGAAAACATTCTAGCAGATATATTAAGCAGAACTACCACGGATGCCCACGAATGGATGCTGCATCCGGACATCTTCAAGGCCATCACAAGAAGATGGGGACTCCCAGAAATAGACTTATTTGCATCCCCACACAATCACCAGCTAAAGAAATTCTGCACGAGGACGTACCACCCACTTGCATGGAAGGTGGACTCCCTATCTTTCACTTGGGAAAACCTGTCAGCATATGCATTCCCACCACTTCCTTTGATGCACAAGGTGCTATTGAAGATCAAAGAGGACCGGCCAAGGATCATTCTGATAGCTCCAGACTGGCCAAGGCAACATTGGTACCCATTACTAAGGAGCCTATCTCGAACTAATATGGACACTACCCCTGGTTCCATTACTGTTAACACAGAACAACTACAACATCCTGCATCCAAACCTGAAAACTCTGCAGCTGACTGCCTGGAACATCACATAAGATCAATTAACCCAAATTTATCCCAAAGGGTTAAAGACATTATGCTTGAGGCTCGCAGACCCTCAACAAGAAAAAATTATGCAGCAAAATGGAAAAGATTTCTCATTTGGAGTACTGCAAGGGGAGAAGATGTGTCACTGGTAAACATAGCCAGCATCTTGGAATACTTGGCAGAGCTCTTCCACACAGGCCTGTCCTATTCTTCCATCAAGATACATGCATCAGCTATCTCAGCAGAATACAGCTTGGATCCTCCAGTATTCTCACACCCTCTGCTCAGGCAGTTTCTAAGAGGAATTAAAAATGTAAAACCTCCAAGGAAACCACCATTGCCAACATGGGACTTGAACTTTGTGCTAGAGAAATTGACACTTCCCCCTTTCGAACCAGCAGCAACAGCAGAATTACAATTCTTATCATGGAAGACTGCTTTTCTGCTGGCAATCACTTCAGCAAGAAGGGTATCTGAACTACAGGCATTAATGGCAGTACAACCCTTCCTGATCTTCCATCAAGATAGAGTGTCCATGAGAACTAATCCTACATTCATGCCTAAGGTGGTATCCAGAGTATCTTTAAATCAGGCTATCCACCTACCTACCTTCTTCCCCAACCCACAGAACAGGGGAGAAAGACTGCTACATACCTTGGATGTGCATAGACAGTTACGCTACTACCTGGACAGAACCAAGAGCAATAGGAAAACTGACCAGCTTCTGGTAGCATATGCAATAGGAAGGGAAGGAAAAGCAATTTCAAAACAAACAATCTCCAAGTGGATAGGAAATTGCATTAGATTTTGTTACTCCTACCATGGAAAGAAAACTCCAGAGAACATCAGGCCTCACTCTACAAGGGCTACAGCCACTACCACAGCTTTCTTACGAGGAGTGGCTACCAAGGACATTATAGAGGCTGCTACTTGGACCTCCGTGCATACATTTGCCAAGCATTATAATTTACCTTTATACTCTAGATCCTGAGCAGGTTTTGCCACTGCTGTGTTGCAAGGGATCCTAACTACACCATAATCTCTTTTTTCCTCCTGCCCTTGTTTAGCTATGGTATTCTACCCATTTGTAAGGACTGCAGATGCATCCTTGAAGGACATAGTACAGTTTTGTACCTACCATAAATGTAGATGTCCGATAGGAATGCATCTGCAGTCAGGATTACCCACCCACCTTCCCCTCTGTGGTACTCCTAGGGTATTTGACCATCTTATAGCTAGCTGGGGGGGGATCTATTATGGTGTATTTGTTTGTATATATGTACATACATGCTTATTTTTTGTGGTTGCTCTCTACTATTTGGAATCATTGGCATTTATCCAAATTTAGCTTTCCAAGAGGGCACCTGGCATCTGGGGCAAGAAACACTGCGGAAAATGGCATCGGCTGATGCCTTTATACCCGAATAACTGCAGCTATGACGTCGGGTGAAGTGCAACACCAGCCGAAGCCAGACCCAGACTTTGGAATCCGGCCGACCGAAGGGCTGCCTGACGACAGGACAACCCATTTGTAAGGACTGCAGATGCATTCCTATCGGACATCTACATTTATGGTAGGTACAAAACTGTACTTTCTACATAAAT
Organism: Protopterus annectens; assembly: GCF_019279795.1. Classification (NCBI taxonomy): domain Eukaryota; kingdom Metazoa; phylum Chordata; order Ceratodontiformes; family Protopteridae; genus Protopterus; species Protopterus annectens. Next base: position 1,242,552,683 of record NC_056727.1, on the reverse strand, counting down.
GTTTTTTGTACTTCACTGTTTCTCTTATCTTGTATGCCAGTTTTATTTTTATCTAAAGCATGTATGTGCACTGTTATTTCTTTGGAGCTTTTCTCCCCAGGACTCCACTGAAAAAGGACACATTATGTCCAGTTGGACTTATCCTGGTAAAATAAATGTTAAATAAATAAATAATGCAGCACACAGTGATTGAAACTGTGCATTCATTTAAGGACCTGTGTGTAGGGATAGATCCAGCTATGAGGTTTTTCTAATCTTATCAACCAATTGGTTAATGAAAGTTATAGAGCGATAGGTTGTATAAAAAGATTTATAAAGTCTAGGAAATCACAAATGATGAAATCATTGTTTGTTAGTTACATTAGGCCCAAACTTGAGTATGGAATAACAATATGGAAACCCTATAAGAAAACAAGCATGAGTAAACTGGAAAGAGCACAGAGGAAATAAAGCAAGGGCATCCACGGATGTGAAAATTGAAGTTGTTATGAAAGACTAAAACAACTGATTATGTACAGTGTCTCTTATAGATATCTAAGAGGAGATGTTATTCAGGTATTGTAGGGCATTTAAAGTCAACTACCTCTGGGAATGTTTGGGGTTATCAGAAAGTACTAGAGAATCATCAGATAACCTATGTAGAAGATTCCAAATGCAGAGATAAGTCAGCAAGCAGAGGAGAGTAGTATTGCTGAAACTGAATTCTTCCTCAAGTCTTGGTGAGTGCCTTCACAAGGTGGACCCTGTTTTTCACAAAGTCTCACCAAGACGACACTGATATATAGACTGTATTTTATATGGTATATATCATGGACAGAAGTAGGTCAAAAATTAAAAAAACATAGCTGGACGGACAAGACTCAGGATAAAAAGGTGCCCAATTCTGGTACGCGTACTGGTGCCAGGACTGGAAAAAATGACAGTGTAGAAAATGGACTGAAAATGGGCTCTTTTTAGCCCAGTGGACTTTCCCAGTAAATAAATATCACTCAATAAATAAGTAAATAATCCTCAAAATACATAAACATTCCTACAATGGGGCCAAGCCAGGCCCAGGGGGAGGATGGCCACCCTGTTGTACAGGAAGTAGCAGTCCAGAAAAAATCACAAAAACTGACAGGCCAAGGAAGAACCATAAAGATGATAGAGTGGACTACTGGGGATAAGAAAGAAAGCCCAGAATTTCCAAACAGAAGATATACAAAAAGATTAAGAGATAAATTAGAGGAAAGAAAAGTACTTCCACAAGAAAAACTGTCAGAAGTTTCAAATAAAAAGTTGTGTTCACTAATTCAGCAGATTTGTGAAAACATTGTATACACCAAGAAACTTTGAGCTCTTTGGAAAAGAAGCATCTGAGAATGTGCGAAAATATAACCAACGAAATTTAAGAGATTTTTGAAAAGGATAAAAAAGAAATATGGACATGGGAAAGAAAGAGAAATTTGATATGATGCAATATTTATGCAAAGTTGAAAGCCATATTAATCAATAAAGAAAAGGCAGCCCCAAAGATATTCAAAGAGAAATACAGGCAAAGGCATCCAGATGTGGAAAATTTCACAGTAAAAAATAATGTCACAAAGAGAGAATGTAGAAAAGAAGATTAGCAAACTAGAAGTTAAAGAAATAGAAGAAGTTGTGGAGCGCATGCGAAGTGAAGGATTTGATGTAGAAGGTCTAACACAGGTTACATCACAGCATAATGGAACGAGTCCCCAAAGTAAGGATTAACAGGAAGATCATGAGACATGTGAAGAAGAAATATTAGCATGGGAAAGAAAAAGAGATTTAATATGGTGTAATATTTATGCAAAGGAGAAAGCAAAACTAATCAATACAAAAAGAGCAGCATCAAAGATGTTTGAAGAGAAATACAGGCAAAGGAATCTGGACATGGAAAACTCTACAATACAAAAATAAGAAGGCAGAGAAAAGTAGAAAATAAAGATTAGTAATGGAGAAGTTAAATAATCAGAAAATGACTTTATGGAGTACCTGCAAAGTGAAGAATTCAGTGTAGAAAATCTAACTCAGGAAGCACCACAGCAGCATAGAGCAACAGACATCCATATTAAGGAGAAACCATTGGAACGGGAAGCAACTGGTCAGTTACCATTGGAATGTTCCATAGCAAACAAGTAATTCACTTGAAGCTGGACAGCAAGGGAAGGAACAGGAAACTGTTGCAACTCTGACGCAGTCAATGTTTTGTAGTGATAGGCCAGTGAGTTCCCGTATGACAGAGCAAAGGATGAATTGAAGAGAATGTGCCACAGGAAGATGCTGTAGAACTTTTTATAGAATACGCGTGGGGAATGGAGAACAAAAAGTGTGCCCTCAGTGTAGAAGAAAATGAGCTAAGAGAAGAGCTACTTGATTTAAAAGAGATAGATAGACATATTAAGATCAACGAAAGAAATAGACTGCAGAAGGTCAGTAAAACGTAAAAAGTCAGAAGTTTGATAAAACAAATGAACACAGTAATTAGGACTGTCCATAGAGATCCATGAGATGTAACAGAAGTAAACAGAATATATTACTGTGCAGCTAAGTTAATAACATAAAATTCTACCACAAAAGCACGGGATAGTAAGGGAAAGGAAGGGGAGAAAAAGAATACCATCATGGAAGAAGTAGCGAATAGAGAAAACTATAAAACAATTAAGACAAGAAGTGTCACTGTTGCAAGAGTATAGAAGAGGAAACCGATCAACACAAATACTCAGAAAGATAGATGTGATAAAAGCAATGCACAATATAATGGATCAGAATTCATCATGCACTATCGGAAATAATAAACTACAAGTGTCAGCACAGGCAGAAAAACTTGGAGGATAACACAGGTGAATAAAAAGGAAAAGTACAAAATAAGCAATTCATTGATGACCCAAAAATGTTTTATAGAGAAATGGGAAACAAGGTAAAAGGAATTGAAAGACCACCAAAAAAAGAAGAAATAGGTACATTTTGGAGAAGTATTTATGAAGATCCTGTGGAACATAACAAAGATGCTAAATGGATAGAAGAAGTAAAAGAAAGAATAAGAAGTTCAAAGGAACAGGATATGAAGTGGGATCAGTCAGAAAGATTGAAACAAAGTTAAGAAAAGCCTCTAATTGGAAAACCCCAGGCCCAAATGCAGTACCTAATGTCTGGTTAAAAGTATTAACATCTTTGCCCAAAGATTTAGCCATGAGTAAGAACTATTTATATGCACACCCGAACAGACACCAACCTGGCTAGCAACAGGTGAAACAATGCTCCTCCTTAATAGTGAACCTGCAAGCTACCCTGAAAATTTTAGACCAATAACTTGCCTTCTCACGATGTATAAACTATACACAGGAATTGATGCCGTCAGAATTTATAGTCATTTAGAAGAAAACTCAGTTATGGCAGTTGTACAAATGGGCAATAAAAGAAACTCATATGGAACAAAGAATCATTTGTTGTTAAATAAAGTCACAGTGGAGAACTGTAAAAAGGGGAAGAATTTAAGTATGGCATGGATTGACTACAAAAATGCATTTGATAGTATCCCACATTCATGGATAAAAGAGTGCTTAAAAATGCATAAAATACACCCTACACTGATTGACTACATTACAGTTACTATGAAACTGTGGCAGTCCACATTACAATTAAGCCATAATAAAGGACAAATTATTATCCCAGGGATAAAAATTCAAAGGGGGATATTCCAAGGTGACTCTCGGTCACTGCTGCTATTCTGCCTTGCCCTTAACCCATTAAGCTGTCTACTTAACAGCTTAGGCCATGGTTATAATTTGGCTCCTAGAAAACAACAAAGTGTAAAGACTTCTCATTTTCTCTTTGTTGACGATTTAAAATTGTATAGCTCATCAGATGAGAAACTGAAAGCACAACTGCAAGTTGCAAAACGTTTTTAGATGATATAAGAATGTCATTTGGTCTAAATGTACAAAATGAATCTTTAAAGCAGGAAAACTGCAGCACAAAGAAAACAACAGTTTAAGACAAGAATGTGATATAAAAGAACTTGAGCAAGAAGGAGTGTATAAATATTTGGGAACTGATGAAGGATCAACAGTAAAACATGAACAAACAATAAAACATGAACAAATGCTAATAAAATTTAGTAAAGAATATTTTAGAAGACTTAAATTAATCCTGAAAACAGCATTGACATTTAAGAACAAAATTCAAGCTATAAACCAATTTGCTCTGTGCTAACTTACAATTTTGAAGTGATTGACTAGCCCCAAAATGTTTTGGATAGATTAGACAGGAAAACAAGAAGGATGCTTCACATACCTCCCAACCATACCGAATTATTCGGTTTTTCCCGAGTTTTGGGGTCCAAATGAAGGGGTGCCACGATTCCCGAGTGGCACCCCTTCATTTCCGATTTTTTTGCTTTATTTTTTTCAAATTCGCGCTGTCGGAGCTGACGTCATCACGTGTGTGATGACGTCAGCTCCACCAGCGCTACCAGCCAGTCGGAATTGAGCTCAATGAGCTCACGTCATCATTTCCGGGCCGGTTGCAAATGCTGCGAGCGGGAATGGCAGCAGTTTCAATTTGGGCAGCAAGCGGAAACGAACGGCCGTTTTGTATTAATATGACCAGAGAAATCAATGGCCAAAGCACAGCAGAATGGCAGTGGCAGCTCTCGGCGACTACTACAAGTAAGGAATGGCAGCAGACAGTTTCAGCTGCGAGCAGAAACGAACGACCGTATAGCAGAGGATTACAAGCGGAATGGCAGCTCTCCCGGGAACTACAAGTAAGGAAAGATTTCTTCTGCTGAGAAGTTGAGTGCTATATATGCAAAACATAGCACTGCAGTCTAATCTGTGTTTAAACTGGTATGAAATTAAGTATGCAAGTGAAGTTGTAGGCAGCTGTTCATGTGTGCACATTCACAGTCAGGGTGTGTGTGTAGCGTACATGGTTCGTACATGGTTCTTTATTGGTAGCAGCTCGGTGTATGTTCATTATTTTATTTTTAGCACCTCGGTCAGAGTAGTTCGGTATTTAAGGAGATAACTGGCAGCAGAGTATTCTTTTTTAAGCAAAGTGGTCCTTCTTATTGTCAGCAGCTCGGTGTATGTTTGTTATTCCTTATTGGCAGCAGCTCAGTGTATTTTTAGCACCTCGGTCAGAGTAGCTCGTTATTTAAGGAGATAATTGGCAGCAGAGTATTCTGTTTTAAGCAAAGTGGTCCTCTTCTTATTGTCAGCAGCTCGGTGTATGTTTATTTCTTATTGGCAGCAGCTCAGTGTATGTTTATTCTATTTTAAGCAGAGTGGCTTGTTATTTAATCAGATTATTCTGTTTAAGCAGAATGGTTTCGTTATTTTAAGCAGAATGGTCCGTTATTGGCAGCAGCTCCACTCCGGTGTATTAAGCAGCTTCATAGGTGTGTATGATTCTATTTAAACAGCATAGTTTGTTTATTTAAGCAAGATTATTACATTCTAAGCAGTGTGGTTCGTTTTTCATTATTTAAGCAGAGTGGTCCGTTTTTCATTATTTAAGCAGAGTGGTCCGTTATTGTCAGCAACTCCACTCCGGTATATTAAGCAGCTTCATCGGGGTGTGTGTAGCTGACTTAGGAGGCTTTTTAATTTAATTCAGCTTCATCGGGGTGTGTGTAGCTGACTTAGGAGGCTTTTTAATTTAATTCAGCTTCATCGGGGTGTGTGTAGCTGATTTAGGAGGCTTTTTAATTGCATTCAGCTTCATCGGTGTGTGTAGCTGACTTAGGAGACTTTTTAATTGCATTCAGCCTTAATAACTGCAGAATGAGCTATTTGTTTTTTTTTTTACTTTTCCAGCAACTAATAGGAGTACTTCTGAGTTTATATTTCACCAGCATGACTAGTTGTAAGGTGCATTTTTTTTCTGAAATGTTAAACCATTTTATTTTGTCACTTTTGCTGCCCTGCCAGAGAAACCTAGCTGAAACTAAGTTAGTTGTTTACAGCGTATACATACTACTATTTTGCATATACTACTCTAAGTGCATCAGGCTTCATGTATTTATTACATGCTTAGTCTTGGAAGGTTTCAGTTGCAGTAGTTAGGTTTCAGCATTCATTAGCAAAGTGACCCATACTCAATACTGATACTTATGTTTGCATAGACATGTCTTTGGAAAGTGCATGGCAGGCAAACTGAAGAACAGATGACCAAAATATGACTCCAGAGTACCCCTGCAGCCATTCCAATGTCAGTTCTTCTTGCCTCTTGTACATATTGAATGTGGGTTTCCAGGGCAGAGAAGGTTTAATGCCAAGTCTGTAAATGAAATCCACATAATCACTGTAGAAGTAAAGCAGTATGCACATTAGTGTTTATGGTAAATGGGGTGAAATAGCCAAGTAATGGGACACTAGAATGGCTTCAGGGGGACTATGGGGCCATATTTTGGTTGTCTGTTCAGTTTGTTTGAAACTTGGTATCCCACAATCCCATTGGAAGGGGTGGGGTTACATAATTATGTATGCAAATGGTATGCTAATCAGCGTACAGATTTGTACCTATTTTCATGGGCCTTTGTCCAGATTTTTGATGTTTCCAGGTTGAGAGGTATGATGCTTCATGCTCATCAAGTGACTTTTAAAAATCAATGCATACCAAGATTATATATTCCCTGTTCCTAAGGTAATACGGGCCTCCTTGAAACTGATTATTTGTATAGATCTGCAATTGTGGGACTGCATACGTATCTGCTGATCTCACAAGACCCAAACATAGTGAAAGTTTTGAAACATGAGGAGAATGAATCTAAGATGACTTCCCTTCTTACTCTAGCAGAAGCATATTGGCATCAAGCGGGAATGGAAATCAAACCAGAATTAGATGAAAATCAGGCGGCAACTGAATGTGCCAAAAAAAAAAAGAAAGACTATAAGGTGAAGGATCAGATGAGAAGGCAAGAAATGTGGAAAATGCATAAATGTAGTTGCAAGTATAGAAAACTCCTGGAAGAACCTCATGTTGATCAGGATCGAATGTAGGAATGGTTAAAGAGAGGCAAATTCAAACCAAAAGATGAAAGGTTATTGGCAGTACAAGGTAGTGGGCTACGTGCAGGTTGGTTTACAAAGTCCATTGAATATGTTGGAGAAACAGTCAAATTTAGATTTTGTAAAACAGAAATGGAAACAGTTGCACACCTTGTTACTGGTTGTGTTATATTAATGGCAGAAGGACTGTATACTGAAAGGCATAAAAATGTGGCAAGGCTGTTGCACTCGGGATTGTGCAAACATTATAATATTGAAGTAGCTGAAAAACACTGGAAACATGCACCACAAAGCATGATAGAAAATGATGAAGTGTACATCACATGGGATCACCCTTAAGCAACAGTTAATAGATAGATAGATGTGAGAAAACCAGATATAGTGGCCCATGAAAAGAAGACAAAAGTAGCATTGATCATTGAAATTGCTACACCCAGTGACTACAGTGTCTTGCGTACAGAGAGACACAAAGACATAAAATATCAAGATTTGCAGGCAGAAACAAGAGTAATGTGGAAGAAAGATACCCAGTCATTGAAATAGTAGTAGGAGCAATGGGTTTTATAAAGGAACATAGTCTACAGTCGTATTTAGATATGTTACCTGTACATGTAAATACATACAAATTGCAGAAGGACTCGTTACTGGGCACATTGCGGGTGCTGCGAAGAGCACTTCTGGCTGACATCAAAGATTGAAACAGTACTAATTTCATGAACTTTAAACATACTTTGACTTAGGAATGGGGTCCATTCCCATCATGGTATTAGAAATCCAAAAGATTTGGAGAAATTAAAAAGAGCAAGATTCTATAGGAACGAGAAGTGCACTAACTGGTTCTCTGACAGAGTAGCTGATGCATGGAACAGACTACCAGATTAAATTAAAGCAAGTTGTACTTTAGATACAAGTGTTTTGGTATATTGGCAAGCTGGTTTACTATGGAAATTGCGAAGTGCCTGCAGTAGAATGGCATGTGCTCGAAAGGCACTTTTCCAGTGGGAAGAATGCTGAACCAGAAAACATCAACTGCACTGCAGTGAATAGGTAGTGTAGTTCGAGTATCTGAGTTCGGCATTCTGAGTGGAGATCGCGGTTCAGTGAGGAAGAGAGAATTAATCAATTTCCTCAATGTAGTGTGATGTCAGAGTTGATATGTGTAGTTTGCAGGGGGCGTGTGTGGTAGTGAAAAAAATGTACTGTTGACTATAGAGTGTAACGGTATGTTAAGTTGCATTGCATTGGTGACTGATGTCACCTTCTGCTCTGTTGAAAAAATCGAACTACAGGTGTTGATGTATTTATTTTCAAAGTGACTGCTTTTTCGACAGTATGCGTTCTCACATTTCGGGTCGACATTGTGACCAGTGGACTGATGCAGTTTAGCAATTTCAGTAGTGAACGTGTCAAGCTAGAAGGGCATTAGTGCTCGTTCTTGAAATTAATGTATGTATGTACGTATGTGTCTGCACATAGAAGGGGACCATGGCTAATGCATATTTCGGTTTCATCAACTTTCCTTTACAAATGACGTGAAATGTGCTTAAGACAGCAGAAGCAAGTACTCTTTGAAAGGAGGTGCACTTTCTTTCTGTGAATGTTATATCCTTTCAGCTGAATTGGACTCCTGTGGATTCATAGAATGGAGGGTGTTAAGAATGGGAGTTTTAACGATTGTAAACAAAATGCATTTTACAAAGCCTATGAGCAAAAAGTAGGAGAAAGAAAGCAAACTGGATGGCTGTGATTCAGTCATAGCATTTGCAGCAGACCTACACAGTTCTGATCCTGTATTTTTAAGTTTCCATAAATTTCTCTTGGGTGATTGGTATCAATTCCAATTTGATGCAGCTGCCTGTAAGACAAGATCCAGTGAAGGGCTTAATGTTCCAAAATTCATTCTGTCCTTCTCATAATAAACTTACAGTAGATGCAGTTACAGATCTGAAGTTGTTGCCTTCATTTGTTCTTCATCCTTTGGGATCAGATCCGACTCGGCCGTATACTAAAACTCTAGAGTCCGAAATCTGAGCTCCTGCCCTGTTTATAATGCTTTACTCTACCCTCATCCTCTCTGATCTCATTTGCTGCGCTTCTTCTAGCACCAGGATTTTGATTCTTTGAGCTCCTCTGCGGTTTTCTGTGAGTGAAGGAAGAATTGTTTTCATTTATTCTTAACATTTATATATTTGTATATTTGTTCTTTAGTCTTTCTTCCTTAAAAAAAGTATTTCTTATTTCAAACTTAAAAGGTTTTTTCTACCTTTCTTCTCCCTACCCTTTTTCTGTGACTGTCCGTTTTCTTGTTAGGTAATCTTTGTTTCCTGGTTGGTTTGGTCTTTTGTTTTTTCAGAGTGGCAAAGATTAACCAGCAGGATTCAAGAAATGTGCCTCATGTGGGCACAGATTCCCACCTTCTGATGTCCACACTGAATGTGTGGTATGTCTTGGGCCTTCGCATTTGTACTCCTCCTGCTCCATCTGTGCTGCCTTCAACCAGTGTGCTTTAATAGACCAGAGGAATAGGCTTATTTTACAAGGCCTCCTTCCTTTGACTGCTTCTTCCTCCGCATCATCTTCTACATCAGGTGTTTAAACCCCATCTAAAAAACACAAGGAACACAAGCAGTCCCCGATTAGATCCCACCAAGCTGGGGAACTGCTTCAGAAGTCATCTAAAACTTCGGAACCAACTAACTCAGCTCCGATTGTATAAGAGTCTTCCCCTCAGTGCCAGTCTCACAGTTTTTCCCCAGAGACAGTTGCCTCGAGGCCTAAGTCTCCCATTCTTCAGTCTTCCAGACCAGTCTCAAAGCTATCCTCTGTTGCTTCATCCACTAGGTCTTCTCATAGTCTCTCCGAAGCCGAGGTAGACAGTATGATGGTTAAGTTTCTCAAGGCACAAATCCATCTAGAGATTTTGCCCACTCTGTCCCCCTCTGGATCCATGAACCACATCCCTGCCTTTGCTCTATCTCCTTCTCCGATTTGACCTCCGGGTTCAGAATTATCGGACCTGAAGATACCTGGAGTCAAGATGTCAGAGCCGACAGGTACAGTTACCTCAACTTTGACAGTTTCCCTGACTTGTCCGGCTCTGACCTTTCTGGAGCAGAGTGTTATCGGAGCCATAGCTTCAGCATCAGGTCCGAAGATTTGATGTCAGCTACAAAGCTTTCGTATCTGTCACTTCCTCTTGGAGCTTTGGCTCTTGATAGCTCGACTCTGACTCCTCACTCAGATCCGAGGGTGATGGGGATTTGTGGAGCTTCTCCTTTGACAGCATCAGCTCCTGCGGGGTTGCCCTCGAGTTCTTGATTTCCCTTGGCATTTGAGGTGGTGGAGCGGGTTCTCTCTGCTCCCAGAAAACCCTCAACTCTCCCTGTTTCAAAACCCAGCCTCCCCCCAGCAGATATTGTGCCTGAGACGTCTGCTCTGTCACCTGTCGAACAGCCTACCCAGAAAAGGTTCCAGACTTTTTCCCCTTTGGAACATCCCGAGTCTTCCGACACCTCCCTGGAGCACACCACCAAGGGGGGTACATCGCCAGTGTCAGTGCAAAAAGAGGTACTTGGATTCTCCTTTTGAAACCTTCACTGAGGACACTGATATCGATGAAGGGGAAGGGACCCTAGATCATCACCTGAAGAGGTCTCCTTTGGGGACATCATGGAAATCCTTCGCCATAAAGGTGGTTGGTCTGCCCAAAATCCTAACGCTGTGTAATCAGTGTTTCTGTAAGCTTTTGGGTCATGCCCATCTACTTCTTGGTCCCCCCCCCTGTGGATCCCCTTATCAACCTTGTTTCCTACAGAGTGTGGAAGGAGCCAGACACAGTAGAACCCATTCCTAAGTGCCCAACAAGATCCTGAGCACTCCTTCAGACAGACCCTACTGGACTAAGGGTGTTCCCGTCAATGCCATGGTGGTTGCAGCGGCCACCAAAAAGGAGCTGACCTAACATAGCTCCACCATTCATCCCCCTAACAGGGAGTCTAAGGCTTTGGACAAGTTTGGTAAGTGGATATATGCTTCAGCGACCTTCGCATTGTGAGTGCTGAATTATTTGGCACATGTAACTAGGCTACAGAGGAACTTAGTCACGAAATGTTCTAGTTCTTTCCAGGGTCCATGTCTGGTGAGGAACAGAAGATCTTTTCCTCCAGAATGGCCACCCTGCAGTCCATATCGAGCATGTCCATGAGGTTAATTTCTCATGCTGCAGAAGGTATCTCACGGGTGGCCGAGTCAGGCATTGCAATCAAGACGCCACACCTGGATGCTCTGTGTGATTTCTAGGAACTTTACATGGCATCTTTCACTAATGCCCCTTTAAAAGAATCAACTGTATTTGGTCCAGATGTCAAAGATGCACTCTCCCAAAGTGAAAAAGATGGATAGACCTTGTCTGCCATCGGAATCCAGTTTGCTACCCCACAGTGGGCCTTTTCCAGGAACCAGCATGGGAGTAAAAAGTTGTAGTGCTGAAGATCTCAAGGTCCTTTTCAAGATTCACAGGGAGACCTTCCCTCCAGAGGCACAGGGGGAAAATGGCACTAGTTGCAGATGCCGCTCTTGCAGCAGAGGTTGTCTGTTGAATCAAGGGTCTCAAGATACCGTCTCATACAGGCCCAGTCAGCCATCCTGAAGGATTGCCCTACTATTCACCTCTGGAGGCAGTCGGGAGACGGTTGTCTTTACACCCAACAGCCTGGAAAGTCATCACAAACGATCATTGGGTGTTAGTTATATCCGGAGGTTATTCCATACCCTTTTTCCAAAATCCTTCTCCAAGCAAGAACCTCCCAGATGTTCCACCCAATCAAAGAAAGGCTGAAGCCTTAGAAATTTCAAAGCTGCTCACCAAAAGAGTCATCCAACATGTCCCACCCAGATCAACTCAGGCCAGGCATCTACTCCAGATTCTTTTTAGTACCCAAAAAAACAGGAGCCAAAAGGCCCATTTTGGATGTTATGACCCTCAACATGTCTGTAGCCAGTTCAAACTTCTGAGTGGTCATGATTCATTCCATTCTGCTCTTCCTGCAGAAGGGTGACTAGATGTGCTGTGTAGATCTTCAGGACGTGTGCTATCACATCAAGATGAACAGACACTCTAGAAGGTTCCTCTGCTTCCGGTTGGGAGTCAATCACTACCAGTTGAGAATACTTCCTTTTGGTCTCACCACAGCCCCCAGGGTGTTCACCAAATGCATGGCAGGTGTGGCAGCTCACCTGAGACTGCAAGGATTTCATGTGTTCCCCTATCTGGATGATTGACTCCTAACTGTTCCCACCAGGCATAGACTTCTACAATCCAGACACTATATGTTCCAATTAGCCTCAACCATGGGCATTTCCGTTCATTTCAAAAAAGTCTCACCTTCAACCAGTACAGCTAATAGATTTGATCGGAGCCCATCTGGACACCACTTGTTCTTTAGCTCTTCTTCATCCGGACAGAATCTCCACCATGAGAATCCATATCAAGCAAATCTTGAATATTCCTAATCCCATGACAAGTCTTGTTCTAAGAGCCATGGGGTTCATGTCTGCCACTGTTACCCTCATCCCAATAGCACCCCTTCATATGAGAATACTTCAGTGGAGTTTAGCAGCTCAGTAGTCCTTTCTTTGGTATCTGCTGAATCACCCAGTCAGAATCTCTCGAGCATGCAAACAATCTCTTCTCTTCTCTGGTGACTGCAATCAGAGGATCTCGAACAGGGTCGACCATTCATCCTTCCTCCCCCAAAGGCCACAGTGACCACAGACACTTCCCAGTTCAGGTGGGGGAGGGCATTATCTGGGGCAGACAGTCCAATGCAGTTTGTCCCCTTTAGAGGCTGATTTCCACATAAATGTCCTGGAGATTAAATGCAGTACTTCTTCCGTTGCAAGCCCTTCAATCCTCTCTTCTGACGGGCACCATTGCATTTCAGATGGGCAACATGTCAGTAGTCTGGTACATCAACAAATAGAGAGGAACCAAGTCTTACCCCTTGTGTCAAGAGGTCATGAGGTTGTGGCAGTTGTTGATCTCTTCCACACACTTTCTGGTAGCAACACACATTCCGGGGAAGTCAAACATTCTTGCGGACAAGCTCAACAGACCCTTTCTGATGCCTCACAAGTGGTCTCTAAATACTTCCGTGGCAAATATGAGCTTTCAGAAATGGGATCAACCTTGCTGCGATCTCTTTGCGTCTCCTTCTAACACTAAGTGCAATGTTTTCTTTGCTCTATTCCCTCATCAGGGACAGTCACCGGGAGGCACTGTAGTCCATGCTTGGCCCCTGGTCTGCTTTATGCATATCCTGCTGCTCTCATTCCCAAATTTCTGCAAAAAGCTCAGAGGTTAAAGTGCAAAGTAGTCCTCAGTGCTCCCTTTTGGCTGTGAAAAGTGTGGTTTCTTTTCCTTTGGTCTCACCTGGTTTGTCCACCGTGGACTTTGGATCCCTCTCCAGATCTTCTGCCCCACCCATTGGGACACCTTCATACAGATCTCTTGAGCCTGAAATTAACCACTTGGTTTGTTCCTGTGCTGACTATAACTCCCAGGTTTTCTTCCCCAGTTAGGAAGATTCTGATTACAGTGCAGTCCACTAGGAAAATATACAATAGCAAGTGGAAGAGGTTCTCCATTTGGGCTCATCAGAACCAGTTGGAGCCTTGTAACCCCCTATTCCTGCTGTATTAGCATTTCTAGCATCCATTTTTCATAATGGAGCTAGCTTCTTTACTGTTAAGGTGCACTTGGCGGCCATTTCCAACTTTCACATTGGGGAAAATTCATTCTCTTTGGCCTCATCCAAGTTGTGCAAGGCCTTTCTAAAAGCTACTTTTCTTCTTCACCCTCCTATTAAGGGTTCCGCTGTACCGTGGGACCTTACTATGCTTTTGCAAGCTCTAGTTATGCTTCCTTTCGAGCCTTGTACTAAGGTTGTTTTAAAGTATTTGTCCTGGAAGCCTTTCTTTTTAGTGGCCATCCCTTCAGCTAAGAGTGAATCTGAAATACAGGTGTTATCTTGTAAGCCTCCATGTTTAATTTTTCACAAAGACATGGTTACATTAGGTAGCAGTCCTTCCTTCCTGCCCAAGGTTGCTTTTGAGGCTAATATCCAGAATTAATGGACATGCTCCACCTCAGTAAAGGGACTTGAACCTCAGCACAGAAATAAATAGAACTTGCTGGAGGGACAGGTTCATAACCCAGAGGCTCCCTTCGCTCTGGAATAGAATTCCAGTTCATGTGAGGCAGAACACCTCACTGAATCTCTTCAAGAAGAATCTCGATAGGTGGATGGGGGATCGTAGTTTTGTCCCAGGGATTACTCCCGTGTCACTATTAGACAGAGGCACAGTAAAATAAACCTTAAAAAGGGCACAGTATACTCAAATCAAGGGGTGGCGTAAGCCATACAGAATTGGGCTAGGCTTATAATTGCCTCAGGGCAGATAGCCTAGTATGAACCTATGAACCTATATAAATCAGATCATTAATCTACCAGTATTTTTTCCTAATTTCCAAAACAAAGGAGAGTATCAGATTCATATGCTGGATGTACATAGACAGCTACATTTTTACTTGGACAGAACTAAACATTTCAGAAAGTCTGACCACCTTTTCATATTCTTTTTAAAGACTAAATTGGAAAAAACAGTTTCCAAGGTGACTCTGGCCAACTGGATCACAAACTCCATTGCACTTGTGTATTCCATTAAGGGAATTTCTTTATCTTGTTGGATTAAGGCCACTCCACTAGGTCTGTGTCAACTTCGTCAACCTTTTGGTCTAAACTTCTCATTGATGAGATTTGTGCTGCTGCTACATGGTCAAACACTCATACTTTTATATCTCATTATAAGTTGGACATTATTTCCAGGAACAGGGCCTCCTTTGGTTCTGCTGTGCTCTGGAATATCCTTCCATGAGGGCCTCACAAGATTTCGGAAACTGGGGACTTTGTCCCACACGTTGAAGAACAAATGAAAGCAACAACATCAGATAAAGAAGTTATGTACTTACCATAACATTCCATCTGAGTTGTTGCCTTTCATTTGTTCTTCAACCTTCTCTCCCCCCATCCCCCTACCTTTCTTTGTAGGACCTAGTGGAAATATATATAGTTACTTCTTTCCTGTTTGAGCTCCTGAAGTACTCTTTTCTGGTTCTTTTCAGATCCTACAGCTTTAATATATGGCAGAGTTGGAGCCAATCCTCGGATCCAAACCCACAGGTTGAAGAACAAATGAAAGGCAACAACTCAGATGGAACATTGTGATAAGTATAGAGCATCTTTTTTTTTTTTTTTACGTGAATCATCTGATAATCAGAAGCAGTCATGTATTAAACAAAAGTGAAACAAACAAAAAAAACAATGTGAATTTCTGGAAGATAGAGAGTAACTGATTTAGTACCATGTCCATCTGAACACACTCTCTCTCACACACACACACACACACACATATATATATATATATATATATATATATATATATATATATATACATACACACACACACACACACACACACACACACACACACACACACACACACACACACACCAGGCATACATGCATTTCCAAAACTCTCATTACGGATTATCAGGGCTAGGGTTTAAGTCTGTCTGCTTGTTTCTTTCAGGATGTTCAGCTATTGAACTGTAGAATGAAGTCCAAGAAAGATGTAGGTCTTGGCTGATACTGTGTCCCTAATTCAGTGGTTAAATGCAGTTTCTATACTTAAAAATCACCAAATACCTTACATCGCAGGGCTGTTCACTGCAGTGTCAGTAAAGCTGTATTTGTCCATAAACGTGATCTGAATTTTGAAATAATGGACAGACAAGCTTACCACGAAAGTAGTTGTTAGTGTACTTCTCTGAGAAGCCTCAACAGCACTTGCTAAAAAAAAGATGTTTAGAACAAGAAGCACTTGTTTGTTTTAGGCTCTAGCAGGGTTGAAGTGGATGAAAGCCGGGATGTTGAATGAGTGAATGAACTGTGATCATGTGTGAATAGGTTTGTGTTTGTGTGCTTTATGAGTTGGACGTGAACCTGATTGATTTGGTTTTGTTATATGAATGAATGAATTTGGTGAACAGAAGTTATGAGTGATTGTAAAGATGAGTGAAATGAGTGTTGAGTATACGGGTCTGTGGAGGTGGGTCCATGTGCTGGAAACACGGAACTTAGCACTGCAGCAGTATATGTGCTGATATACCCCGGGTCTGTGACCCCCTTCAGCACCACAGAATGAGGCACAGTGCAAATAATGCCTCAGAATCAGGGCAGTTAATGTCCCTGTTAAAATTACTGTGAGATACAGGACACAAAGCACAAAACTGTGTGTATCATACAGATCAGGTCAAGTGACAACCTCAAGCCTGGTAACTAAGGTCATGAATTAATGAAGGCAATGTTGCATATTATCCTTCACCTTGTTAACTCACCCAGATTCTGCTACACTTTGCTGTGTGGGAAAGGTTAGTTTGCTTTGTATTTGTTGTATTACTTTATTGCCTTTTTCTATTTTGAATACTGTGATTTGTTTTCTTTACCTTGTGTTTTACTTGTATTCTGCTTTTAACTGCATATTAAAACTTGAAAAGAGACCACAGCTCTGTCTCTTGTGAGTCAGGCAGAAATTAGTACAGGTCATTTAAGGTTCATCATCTGTGAACTGAGGGGGTGGAGCTAGGAACTAAACCTTCTATTTAAGGGGTAAAATAAAACATTTCAGAGCTTTACTAGAAAGGCTCACCCAGACTCGGATACACTGTGCTGTGAGGGAAAGGTTAGTTTGCTTTTTATTTGTTGTATTACTTTATTGCCTTTTTCTGTTTTGAATACTGTGACTCTATAGTCAGGCACACTGATGTCTCACTTACCAGGCTGAACAAGGAGAAAATTACAGTCAGCTGCCTGTCGGGTGCCAGGATCCGGCATATAATGCATGCACTCAAGTCACTCCACAACAAGTGCAAATATGACTCTGTCATTGTCCATGTTGGAGTGAATGACTTGAGACGTACCTCCCTGGACTACATGAAAAGAGTCATGGAAGAGCTCTCGGATCATTTGGCCCAGGCAGGTATGACCCTAGCCCTGAGTAGCATCCTGCCTTCGCCCAGAATGATACCACAGTATAAGGACAAAATTATTGACTTCAACAATTGTCTAATCTTCTGGTGTCATTCAAAGGGGATCCAGTATCTGTCTGCCTGAGACGACGTGATCAACAGACCACGATGCTTTGCCAGAGATAGTCTGCACCTTTCGCCCCTGGGATTCAGGTTACTGGCTAAGGCTCTTGCCACCCCTATAGTGCCTTTTTTAGGCAAGGTTCAAAGGACAAAACCACCACCGTAACAGGTACAAGCATGCAATATCTGAAGGTAATGCTACTCAATGCTAGAAGTCTAAACCTCAAAATGCACTCTCTCGAGGCACTCCTAAAAATGGAGAACATCGATATCTGTGTAGTAACTGAGACCTGGCTCAAGGCTCCAGAGAACACCCCTGCAGGCTTGCTACAGATCCCCCACCATGACCCAAGATTCTCACTACACCTTTCTAAACATACTGGAAAATATTAAGAAACAACCAAACACCCTAATGCTGGGTGATTTAAACTACCCTGCCATTAACTGGGAAAACCAACACCTTTCCCAACGTTTCTTGGCATTCATAACTTCCAACGCCCTGGATCAACTAATCCTTAGTCCCAACAGGGGCTCCAGTATCCTAGACCTGGTCATTACCAACATTGGAAATTGATTCTCCACACCTATGATCACCCCCTCGTTGGTCAGGTCTGACCATAAGCTAATCACCCTTGACATCCACATCCCCCCCACCCCCCAATAAGGAAACCTCCGTAAAAAAAACTTTTCCAAAGCCAACTTTATGCTACTCAGGTCAGAAGTGACAAACTTCATGCCACCCATGTAGATGGGAACTGAAAGTTTGACTGCTGAATTTTACACTAAGGCACTGTACAAGCACATCCACTTATGCATGAATCGTGCCATCCCCAATAGAACCAAGACGCTCTCCTCCAAAAAAGGAAGCCAATCTGGTGGTCCCTTGCCATAAACAAACTTTACAACAAAAGGAAGAAACTGTTGCAGAAAAGAGGAAAATCCCAGGATGCAAAACACTTCCTTACCAGCCTCAGTAAGAAACTGAGATCAATCATAAAATCCTCCAAAGCTAGTTACGAAAATAAAATTGCCAAAGATTCCAAAGACAACCACAAGGCATTCTATAGCTATGTCAAGGATCTAAATGGCAATGCTCAGATTTGCTCTGAGCTACAACAGAATGGCATTAAATATACTGACCCCCAAGGATATTGCCAGTATCCTGACAGACCGATTCAGTGCAAACTTCACCCCCATCTCACCCTCTAAAGGGCCCATCTCAATACTGAAAGATTGCCAAATTCCAGTAATAACGGCCACACAGGTAAAAAATGCACTCTTCAGGCGGCATCCCAGGCTGTGGACTTCATGAACTACAAAATGAACTGGCACCTCAGCTAAGTGTCATGTTTAATCATAGCCTCACTTCAGGCTTTGTGCCCACTGAGTGGTGCACAGCTACAGTTATCCCACTCCACAAGGGGGGATCCACCTTGGATCCCACGAACTACCGCCCCATCAGTCTGACGAGCCTGATCTGCAAGGCCATGGAACATATTATCATGGAACTTATAAACAAAGACATTGGCAACCTTCAAACACTGGACCCCATGCAGTTTGGGTTCGTGAAGGGCCGATCTTGTATCTTGAACCTGATTGACTTCTTCGAATCAGACTCCAGAGCCGTGGACAAGGGTAAGGTGGTCCACACAGCCTATCTGGACCTCGCCAAGACCTTTGACACCATCCCCCACTTTGGAATCATAGATAAACTTACTAAGCTGGACATTAATCCCTAAGTCACTCGATGGGTTGCCAACTGGCTTACTGACAGAACCTACACTGTAAAAGTAGCCAACTCCAAATCCAGCTCCAGACAAGTGACAAGTGGAGTACCTCAGGATTCAGTCCTGGGACCGCTCTTGTTTGGCATCTACTTCTCTGAAGTACAGGCCAACACTAAGGGACTCTGGGTAACAAAGTTCACAGATGACTGCAAACTGGGAGCCATTATTGAATCCCCAAATGATGTGGATATTCTGTAAAAGGGCCTTACAGAAATAGATGCTTGGTGCCAGAGCCATGGGCTCAACTCAATGCCAAGAAATGTATAGTTATCCCCTTTGGGAAAAAACATGTACCCGTGATTTACCACATAAGTGGCAGTACACTAAACATCGAAAGTGTGATAAGAGACTTAGGGACACAGGTGGACAGTGGTCTCACCTTCGATAACCACATCACCACAACAGTCAGGAAATCCTTCTGTGTGGCATACTTCATTACTAAGGGCTTTTCATCCAGAAAAAAAGGAGGTCATTGTCCCACTGTACTCATCCCTCATTAGACCCATTATAGAAAACACCTCCCCGTTTGGTATGTACCTCTCAAGACATCTGCAACAACTGGAAAGACCGCAGAAATACCTCACTAAAAGAATCACAGGCCTAAAGCAGATGCCCTATGCTGATCATCTAAAAAAGCTCCAGCTATACTCTGTCACGTATCATCTACTCAGAGGCGATCTCTGCTTAACATACAAGGCCATGTCAAACCCAGAGCTGCTGGACATGCTACACTTAAAGAAATCCCAATCCCTCAAAGACACACGCTCCAGGGATCTAAACCTTGTCATCACAATGAACAAAACATGCTGGAGGGATAGGTTCCTGACCCAGAGACTCCCCAGACTCTGGAATAGACTGCCCATACATGTCAAGCAGAGCGCCTCTTTGGCCCTCTTCAAAAGGAACCTTGATGATTGGATGGGAGATAGGAAATACACCCAGGGGATCATGTCAGTCACCCTAGTAGGCAGGGGTCCAGGGAAGTAAATACTGTGGGAAGAAATAGCCAGGGAATTGTTATGGCTAGGCTTGTATAGGCCCTAGGGCTGATAGCCTAGTACCAACCTATGAACCTATGGTAATGCAATGTTTGAAAGCATCTCTGTGTTACATTTATTAGAAAAACAAAAAAAAAGGCTTCACAGAAACATCTGCCTGCTGCCATCTGTCCTTACTGTCTTTTTCATGTATGCAGATTATGACCAAGTCACCAGGGTGTAGCCAGACATTTATGTTTTGTACTCAAACCTAATGTTGTTGCCCCCACCACCCACCTATAATTTTAAAAATGTACTCAACCCTCAAAATACTACCCACAATACAGAGGAAGGTGACACGTTATTTTCAACTGTTGGCATTTATTCCTATAAAAAGCTGTTTTACTGGCATATTCCTTTCGCACAGGCATTCTTTGTCTACCTATGTACTCTAAATGCTCATTTAAACAGTTCCAAACTTTATATATTTTTTGTGTGTTGAATTTACAAGAGATGCTCAGAAAAAATGTAGTCATTTGAGTACACTGAGTATGCCTAGCTACACCTTTACAAGTCATCAATCACCAGTCTAAATACAACATAATCTGCTCTCAAACAACATATTACATGTAACTGATGCAGGCGTAATACTCCCAAGATTAAATAACAGCAACTTGAATGATGGTATGCAAGTTAATATTGTTTTGAGAAGGCATAATTAGGCACATTGTTTACCATGCTGATTCATTAAAACTTAATTTCTGCTGACCGTGAAGGTGAGAGTGGGGTTGTGTGCATTGGTTCATGCACTCTACAAGATGTTTCTTATTGGAATGTTTGTGCATTGCCAGTTGTTCAAGTCTGAATTTACTGGAGGATAATGTGAAATCAGTGTTTTTTTTTTTGAGGGATGCTAGGGTCAAGGCAGGGTAGTATGCATGATTTGCAAGAGGATGAATAGGGGTAGTGGTACTGGGTACAGTCTTGATTTTTTATTTAATTGACTTAGAGTGGTGCACCAGCCCTCATTTTAACAGGATGTTTATAACTGGAGTACCCACACATGTTGTGTATCTCATTAAACAATGATTCAATATTGTTTTGGAGGTCACAGGTGTAAGTGGTGTTTGTATATGTTAGGGTAGAAGACAGACGCATTGCTTGCCTTTCTGGTAACTTTAAATGTCAGGAAGCTTCTAGAAGTCTGACTTTTGTCTTTGGCAACTCATTTAAGTAACTGTATTTGTTGCATTACAAGTTTATTCCCACAGCAAACTCACAAACTTTAACATATTGTTAAGTTAAGTACATATACTGTCAAATAGGGGGTGCTGCTACATATTATGCATTACCGTGTATGTGTATACAGACACATATCCCTTCATGTGCATTTGTATAGCTGTCACTGAAACTTTAAACAGCATTAGCTATGATTCTAGCCATGGGTATTTACTGTAGCATTACACTGTGTAATGCTGCCCCTAGTGGTAACATTCAACAGATTGATGACAGGTTCATGCCCTTGTGCACTGGTACATTTTTATGGCTACATACTACAAAACTAACAGAACTGAAAGAGATAGATGGAAAAATAAAATAGCACAGTGTGAGATAAAAACCTAATGCTAGTGAGGAAGCAGGTATAGAAGGGCATTATATAGAGATGTATGTGTAAGGCAAGCTAATCATTTACTGTGTATCAGAATGATTTATACAGAATGACTTTAGACCTGAAAGATAATTTTTTCTAGGCAAAGGAATGCCATGTTTGTTCAATGTTTATATAGAAAAACTGTTTATATGCAGGCTGTGTATATATACTGAGAGTGTAAAAATGCATTTCTAATAATACAGAAAGTGAAAAAAAGTTTCAATACTGCACAGTGTAATGGGTGTTGGTATGTATGGCCTGCTGCCCAGTTTAGTAGCACTAGAAAAGACAGCTTTGAAAATATAGAGGATTATGATCAATTCACTAATCATAACCTACTTGTTATGTGTTCGAGACTTGGATGCCAAGAAATTTACCTTGAGAGCAAAGCTTGAGAGGTGTGTCTTGGCATCCATGTCAAAAACACTTAATAAACGTGCTATGATCGGTGAGATGTTCATAATTCTTTGTACTACATGGAGCTTTATCTCCTCTGTGTTCCACTAGTTAAAGAAAAAACAATCGCCAAGTGTTTTCCCAGCTTTCAAAGCTGTAAAACACTTAGGGAGCACTGTCAGAGAGGTAATGTAACATAGTCCATCTCGTTTACATTTATCTCCCTCCGTACCTCTCAAGTGTCTAGATTTTCGCAGGATATCCAAATTATTGCTTCATATTTCTGGTCTGTTCCTCATAAAATATGTGGTTTCCAGACAAACCACTGAGGCTTGGAGTCACTAAATAATGCCATACATTTGAGCTTCAGGATTTACATTCTTCACATTATACAAGTGAATACACATCCTGTTATTCTAGCAACCCTCTTTAATTTTATATATATATATTTTTTTTTTACAGGAAGTTAGGTGCATGTTAAAGGTATGGACAGCAGGCAGAAACAAATGTTTTGTTTTGCCTCTATCATTTGCTAGTTAGTACAGGCAGGCTTTACTGCCTAGAGTGGGACCTGACCTCAGCAACGTTCGCACGAGGTGCTTAACATTTGTTAAGGTTGGGTTGTGCACCATTCTGGCACTTAACCGATTTGTCTTTTTCCAAGTATCAAAACGTAATCACTGCATTCCATGCACTACAAATGTTACAGAGACCTTGCAGATCCACTTGGGATAAAAACGGTGATTGCAGACTGATTTTTCTGTCATAATAAAAAACGGGTAAGTAAAAGTATATCTAAATACTTGGCTCCAGTATATCAGCCATTGTCTGTCACCTAACTAACAACGGTGAGGTTAGGAACTTATATGAAAATTTTGAGCTAGCCATGGATGATAGCCTACTGATACCTGACCTTCCCTCCAGTCCCTAGATATTAAGGTGAGGTTGCCAAAGTGTTTCCCCTGGAAAGGGATGACTATCCCCCAGTGTGGTGATATGAGGTACTAAAGTCAGGCAGCACTGAATAGTAATGTTTAAAGGCGGTGCTAGGTGAAATTTGATGGTTTGAATGGTAATGAGAAAAGCACTGGCAAATAATTTCTGCTTTGAATTATAAAAATCTTTTCAAATAAACCACTTCAGGTATGCATTTGGTAGGGATTAAGAGGGTTACCCTTGAATAGAGGGCCAACAAGAAGCATACTGTCTGATGGAAATAGATTTGGACTGTATGAAAAAAGTCACATGGGGAAATAGAAAGTATGATATAGGGTTAAGGGGGAATACAGAGACATTGAGATATAATATGCAGGAATTTGACGAGTTCTGATATAATCCTAACTCTGCTAAGGGGGGGGGGGGTTCTTATGAGGTGGGATAGGAATGAGAAGCAAAAAACTAACAGTGTTAGAGTGTACTTATAATTATATGTTTATAGATAGGTTGCTGCTAGACTATATTTTATAGTGAATATTTATTGAGAAAGGTACGTGTTTGGGGAATAATGCTATTTATCAGCTACATTAATGTTGGAACCACATAATTAAAGAAGCCATGTTGAGAGCCACTGTCTTTGAGCTTCTGTTTATTTTTGTCTTTGACTGGAATCAAAGTTCAATAATTTTGTTTCCTTTTTAGTTTAGGATTTTTTGTGTTTGTGTATGTTTGTAAGGAATTGTATATTAGTTGTGTTCATGTATGAATCAGTGTTTGGGTGTTTGTTTATTGGCTGTTTGAACTTCACTTGTATTTTGACTTCTTTCCATAACTGTACACTTGGGGCAAAAATACATTACCTATTTCAGGGTGTCTGCAATTACTTCATAATTATAATTTCAGTGAAGTGCAATAATTGTATACAGTTTATGTTGACTACTGCTTTAAGTAGGTCCTTTGTTTATTTTTCAATGGAGTGATGTTAAACTGCTTAATTGTTTTTCCATTTTTCGGTAGTGTGAGTTCAATGTTGTATAGCAGTAGTGTTATGTGGGTCATACTAGGATTTGTCAGTTTTATAATTTCATTATATTTTATAGTTAGATTAATCCTAGCAATTTTTGATGGTAAGAACCGTTTCTTTCTGCTGTTTACCAGATGGTTAGTTGTGGTCAGTGTTTTAGTGTGTTTATTGTTCTTTTATCTGTTTTTCATTTTAGTACTAAGTTTTGTATTAAGGGGAATGATTTATGTAGATGTTTTTGAGAGGCTGTGTTTGCGCAAATTTTGTGCATGTAGTGTATAAATTTAGTCTTATTTTATATAAAAGTGCATGAGGTATACATTACATCTTTTATTATTTTCTACTTTATTTTACTTTTCTGTTAATGTTAAGTGTAGACTTAGGTTTGGAAAGGTTTTTTTTGTTTATGTTTTATTTATAAGTAAATAGGCATAGAAAGAAGCTTTTTTCCCACATCACTATGTTTGTTAAGGGTACTGTTTGATGTGCTTTCTTAGTAATTCACTGATTTGAATCTTTTTCACTGAAAGATATTTCCTTAGTAATATGTATGACATAATTGTTTTGTAACCCTTGGTGCAGTTACACCTGGGTTATAACAGAAAGTAGCCCAATACCAACACAGCTACCCAGTTAATGTCTTCTTCTTTCAGCTTTTCCCGGTTAGAGGTCGCCACAGCGGATCACCTGTCCTCCCATGATTGGCAGTAGAGTTTTATAGTGTTGAGTTGCCAGCCCTGCGCCCAACCACAGAGGTACACACATGCACACACTCATACCTAGGGCCAATTTAGAGTGCCCAAGCCACCTGCAGCATGTCTTTGGGATGTGGGAGGAAACCGGAGCATCCGGAGGAAACCCACGCGACCACAGGGAGGACATGCAGACTCTGCACAGAAGGCACCCCAGCCGAGGATCGAACCAGAGAACCTCTTGCTGTGAGGCGACAACGCTAACTGCTGCACCATAGCTAACCAGTTAACAAAGTCTTAAATAAATAATTAAGTAAAAACAAGCCTTGCTTTGAGCAGAGCTAGAACTATTCTTTTTAGAAACCTAAGTAGAAAACTAATTTAGAGGAATCCTTGTATTCCCATATCGTTTGAATGAGCTTTTGGGAAAACTACTTGACTTCAGGTATCTCAGTTCACTTTGGGATTTTGTGCTTGCTTTCTCTGTATACAAACATTGTGATGTAGAATCAATCAAGCTGCAGCTTGGAATCTTCTGTAGGTGAAAATATATGCAGTCTGGCATCACTGTAGTGTACTGTCTCCAGTCTGGCCTAGTGCGTCGCTGATAATGCTCATAATGCATTAGGCAGTGATTTCTTTCTATGTTTAAATGAATCCCCACAGTGTGAAGTATTTTGTTCTTTAAGTACATACTTTATATGTAGTGTTAGATTAGGGAGTTTCATTTTAAGTAGTTATTAGACATTAGACAGGCTAACAGATAAAATAACCTAGAAATTGTGTTTATTTATGCATAAAAGACAGTTAAGCAGAAAGAAGGAAAGAAAAACCTTGCTGGTCAAGCATGAGGGATAGTTTATTAGAAATGAAAGATAAGCATAAGATATGCAGAAAATACACAGGTACAGAATGTTCTTTTCTCAAGGGAAAAATACAATCTTGCCAGCTACAGAATGTTTCTTAAGGGAATGTTAGATTAAGACCTGGCCTAGAAACCAAGGGAACCAAGGCTAAGAGGGCGTGTAAAGCATTACAGGGTTTTGGTATTATTAAAATATACTTCAGATATAGTTAGGGAAGTCAGTTAAGGTTAGTTAGTTCGTTTGACCTGACATTACAGAAAAGATTACAAACACTCGAGGCTGAGTACTGAAGTCAGATCAAATAAAAACTGTTGCAGTTTACATCATTCAGGACAATCAGAAGATATGTGCAGAATCTTTGGATATGTTTAGTAGCAGTTATTATCAGCACTGGTAATGAAGACAGAATTTGGATATTGTGAACATCTAATAAAGCCTTACTGAATGAACTACAGTGTTTGGAGAATTTATTCTGAAAAGTATACAAGACTTGACTAATAAAAAAAGAGACTGGCATTTGTTCAGCACGAGTCTAGGTAATTAACAGATACAAGACTTTCATTTCAGTCTCATTTCAGTTGTTTCCACTTAATTCCAGTACAGTACAGTCGTATCAGTTCTTACATGTAGTCTTTTTGTTTTCACTGCAAAATGTTTTCACTAAGACCAGACCTAATCTTTATGGTAATCAGTGTGGTGTAAAGGCATCATGAAGTATGTTGAAATTCCTCCTGTACTTTGGTTTTCCAAAGATTACTTCAGTCGTGAGTCTGTTAACACAATTTAAGCATATCAAAGTGAACATAAGACATATATTCCTAGGAGTACTTGCTCTTTATTTTTTTTATTTTATTTATTTAACATTTGTTGACTGGGAAAGTCTGACTAGGACAGAGCCTATTTTCAGCAGAGGCCCTGGGAGAAACGTTCCAGACGCATGTCTTTGGAATTGCACAGTTTGACTCTGAGCTGCTCACATCCTGCTGTAAAAGCTTTATTCCTGTATACTTAGCATATGCAGTGTGTGGGCTTTTGACAAAGACAAAGCAAATAAAATGTAGCTGATGAGAATAGTCTGAGTGTATATTATGTTTTTGATGCAACTGGTCTAAACAAGGGGACGGGCATGAACTAGCTAGCACTGGAGAATGCAGTTTAGCTGTTTAACTGTAGTTATGTCCACTAGTCAGGCCAGTGTTGTATTTGATTTGCAGAGTATGTAGTGCACAGTCACATAGCAGTTGACCATGTGCAAGCATGTTGGGATTGTAGTGCCAGTCAGTGCTGTGGAGCAGTGAGAAAAACACAAGACTTTTTGATGCAAATGACCATATAGTGGCATTGAAATGAAGTTGGCAGTTTTATCACTATACAGAATATTTACTTATTTACTAGCATTTAATTACGGGGAAAGTCTGAATGGGCGACATACAAGGGCCCCTTTCCAGAGGAGGCCTGGGTAGAAAAGCTCTGCGGTATCATAGTGCTACAAAGATACAGCCACATAAGCTGAAAGATACAGTTAAACACATAAGCAGAAATGTGCAGTAAAATATCAAAAAACACAGGCTGAAATGTACAGGTGCACTTCATAGATAAAAAAGTAATACAGTTGTATAGGAAGGAATGGTATATTCAGAATGCTGCAACGTATGCAGTTCATTTATTTACAGTTCAGTTGAAGGCTGACATGGTATGTGCTTGATGTTTCTGAGTATCATTTTGACAATTCAGTACATTTCCAGTAACAGAAGAGGTGTTCAGCTTTATGAAATACCGTGGAATACCTTGCAAGGGCTGCGTTCCACGGAGGCAATTAGAGAATGAGCAAAGAAGAGGTGTGTAAAGGATGAGAGTGTGTCTGAGGTGGTAGGTATTCAGCACAGTAGGGTTCTGTGAGGAGGATAACTGGTTGCTGACATTCTGTTGTTGCTGTGCATTTTCACTTGGGTTTGGGAGACAGGGACATGTTTTGCTGCTGAAGTAGTAGTTCTTCAGGTTACCCTTGAAGAACTTTAGGCTTAAGTTTTGTCTTAAGAGTTCCAGCATTTAGTGACACTAGCAGGATACAGGGATGCCCCAGATTTATTGTTTATTTTATCGGCTTAGGCTAGGAACTTGACCTTAGATCTTAAAGATCTGGATGCAGAATACCAATTAATTACAGCATTTAATTAAAGATAAACATTATTTTGATAGTGAAAGATGCTGTGAGCTTTTTTGAGTTGGTTGATGTTTGAGAAGTTTGGAAATTCCATCAATTTTAGCTGTGAAAGAGCTATGCACTGATGAGTTTTATTGAGTAGATTGGTTGTAAATTTTGCTACTTTGTATAGCACTGTTCCAATTTCAGGAAGAGGAAAGAGTTAATATTGGTGAGAATTGGTAAGGTGTATATGAGAAATGGAAGAAGAAATGAAAATATTGAGTGTAGGGTGAAACAGGGAGATGTATTGTAGCATAGACCCAGTTTAACATGGGTCTTTTTTTATCCCATTCTAAATAGTACTACAAATTTTAGTGTGTCATCTATTGTAATACCCAAACAGTTTTGTGCTTGATACTACCTGCAGTGTCTTAATTCTGGTTTAAGCGCTTGGGCTTCATGCCAGTTATTTTACATTAAGAAGGTTTGTGGTCTACACTCGTGAGCGACGAGTGTAGCCTCTGCCCTTCTGAGCTGGGAGTTGCTGGTTGAAGGTTTATTGAGCCTGCTTATTTGAAGTGTTTTTTTTTTTTTTTAATTGTTGCACTTTGTTTGTTGTAGCATAGACTAGATTCAGCCCTGTTGAATCTAATTCTGAACACTAAACCAGGCCATCATTTGTTGGAGAGGGTTTCCCTGCACCCTAGTTGCAGGAGTATGCAGTTAGAACTCATCTTATTAAAGGTTGCTGGAACAGGGTTCTGTTTTGATCTTTTTTATTGGTTAATTTGTTTGAATCCATTTGCACTCATTTGCTACATAAGCACTGTGTTTGTGCGGGGTTGAACTTGTTTGAGCATTGTGCACTGCCGAGCAGTGGTGGGTACCATTGGCTGTTACAGATGCAAACACTTCTGCCTGCAGACTTTCCCTTAGTACTCTGCTGGTGCTCCATCAGTGAGTTCTCATGATTGTCCCTCACTGACAGGTGATATATTCAGCAAAGCTCTTGAGGTACCAAAACAGATCTTACCCACTAACCCTTCATATTTTTTGTTCACTTCTCCTGTCCTCTACTTTACCTGGTCATTTCTGTCCTATCCCTGTTTTCTGACCACATCAATTTACCTGACATTATGGATGGACAATTTCCCACAGTTTCTCCAGCCAGCTTGGTCGACGTGGGCATCTTGAGGCAATGTAGCAAATGGCTCATGTACACTGACAACCCACTTCTTCTAGTCCACACAAATTCATTATGTGAGAGATGCATCTATATCAAGAACATAGAATCCAAGCTCTCTCACTCACCAGTCAATCCATCTGATACTAAGCAGGTTGTCCACATGCACACCTCACCTCCTGCACCTACCAAACCAACAATACATAAACCTACATATGTGGAGGTCCTTACCAGAAGATTCCATAAACATTAGAGACCTCCCAAAGACAAACAAAAGCATGATTCACATAATACATAACTTTGTAGAATATAGTATACGTAATATGTCACACACCAGTGTCTCACCAGTCAAGCCCCTAAGGCATAACACAAAAACGAACATCTTATTCATAGGCAACTCAATTGTGAGACACACGGATGCCCCTCTCACCAGGGTGGATAAGGAAAAATTCACATTCAGCTGTCCATCAGGTGCCAGGATCCACCACATCACACACGGACTCAAGTCTCTCAACAATAGGCACTGTTATGACTTTGCCATGTTGGTGTGAATGACTTCAGACGTACCTCACTGGACAATATGAAGAGAGACATGACTGAGCTCTTTGATTATGTGTCTCAGGCAAGTATGTCCCTAGTCTTAAGCAACATTTTACCTTTGCCTAGGATGATACCTCAATACAAACAAAACATGATTGACTTCAACAGTTGGCTTAGTTTCTGGTGTCATTCAAAGGGAATCCAGTATCTGTCAGCCTGGGATGACATGGTCAAGAGACCTCGATGCTTTGACAGAGATGGTTTTCATCTGTCACTCATGGGATTTTGATTACTGGCTAAGGCTCTTGCCACCCCCATAGTGCCTTTTTTAGGTAATGTCACAAGAACAAAATTCCCAACATAAATGTACCCTCTAAAAACAACCTCAGTGTATGCTGCCAAACGCTAGGAGTCTAAACCAGAAACTTCACTCACTGGAAGCTGTCCTCACCTTGGAAGATGCTGACATTTGTGCAGTCACTGAGACCTGGTCTAAGGCTGCGGAGAGCACCCCAGCTATACCAGGCTACGTTTTCTTCCACACGTTCAGACCACAAACTGAAGGCATAAGAACTAAAGCAGGTGCTGTATCAGTATTCATTAAAGATAAGTACACCTTTGGTTTTATTAAAAAGCACGATTCCCTTGAATTGCTTCAGGTGCAATTGACTATAGGTAAGACCCCTCTTCAGGTAATTGCCAGCTGTAGGACTCCCTCCATGAGTCAGGACATTGACTCAGCCTACTTGGATCTACTTGAGTCAATCAAAATACAACCAAACACCCTGGTTTGGGTGACTTTAATTACCCATCCATTGACTGAGTAAATTATATGTGTTCTAACTCACTTGCCCAAAGGTTCCTGAACTTCATTAACTCCAGTGCCACGGACCATCTGGTTGACAAACCCACAAGGGGCTCAAAAATTCTGGATCTGGTGCTCACCAGCATGGGAGACCGCTGCATCACCCTCAGTGTGTGGCCATCCAAGGTGATATCTGACCACAAATCAGTCTCGCTAGAAATAACTACAACACAACCCTCCCCCCTTAGCAGCAACTAGACAAAAAACGTCTCCAAGCCCAATTACAACATCTTACGTGACAGCATAAAGAGCTTCATAGCCCCTTCCCCCACTGATGGATCAGACATCTGTGCAGAGTTGTACACCACTGCTTTATATGAGCACCTGTGCAGTTGTATTAAGTATGCCGTACCTGATAGAACCAAAGCAAGATCTTCAAGGAAAAGCAAACCTGCCTGGTGGACAGCTGCCATTAATAGGTTATGCAATAGGAGAAAGAAATTGCTGTCTAAGAGTAGGAAGGAACGGTCTCTAAACTGGAAACAGTCCCTCCACAACTTAAAACAAGCAAATAAGACTCCTAGTGAAGTCCTCCAAAGCTAACTGTGATTCCAAATTAGCTTCACTAACTAAGGATAACCACAAAGAGTTCTTTAGTTACATCCCTAACCTCACAGGTAAGGCCCAGATTTGAGCTGAACTCATAGTTAATGATACTACATATAAAGAACCTTTGGATATAGCAAACCTGCTGGCTGACAGGTTCAGTGAAAACTTCACTCCCCTGTCCCCACTACATATACCCCAAAGCATCCGTAACACCTGTCCCTCACCTGGTTTCTTCAAGAAGCAGGTCTTAAATGCCTTCTCCAAGGCCAAAAAAAAAAACAGCCTCTGTGGGACCAGACAACATCGTGGACTGTGTTCTACATGGATTAAGAACCAAAAACTGAGAAAATTTAACACTGTATCATGAACCTGTAACCAGATATCGTAAACTTTTTCATGAAAATGTGTATTTTAGAGAATGCATTAAGCGCAGGCAGGTCCCAAAAGGCCTGTGGTACTAGAAGTACCCTACTGGTTTAGTGGAGAATTCACCATTACATAAAGATTTACTCAGTATGTATGACAGATCTGGCTGTGAGCTAATGGAACTGTTGGTTCATTATAATTGTAAAGAAATGGATGAGTTGTATTCAACAATTAAGACCATGGATGAAACTATTATTCAAGATAATGCTTTTCATCAATTTAAAGTGCAGTATGACAGAATTTTTTCTGAAATAGACAATATGAGCAAAGCCATAAACCAACGGAAAAAACGCAAGTTGGAAAGGGACAGACTAGATTATTTAAATGATAAAGCATACCCCAGTCCACCCAAAGGGCAACAAAGGACTGTTTCTTTCTCTGACAATCAGAATACCGACTGTGGAGATGAAAATGGCCAGGTTTTTACTAATCTGCAGGCCCCTTTAGACCATCTTGGGTTGTGACTGTCGAAAGAAATCTGGAACAAGAGGGTGAATTACAACTACAGGTCTGTGAATTATCCACCGAACCAATAACAGAGGAGGATGTCCCATTCCTTGGACAGGAACCAGAGGAACTGATATGTGACTTATGTGCATCTAATTCTTTGTCTATTATAAAAAAACTGTACTGGGGATTTCAGTGTGTATAACTTTAGCAGCTACAATATAACTCAGGCTCATGTAGACTTGTTCAGTAAAAGCCTGACATTTATACCTATGAGAAGAGCTGATGTGTCAAACTTTAATAGACTTGAAATTATATGTGAGAAAGCTGAACTTGTCTGTTTATTTTAACAGTTATTCTGTACAAACAAATTTACACATCCCCAGCACTTTCAACCCTGACTTGCATCCTATGTTAAAAATCTTTTAGGTTGCATGTGAACTGGATTTGTGACATTTGCTTGAAAATAATACCCTACTTATTTCCTCTAACTTAACATCTGTGCAACGTTAATTTAATGGATGACATTAAAAAATCAGGCTGTCTTTGATTTATGCAGCCTGATAAAGGAGGGGAATCATCACTATGGACCAGGTGGACTATAACCAACACACGCTCCAATTGTTATATGAGGACTGTTATGTTGAGGCATCCCTGAACAAAGTCAATATTTCATATAATAAAGTAGATTGCTTTTTATGTGATATGTTAACTCAGGGTCAGCTGTCTGTGGAACAGTATAACTATGTTTGTAATACAGCTCCTAAGTTGGCCACAATTTTTGGTGTGCCAAAATTATATAAAGACTTATATAACCCCTTGACCTATTGTTGATGGTACTTCCTCAAAGACATATTATATAGCAAAATTTATTGATGAACAACTAAAACATTGCATGGTTCCTGTTAAACATCTTTGTCGGGATTCTTGGGATTTTTTGGTGAAATGTAATGACTTACAGCAATTCAGAGAGGGATTTTTTTCTGGCAAATTGATGTAAAAGACTTATTTACATGCACCCCCCCCCCCCCCATAATATTGGGATAGAATGGCTTATTGAATATTTCTCTGAATATGTACGTTGAACAGGATAAGATAAATACAGTTTCACATTTACTTGAAATGGTTTTACCCAATAACTTTTTGTATTATGATGGCCAGTATTTTAAACAAGTGTCAGGTGTAGCCTTGGGCTCACCTTGTGGGCCATTATATGCAAATGTGGTTATGTTAGTATGGGAATTACATTATTTATTTAATATTGCCTTTTTCAAGTATGTTAGGATGTATGTCCGTTTTTTAGATGACTTGTTTATTGCTTGGGGTGGTCCTGTTGATTTAATAGCCTTTTTCAAGAGGGCATGTTTTGGGAGGTATCCGGGGGAGGATGGGCAAGAAAAGACTGAGGATATGACGTCGGTCATGCGCTTTTATACCCTGACGCTCTGATGTCAGATCTAAGCGCCCATGACCGACGTCAGCCTAATACTTTGGTATTCGGGCCGACCGAGGACAGCGGACTACCCATATGTAAGGACTGCAGCAATGTGGATCTTCGAACATCTACATTTATGGTAGGTACAAAACTGTACTTTATGTCCACTAGTCAGGCCAGTGTTGTATTTGATTTGCAGAGTATGTAGTGCACAGTCACATAGCAGTTGACCATGTGCAGGCATGTTGGGATTGTAGTGCCAGTCAGTGCTGTGGAGCAGTGAGAAAAACACAAGACTTTTTGATGCAAATGACCATATAGTGACATTGAAATTAAGTTGGCAGTTTTATCAGTATACAGAATATTTACTTATTTACTAGCATTTAATTACGGGGAAAGTCTGAATGGGCCACATACAAGGGCCCCTTTCCAGAGGAGGCCTGGGTAGAAAAGCTCTGCGGTATCATAGTGGTACAAAGATACAGCCACATAAGCTGAAAGATACAGTTAAACACATAAGCAGAAATGTGCAGTAAAATATCAAAAAACACAGGCTGAAATGTACAGGTGCACTTCATAGATAAAAAAGTAATACAGTTGTATAGGAAGGAATGGTATATTCAGAATGCTGCAACGTATGCAGTTCATTTATTTACAGATGTTCTTCGTCTTCCCTTGCTGCAGTCCTGACTATTGGGTATAGTCCGCGTCCCAGTCGGCCCGAATACCAGAGTATAAAATGGCGTCGGTCATGGCGCTTTAGACTGACGCCAGTACGCCAGGGTACTAATGCGCATGACCGACGCCATTTCCCAGTCTTTTGCCGCGATGGTCCGATGCAGAAGCAATTTTGAAAGTGCAGGTTGGCGTTCTGAGATTTTCCAAACCGAGTTTCAGACCGAAACAGAGTTGGTTAAGTAACCCGTTGAACATTTTGGTTTTTCTTGCCTCAGTATTTAACGGATGTCAGAAAAAGTGAATAACTGTATTTCTTGTGGGAAGCAGATACCGCATAGGGATTATCATACATTGTGTATACCTTGTTTAGGGCCTGAGCACGACGTTGTTGGTTGCCGCTCTTGTGCTAGATTTAACAAGCACTATTAAGAGGAGGCTTGATTGTGCTAGGTTAGTGTTTGGGAAGCGTTGTAATTATAATATGCCGCCGGATGCTCCGGCCGCTTCATCCAAGAAGCGCAAGGACAAAACAGTGAAGCCTAGGGTGAGGAACCGGCAGTCCCGGACGCCGGTTCTTTAGAAGGCTCAGGGGAGCCAGAGGTTTTGCCAGGAGTCTCTGGAGTCTCAGGCAGATACTTTACTGTTACAGGATGTGCCCTCTCAGGAGGTAGGCCAGGCTGAGGGGCTTCTCAGGTAACTGTTCTTCCCTCTCTTCCCAAGGTAGTTAGGGCCTCTCCTTCTGTTGCCAAAGCTTCTTTTAGAGGTAGGCCAAGTTCAGCTTCTGTGGGGGCTTCTCCTAGCATTTCTCGGCTCTGTGCCTAAGAAACATATGCTTAAAATGGCAGAAGATTTGATTACTCTGATTAGAGGTTCTATGCCCCGCCTGATAAGAGGCCTAGGGTGGAACAGGAGTTTGATAGTTTTGAACAGTGTTCACAGGCTTCAGAGTCTTCTGTGGAAGACTTGCAAGAGTTTCCTACTTATTCTGATTCTGATGTGGATGATTCCACTCCTACAGCTTCTCCTCCTGAGGATTTTCATTTTCAGAGACTCTTCACTCCATGAGGGAGCACTTTTAAATGGGAAGGCCAGGATTACTCTGATTCCAGGAAAAGGCTTAGGGAATTCTTGTTTTACCCCAGCATAGGCCCTTAGCTATTCCTCCTGTGTTGAATGTGGTGGAGGATGTTTTGCAGAGGCTTCCTGAACCCTGACTCCTTGCCTCCTGCTCCTGTTAAGCCTGATAGGTATTATAGGGTGCCCAAGCTCATAAGTATTTGTTTAAGAGTCCCAGGGCGGACCCAGAAACTGTTTCTCAGGGGCCTAAAGGTGTTAAAGCTTCTGTGGTTAAAAGTCCTGTACCCTCTGATAAAGAGGCAAGGGCTTTGGATAGGTGGGGTAAGAAAGTATATACTTCTTCCACTCTAGCCATGAGGCCGTTGAATTGTCAGTTTCATATGCTGAAATATCAGAATTATCTCCTTTCACAATTGAAATCTAAGGTGGATGCTTTGGCGGAAGCTGTTGAGTGTAAAGAATTGCTGGATTTGGTTCATGTGTCTGAACAAGTGGGTAAGCATTCTTTGCAGTGTGGTTTTGATGCTGTTCAGGCCTCCTCGAGGGTGGCTGCTACTAGTTCTGTTCTTCGCAGACATGCCTGGTTGAAGGATCAGAATTTAGCTGAGCATGTTAAGACCAGGATTTTGGATGCTCCTTTACAGTCTGATGTGTTGTTTGGACCGCCTGTGGAAGCAGTTTTAAAGAAAATGGAGGACAAAGCTAAGTCTATGCAGACTGTTAAAGATTTTTGCAGGTGCAGCCCGGGTTTAGTAGAAATTGGCCTGCTAAGGGGTGGACATATCCTGCTTATGGTTCCCAGTCTAGGGGTAGTTCTAGACGTGGTAGGGCAGGGCTCAAGGTTCTGCTTAGGCCTAGATCAGACAGTTCACCTGCTCAGACTTCTGGTGAGGGCAGGGGCCAGTCCTTTCGTAAGCAGAACCAATGACCTGCCTTTTCAGCTGCCAGTGGATTCTCGCCTGGCAGCTCCTTTGGGAGGAAGATTGTCTCTTTTCAAAGAAAATTGGGATTTAATCACTCAAGACAGATGGGTGCTGGATATCATTCATCACGGTTACAGATTTTATTTCCACACAATGCCCCTTTCAAAGGCATGCCAGATGTTCCTCCTCCACAAAGAAAAGAGGCTCACAAGCAAGTTTCTCAGTTACTCCAGATAGGGGCCATTCAGCCAGTCCCTGTATCAGAAAGGGGCTCTGATTTTATTCTCGCCTGTTCCTAGTACCAAAGAAAGGGAACACGTGGAGACCAATTTTGGATTTATCTATCCTCAACACTTATCTGGACATTCCCAAGTTCAAGATGTTGACGTTACAGCAACTGTTACCTCTGCTGGGCAAAGATCACTGGATGGTAACTTTGGATCTCAAGGAAGCTTACCTTCATGTGCCTATAAGGCTAAGTTGCAGAAAGTATCTACGGTTTGAACTGGAGATTTTCATTATCAGTTCTCTGTGACATTGCCCTTTGGCTTATCTACTGCCCAGAGTATTCACAAAGGTTCTGGCTCCAGTGATAGCTTACTTCAGGCTTCAAGGCATTCAAATCTATCCTTACTTGGACGACTGCCTGATTCTGGCTCAGGAAAAAGAAGACCTTCTACAGCATCTGGAATATGTCATAGCAGTGCTAAGATGCCTAGGGTATTCTGTGAACGAAATAAAGTCCAGTCTAGTACCCTCTCAAGACATGTGCTTTCTGGGTGTGAGACTGGAATACAGCAGCCCAGATGGCCTTTTTAACCCCGACAAACAAAAGAGTCTGTCACTTTACTTCCATCAACTATCTCATCAGTCCGTGCTGACTGCAAGGACAGTCCTTCAAGCATTAGGGTTCATGGCATCTTGTATTCTGGTGCTTCCCAATGCCAAACTGCATATGAGGAAGCTGCAATGGTATCTCAAAATGTATGGACACAGCACTGCCAAGATTTCGACACTGTCATTCACATAATACCTTGCCTTCAAAAGGAATTCTTGTGGTGGGCTCAGGAATGTCACCTAAACAAGGGACTCTCTGTGACCGCCAGAGGCGAGTCAGATTTTAACGACAGATGCCTCGACACCGCTTGGGAGCTCATCTAAATGGAAAGTGGATACAAGACAAGTGGCCTGCCAGACTACAGCATCTACATATCAACATGAAGGAGATGTTAGCAGTCCAGTTTGCATTGATGCATGCTCAAGGAGTTACTTCTTCCAGGGCAGGTGTTGATTCTAACAGACAACACAACTGTCATGTGGTACATCAACAAGCAAGGGGGAACACATTCTTATCCTCTATGCAGGCAAGCAATGATTTTATGGGAGACTGCTAAGCCTGCAACTGACTCTTCAGGCAAGGTTTCTGCCAGGAGCACAGAACTCCCTAGCAGATGTATTAAGCAGACAAATCATGGATCCCCACGAGTGGAAACTGGATCTTCATGTATTTCAGACATTGACAGTGTCATGGGGAACTCCAGACATAGATCTGTTCGCTTCTCCACTAAACCACCAGCTGCCAAAGTATTGCACAAAGGGGTTTCATCACACAGCTTGGAAAGTGGATGCTCTGTCTTTCAGTTGGAAAAACCTTCATGTCTATGCCTTTCCACCTCTGCCTCTTCTTCCAAAGGTATTATTAAAGGTCAGACAAGACAGGCCAAGGATGATTTTGATAGCTCCAGATTGGCCTCGCAACACTGGTACCCACTTCTAAGGAGTCTTGTAAAGAAGCCTCCATGGCCTTTACCTCTGATTCCTCATCTGTTATCTCAGAAGGACGGTCATCTGCTCAATGTCAAGCTACAATCTCTTCATCTCACAGCTTGGCATATTCTGTGTTGAAGCACAGCAGGTCTCAGCTTCCTCAACAAGTTTTAAATGTGATTATGGAAGCTAGAAGGCCTAGTACTAGGAGAGTGTCAGAAAAATGGAAGAGATTTTTATTTTGGAGTACAGCAAAGAATTTGGAGATTTCAGAGCCTAATTTGAGTGTGGCTCTTCAATATCTTACTGAATTATTGGACAAAGGTTTGTCCTTCTCTTCCATAAAGATTCATGCTGCAGCAATTTCAGCTCACTATGATTGTGACCCACCTTTGTTTTCGCATCCTTTGTTCAAGCAGTTTCTTAGAGGGGCAAAGAATATAAGACCCCCGTAGAGCTCCTACTCCTGCTTGGGATCTCAATTTTGTGTTGGAAAAACTTACTCTACAACCTTTTGAGCCTGCAGCTACTGCTGAATTGAAATATTTGTCATGGAAGACTGCTTTTCTGTTGGCTATTACTTCTGCAAGAAGGGTGTCTGAGTTGCAGGCCCTTATGGCAGTAGAGCCCTTCTTGGTTTTCCATAAGGACAGGGTTTCATTACGTACTAATCCTTCCTTTATGCCTAAGGTGGTTTCTAGTGTGGCTTTAAACCAAACTATTCATTTGCCTACGTTTTTGCAGATCCTCAAAATAAAGGGGAAAAGATTTTGCACACTTTAGATGTACACAGGCAATTGCGTTATTATTTGAGCAGGACTAAAATTTTAAGGCAGTCTCAGCAGTTACTTGTTTCTTTTTGCTTTGAGTTCACAGGGCAAGCCTGTGTCAAAACAAACTATTTCTAGGTGGATTGGCTTTTGCATTGCATTTGTTATTCCCATCATGGCAAAGAGGTTCCAGCTGGGATTAGGCCTCATTCCACTAGGGCTACTGCCACTTCAACAGCATTTCTAAGGGGGGTGGCAACTAAGGATATTCTGGAAGCAGCTACTTGGAGTTCAGTGCATACTTTCTCTAGGCATTATCACCTGCCTATATATTCTAAGACTAGGGCTGGTTTTGCCACAGCTGTTTTACAAGGCATGTTGTCAGCTCCTGCTACTTTATAATTTGCCAGCCTCCCTTGCCTCTGCTTTGGGATTCTACCCAATAGTCAGGACTGCAGCAAGGGAAGACGAAGAACATAGTACAGTTTTGTACCTACCATAAATGTAGATGTTCGAGGATTCCCTTGCTGCAGTCCAATTTACTCCTCCCTCCTTCCCCTCTGTGTTTCAGGGGTTGTGTAGGTGAGTTTACATGCTTATATTTTTTGTATATATTGCTGTATATATTGTACATGTTTTTTGGTGCAGGTTGTTTTTGGGACTTGTCTTTTTGGGTCTTCTGACATCTGGGGCAAGAAAAGACTGAGGAAATGACGTT
Source organism: Protopterus annectens (assembly GCF_019279795.1). Taxonomy (NCBI): domain Eukaryota; kingdom Metazoa; phylum Chordata; order Ceratodontiformes; family Protopteridae; genus Protopterus; species Protopterus annectens. The sequence goes on along the minus strand of NC_056727.1, from coordinate 1,242,513,601 downwards.
GGTCATGCGGATTAGTACCCTGACGGACTGGCGCCAGTCTAAAGACGCATGACCCGACGATCAGCCTTATACTCTGGTATTCGGGCCGACTGGGACGCGGACTATACCCAATAGTCAGGACTGCAGCAAGGGAATCCTCGAACATCTACATTTATGGTAGGTACAAAACTGTACTTTCAGTTGAAGGCCGACATGGTATGTGCTTGATGTTTCTGAGTATCATTTTGACAATTCAGTACATTTCCAGTAACAGAAGAGGTGTTCAGCTTTATGAAATACCGTGGAATACCTTGCAAGGGCTGCGTTCCACAGAGGCAATTAGAGAATGAGCAAAGAAGAGGTGTGTAAAGGATGAGAGTGTGTCTGAGGTGGTAGGTATTCAGCACAGTAGGGTTCTGTGAGGAGGATAACTGGTTGCTGACATTCTGTTGTTGCTGTGCATTTTCACTTGGGTTTGGGAGACAGGGACATGTTTTGCTGCTGAAGTAGTAGTTCTTCAGGTTACCTTTGAAGAACTTTAGGTTTAAGTTTTGTCTTAAGAGTTCCAGCATTTAGTGACACTAGCAGGATACAGGGATGCCCCAGATTTATTGTTTATTTTATCTGCTTAGGCTAGGAACTTGACCTTAGATCTTAAAGATTTGGATGCAGAGTACCAATTAATTGCAGCATTTAATTAAAGATAAACATTATTTCGATAGTGAAAGATGCTATGAGCTTGTTTGAGTTGGTTGATGTTTGAGAGGTTTGGAAATTCCATCAATTTTAGCTGTGAAAGAGCTATGCACTGATGAGTTTTATTGAGTAGATTGGTTGTAAATTTTGCTACTTTGTATAGCACTGTTCCAATTTCAGGAAGAGGAAAGAGTTAATATTGGTGAGAATTGGTAAGGTGTATATGAGAAATGGAAGAAGAAATGAACATATTGAGTGTAGGGTGAGACAGGGAGATGTATTCTAGCATAGACCCAGTTTAACATGGGTCTTTTTTTTATCCCATTCTAAATAGTACTACAAATTTTAGTGTGTCATCTATTGTAATACCCAAACAGTTTTGTGCTTGATACTACCTGCAGTGTCTTAATTCTGGTTTAAGCGCTTGGGCTTCATGCCAGTTATTTTACATTAAGAAGGTTTGTGGTCTACACCCGTGAGCGGAGAGGGTAGCCTCTGCCCTTCTGAGCTGGGAGTTGCTGGTTGAAGGTTTATTGAGCATGCTTATTTGAAGTGTTTTTTGTTTTTTTTTTAATTGTTGCACTTTGTTTGTTGTAGCATAGACTAGATTCAGCCCTGTTGAATCTAATTCTGAACACTAAACCAGGCCATCATTTGTTGGAGAGGGTTTCCCTGCACCATAGTTGCAGGAGTGTGCAGTTAGGACTCATCTTATTAAAGGTTGCTGGAACAGGGCTCTGTTTTGATCTTTTTTATTGGTTAATTTGTTTGAATCCGTTTGCACTCATTTGCTACATAAGCACTGCGTTTGTGCGGGGTTGCACTTGTTTGAGCATTGTGCACTGCCGAGCAGTGGTGGGCACCATTGGCTGTTATAGATGCAAACACTTCTGCCTGCAGACTTTCCCTTAGTACTCTGCTGGTGCTCCATCAGTGAGTTCTCATGATTGTCCCTCACTGACAGGTGATATATTCAGCAAAGCTCTTGAGGTACCAAAACAGATCTTACCCACTAACCCTTCATATTTTTTGTTCACTTCTCCTGTCCTCTACTTTACCTGGTCATTTCTGTCCTATCCCTGTTTTCTGACCACATCAATTTACCTGACATTATGGATGGACAATTTCCCACAATTTCTCCAGCCAGCTTGGTCGACGTGGGCATCTTGAGGCAATGTAGCAAATGGCTCATGTACACTGACAACTCACTTCTTCTAGTCCACACAAATTCATTATGTGAGAGATGCATCTATATCAAGAACATAGAATCCAAGCTCTCTCACTCACCAGTCAGTCCATCTGATACTAAGCAGGTTATCCACATGCACACCTCACCTCCTGCACCTACCAAACCAACAATACATAAACCTACATATGTGGAGGTCCTTACCAGAAGATTCCATAAACATTAGAGACCTCCCAAAGACAAACAAAAGCATGATTCACATAATACATAACTTTGTAGAATATAGTACACATAATATGTCACACACCAGTGTCTCACCAGTCAAGCCCCTAAGGCAGAACACAAAAACGAACATTTTAGTCATAGGCAACTCAATTGTGAGACACACGGATGCCCCTCTCACCAGGGTGGATAAGGAAAAATTCACATTCAGCTGTCCATCAGGTGCCAGGATCCACCACATCACACACGGACTCAAGTCTCTCAACAATAGGCACTGTTATGACTTTGCCATGTTGGTGTGAACGACTTCAGACGTACCTCACTGGACAATATGAAGAGAGACATGACTGAGCTCTTTGTTTATGTGTCTCAGGCAAGTATGTCCCTAGTCTTAAGCAACATTTTACCTTTGCCTAGGATGATACCTCAATACAAACAAAACATGATTGATTTCAACAGTTGGCTTAGTTTCTGGTGTCATTCAAAGGGAATCCAGTATCTGTCAGCCTGGGATGACATGGTCAACAGACCTCGATGCTTTGACAGAGATGGTTTTCATCTGTCACTCATGGGATTTTGATTACTGGCTAAGGCTCTTGCCACCCCCATAGTGCCTTTTTTAGGTAATGTCACAAGAACAAAATTCCCAACATAAATGTACCCTCTAAAAACAACCTCAGTGTATGCTGCCAAACGCTAGGAGTCTAAACCAGAAACTTCACTCACTGGAAGCTGTCCTCACCTTGGAAGATGCTGACATTTGTGCAGTCACTGAGACCTGGTCTAAGGCTGCGGAGAGCACCCCAGCTATACCAGGCTACGTTTTCTTCCACACGTTCAGACCACAATTTGAAGGCATAAGAACTAAAGCAGGTGCTGTATCAGTATTCATTAAAGATAAGTACACCTTTGGTTTTATTAAAAAGCACGATTCCCTTGAATTGCTTCAGGTGCAATTGACTATAGGTAAGACCCCTCTTCAGGTCATTGCCAGCTGTAGGACTCCCTCCATGAGTCAGGACATTGACTCGGCCTGCTTGGATCTACTTGAGTCAATCAAAATACAACCAAACACCCTGGTTTGGGTGACTTTAATTACCCATCTATTGACTGAGTAAATTGTATGTGTTCTAACTCACTTGCCCAAAGGTTCCTGAACTTCGTTAACTCCGGTGCCATGGACCATCTGGTTGACAAACCCACAAGGGGCTCAAAAATTCTGGATCTGGTGCTCACCAGCATGGGAGACCGCTGCATCGCCCTCAGTGTGTGGCCATCCGTGGTGATATCTGACCACAAATCAGTCTCGCTAGAAGTAACTACAACACAACCCCCCTCCCCTTAGCAGCAACTAGACAAAAAATGTCTCCAAGCCCAATTACAACATCTTACATGACAGCATAAAGATCTTCATAGCCCCTTCCCCCACTGATGGATCAGACATCTGTGCAGAGTTGTACACCACTGCTTTATATGAGCACCTGTGCAGTTGTATTAAGTATGCCGTACCTGATAGAACCAAAGCAAGATCTTCAAGGAAAAGCAAACCTGCCTGGTGGACAGCTGCCATTAATAGGATATGCAATAGGAGAAAGAAATTGCTGTCTTAAGAGTAGGAAGGAACGGTCTCAAAACTGGAAACAGTCCCTCCACAACTTAAAACAAGCAAATAAGACTCCTAGTGAAGTCCTCCAAAGCTAACTGTGATTCCAAATTAGCTTCACTAACTAAGGATAACCACAAAGAGTTCTTTAGTTACATCCCTAACCTCACAGGTAAGGCCCAGATTTGAGCTGAACTCATAGTTAATGATACATATAAAGAACCTTTGGCTATAGCAAACCTGCTGGCTGACAGGTTCAGTGAAAACTTCACTCCCCTGTCCCCACTACATATACCCCAAAGCATTTGCAACACGTGTCCCTCACCTGGTATCTTCAAGAAGCAGGTCTTAAATGGCTTCTCCAAGGCATAAAAAAAAAACAGCCTCTATGGGACCAGACAACATCGTGGACTGTGTTCTACATGGATTAAGAATAAAAAACTGAGAAAATTTAACACTGTATCATGAACCTGTAACCAGATATCGTAAACTTTTTCATGAAAATGTGTATTTTAGAGAATGCATTAAGCGCAGGCAGGTCCCAAAAGGCCTGTGGTACTAGAAGTACCCTACTGGTTTAGTGGAGAATTCACCATTACATAAAGATTTACTCAGTATGTATGACAGATCTGGCTGTGAGCTAATGGAACTGTTGGTTCATTATAATTGTAAAGAAATGGATGAGTTGTATTCAACAATTAAGACCATGGATGAAACTATTATTCAAGATAATGCTTTTCATCAATTTAAAGTGCAGTATGACAGAATTTTTTCTGAAGTAGACAATATGAGCAAAGCTATAAACCAACGGAAAAAACGCAAGTTGGAAAGGGACAGATTAGATTATTTAAATGATAAAGCATACCCCAGTCCACCCAAAGGGCAACAAAGGACTGTTTCTTTCTCTGACAATCAGAATACGACCGTGGAGATGAAAATGGCCAGGTTTTTACTAATCAGCAGGCAACCAAAAACTCCTTTGGAACACAATACCAACTGGTAAATCAACGAAGTAAGATGCCTACAGGTCTGTGAATTATCCACCGAACCAATAACAGAGGAGGATGTCCCATTTCTTGGACAGGAACCAGAGGAACTGATACGTGACTTATGTGCATCTAATTCTTTGTCTATTATAAAAAAACTGTACTGGGGATTTCAGTGTGTATAACTTTAGCAGCTACAATATAACTCAGGCTCATGTAGACTTGTTCAGTAAAAGCCTGACATTTATACCTATGAGAAGAGCTGATGTGTCAAACTTTAATAGACTTGAAATTATATGTGAGAAAGCTGAACTTGTCTGTTTATTTTAACAGTTATTCTGTACCAACAAATTTACACATCCCCAGCACTTTCAACCCTGACTTGCATCCTGTGTTAAAAATCTTTTAGGTTGCATGTGAACTGGATTTGTGACATTTGCTTGAAAATAATACCCTACCTATTTCCTCTAACTTAACATCTGTGCAACGTTAATTTAATGGATGACATTAAAAAATCAGGCTTTCTTTGATTTATGCAGCCTGATAAAGGCGGGGAATCATCACTATGGACCAGGTGGACTATAACCAACACATGCTCCAATTGTTATATGAGGACTGTTATGTTGAGGCATCCCTGAACAAAGTCAATATTTCATGTAATAAAGTAGATTGCTTTTTATGTGATATGTTAACTCAGGGTCAGCTGTCTGTGGAACAGTATAACTATGTTTGTAATACAGCTCCTAAGTTGGCCACAATTTTTGGTGTGCCAAAATTATATAAAGACTTATATAACCCCCCCCCCTTCGACCTATTGTTGATGGTACTTCCTCAAAGACATATTATATAGCAAAATTTATTGATGAACAACTAAAACATTGCATGGTTCCTGTTAAACATCTTTGTCTGGATTCTTGGGATTTTTTGGTGAAATGTAATGACTTACAGCAATTCAGAGAGGGATTTTTTTCTGGCAAATTGATGTAAAAGACTTATTTACATGCACCCCCCCCCCCATAATATTGGGATAGAATGGCTTATTGAATATTTCTCTGAATATGTACATGTTGAACAGGATAAGATAAATACAGTTTCACATTTACTTGAAATGGTTTTACCCAACAACTTTTTGTATTATGATGGCCAGTATTTTAAACAAGTGTCAGGTGTAGCCTTGGGCTCACCTTGTGGGCCATTATATGCAAATGTGGTTATGTTAGTATGGGAATTACATTATTTATTTAATATTGCCTTTTTCAAGTATGTTAGGATGTATGTCTGTTTTTTAGATGACTTTTTCATTGCTTGGGATGGTCCTGTTGATTTAATACCAGACTTTGTACAATTTTTAAATATTACAACTGAGTTTTTAAAGTTTACATACCAGTTAGGTGTAAACTCTATATCTTATTTGGATGTAGAATTAACTAGAACAGAAGCTGGTTTAAAAAGCCTGTGTTTTTAGGAAAAAAAACATTCAAATAAATACTTGCATTTTATAAGTAACCACCCATACCATGTCAAAAAAGCTGTTATAAAGGGGCAGATGGAACGGGCCGCCAGAATGGTAACTAATGTGCTTGACTTATTAAAGGAAGTACAGTTTATTTGCAACATGTTTGTGAATAGGGGTTACCCGGTGCAGATGGTTAACAATATAAAATTTGAGATTATTAAGAAGAGACTATCAGCCCAGTATATTCCTTTATTACAAAACTATCATGCCAGGCCATTTGCTGTAACGTTTGGAGAAGTTTCTCCTTCTGCAAATGGTATCCAAAATGAAACTATATGAATACTGGCATCAGGCAGTAAGGTGACACCTTTTTCACAACGAGATAGTGGTGTGCAACAAGCAAAAAATACAAGAAATGCATTTATTTCTACATTCAATGCCCGTAGTAAAAATATAATAGATATTATTAATAAAAATTGGGCATTTATTAGAACAGATAAACAGCTAATGGAAACATTTGGTAATTTTCCTGATTTTGTATTTAGGCGGGATAGTAACCTTAAAGACTGGTGTGACAGTTTATCCCTTTTACATATGCAACCTGTGCAGAAAATGACAAAGTGTGTGAGTTTATTTTGGAATGTAACCAGGTGCACTTGGGTTCCAAGTGTATTATAGTCTCTGGCTGCTTTTCTTGCCAAACAACAGGAGTGGTTTATGCTGCAAAATGCAGCTCTTGTCCTGCATATTATGTGGGAAAGACTGATAGAAAATTTAAACAACAGGTGTAAGAACACATTTATGATATGCATACACATAAAGAGACCAGTGCTGTAGTTAAACACTTAAAGGAATTCCCAAGCCATAATTTTAAATTTGTCATACTGGAACAGTTGCAAAAAACCCCATGGGGTATTTTTTTTAGAACTTAGAGAGTTGTGGTGGATTTTACACTTGAATGCATCTGCTTACTCAGGGTTAAATGATGTAGTGTCTATTTTTTGTGAGTTAAAATTAAAAAATTTTGATAGATATATATAAATATTTATGTAAATTTTTTTAATGTATTATTTAAAGTATTTCAAGTATTTAAAGTATTTCATTTTAATATGTTGTTGTTTTATAATGCTATGTCTTTAAGACTCAAGTGGTATGTCTTTAAGACTCAAGTGGTTGGGTTGGCCTATAAAAGAGTTTGTCAAATGTTTTTTGAATGTCTGAAGAAGGCTGGTATTTTCTAGCCGAAAGTGCTTAAGTTTTAAAATGTGTGTTTTAAAATAGTGTGTTTCTTGCAAATTCTGCCTTCTGGATTAATACTATTTTCTACATGGGTTAAAACAGGAATTAGCTTCACCATTGGGCATGCTTTTCAGTCACAGCCTAAGCAGTGGCTTCATCCCAGCGGAATGGAAAACAGATACCGTCATCCCTTTGCACAAAGGAGGTGCATCCATGGACCCTGAGAACTATACTCATTAGCCTGACCAGCCTTATCTGAAAGGCCATGGAACGAATCACCATGGACCTTATTAACAAAGATATAGGAAATCTCCAAATGCTCGACCCCACCCAGTTTGTCTTTGTTAAGGGGAGATCATGCCTGTTAAACTTGGTGGACTTCTTCAAGACAGTCACCAAAGCCCTAGATGATGGCAAATCTGTGCATATGGCTTACCTAGACTTAGCCAAGGCCTTTGACAAAATCCCCCACTCAGGCATCATTGATAAACTCACCCAGCTGGGTTGCAGATTGGATCAATGATGGAACTCATACAGTCGAAATAGGGGACTCCACCTCCTCTTGCAGACCCATAAGCAGTGGTGTTTCACAGGGATCGGTTCTGGGACCCCTACTGTTTAGAATCTACTTCACTGAAGTACAGGCTGACAAAGTTTGCTGATGACTGCAAACTGGGAGCGATCATTGGAACCCCTAGCAATGTCAGCATCCTGAAAGAAGGTCTTACGTAGACTAATGACTGGTGCCAAAGTCATGGTCTTAAACTTATTGCAAAAAATCATTATCATCTCCTTTGGCAAGGGTGATGTTCCTACAAACTACCACATCAGTAGCAATACCCTAAGCACACAGTCAGTGGTGAGAGATCTGGGTGCACAGATCAACAGCAGCCTTAACTTCGATCACCATGTCTCCACAGTTGTAAGAAGGGCATTTTATGTTGCTCATCGAATAAGTAAGGGCATTGCCTCCAGAAAGAAGGTTATAATTCCCCTGTACTCTTTCCTTATCAGGCCAATAATAGAGTACAACACTCCTTTTGGTATGCTCTTTTCCAGACACTTGCAGCAATTGGAGAGACCACAAAGGTTCCTTACAAAAAAAAATCAGGGTCTTCAAGATCTGTCTTATGCAGACAGGCTGAAATCATTGTCCCTTTACTCTGTGTCATGTAGACTGCTCAGGGACAACCTGTGCCTTGCAAATAGAGCAATCTCTGACCTAGCTTTAATGGAAATGCTGCACATTCACAAGTCAAATGGCACACACATCACTCGCTTAAAGGGCCTTAACCTGGTATGTGATATCAACAGAACTTGCTGGAGAGACAGAATTGTCTTACAGAGGTTGCCCCATCTTTGGAACAAGCTTCCTATTCATGTTAAACAAAGCCTCTCATTGGCCCTATTTAAGCGGAATTTGGATGATTGGATGGATAACCAGAAAATCACCCCAGGGGTTCCACCTCTGTCCTTTTTGGACAGGGGCAGTAGGTGCTAATTTTAGTGTCTGTTTGAACCAGACACCCTTGGGAAAATGGGTTGAACTTAGCTAGGCTTGTAAGGGCCCTGGGGCCATTAGCCTAGTAACCTCCTAAGATCCTATGCAGTGTAGTGTTTTGCACAGATAATACTCTTAACAGGTTTCTTTGGTTGTGGTAGACTGGGGTGGAAAGAACAGGACTTTAGTGTTGTTTGGGCTCAGGAGTAGCTGGGATTGGTTGATGAAGGCTTCTGTGGAAGAACAGAATTCTTGTATAACAGTCTGTAAGGTGGGAATATCAGGTACAGTGCTAATTAGAGTATATTCATCTGCAGATTGTATGAGTGAGCTTTGACTGGTTAGTAAACTGAGTTTGTTTAAAAAATGTTAGAGTAGGGGGCCTGGAAATGAGCATTAGGGTACACCAATGGGATTCTCTGAGAAGGATGAGAAAGAAGAATGCCATTTAACACACCGTGTTCTGATCAAGAGATATATATTGATCCAGGCCAGAGTTTGGGTTGAGAGACCAAGTTCATTTTTTGTGTGAAGTAATTTTGAGTGGGAAACCATATCAAATTCTTTTAAAAGGTCAAGGAAAACTGAACAGACTAGCATACCGTCTTTCCTAAGTGGTTATTGTGTTATGGAATTTTAAAGGTTTGGTAGATGTGCTATGAGAAGGTGTAAAGCCTTGCTGCATGGGAGAGAGTACACTATTTGCTAGAAGAAGTTTTAGTATTTGTGAATGAATATATTGTTCATAGGTAGGTACTAGGCTATCAGCCCAAAGGCCTAAGTAAGCCTAGACAACAAGGCTCCCTGGCTTATGCCACCCAAGAAAGTTATTTTCCTGTGCCACTGTTGAGCAGAGACACAGAAGTGATCCCCGGGGTGTATTTCCTATTTCTCATCCACTCATCAAGATTTTTCTTGAAGAGTGCTAATGAAGAACTTTGCTTGACATAGATGGGTAGCCTGTTCCAGAGTATGGGAAGTCTCTGGGACAGGAATCTATCCCTCCAGCATGTCTTGTTTATTGTGGTGACAAGGTTTAGGTCCCTAGAGTGTGTAGCTTGGAGGGATTGGGATTTCTTTAGGTGTAGCATGTGCAACAGCTCTGGGTTTGACATAGCTTTATATGTTAGGCAGAGATCACCTCGGAGTAGGTGATGTGCTACGGAGTAAAGCTGGAGTTTTTTGAGGCGGTCAGTGTAGGGCATTTGTTTGAGGCCAGTAATCCTCTTTGTGAGGTACTTCTGTGGCCTTTCCAGCTGCTGCAGATGTCTTGTGAGGTGCATTCCAAAAGGGGCGTTGTACTCTATAATGGGTCTAATAAGTATCGAGTAGAGGGGAACAATGACCTCTTTTTTCCTGGATGAGAACCCTTTTATGATGAGGTGTGCCATGTAGAAGACTTCCTGACTATTGTGGCAATTGATTATCAAAGGAGAGACTACTGTCCACCTGGGTACCAAGGTCTCTTATCACACATTCGGTGTTAAGTAGTTTGCTGCCTATGTGGTAGTTCATGGGTACAGAGTTTTTACCAAAGGGAATGACACTGCACTTTTTGGCATTGAGCTTGAGGCCATGGCTCTGACACCAGGCATCTGTCTCAGCGAGGCCCTTCTGTAGGATGTCCACGTCATTTGGGGACTTGACTATGGCTCCTAGTTTGCAGTCATCTGCGAACTTTGTTAGCCAGAGGCCTTCTGTATTAGCCTGTACTTCAGAGAAGTAGATACCAAACAGGAGAGGTCCCAGAACGGAACCCTGTGGTACTCCACATGTCACTGCTTTGAGGTCAGATTTGGAGTCTGCAACTTTTACAGTGTGGGTTCTGTCAGTGAGCCATTTGGCAACCCATCTTGTGATGTAGGGATTTATACCTAGTTTAGTGAGTTTAGCTATAATTCCAGAATGGGGGATGGTGTCAAAAGCCTTGGCGAGGTCAAGATAGGCTGTGTGAACCACCTTACCCTCATCTACGGCTTTGGTGACTGCCTCAAAAAAGTTGATCAGGTTCAGGAGGCATGCTGTGCCTTTCACAAATCCAAACTGGGTGGGATCCAGAGCTTGGAGGTTACCAATGTCTTTGTTTACAAGTTCCATGATGATACGTTCCATGGCCTTGCAGACCAGGCTCATCAGGCTAATAGGTCGATAGTTCCCAGGATCAGTGGTGGCTCCCCCTTTGTGGAGTGGGATAACTGTTGCTGTGCGCCATTCAGTGGGCACAAAGCCTGATGAGAGGCTGTTATTGAACATGGTGCTAATGGTGGTAGCCAATTAGTTCTGAAATTCGTGTAAAACGCAGCCTGGGATGTTGTCTGGTCCCATGGATGCTGTGTTTTTGGCTTTAGAGAGTACAGCTTTTACCTGTGTATTTGTGATTACAGGGTCTCTGCATTCTTCCTGTATAGATATGGGCCCTTTAGGGGGGTAAGGGGGGAGTAGTACTGAACCTATCTGCCAGGATGTTGGCAATATCAGTTGGTTCTGTAATTTTTGTGCCTTTGTGCTGTAACTCAGAGCATATCTGGGTGTTGCCATCGAGATTCTTGACATAGCTATAGAATGCTTTGTGGTTGTCCTTACAATTAGTAACTAGCTTTGGAAGATCTTATAAGGGATCTCACTTTCTTACTGAGGCTGACCAGGGAGCTCCTCCACTCATGGGATTTTACTCTCTTTTGCAACAGTTTCTTTCTTCTGTTGTACAGTTTGTTGATGGCAGGGGACCACCAGTTTGGCTTCCTTTTTATGGAGGATAGTGTCTTGGTTCTGTTTGGGATAGCATGATCCATGCACTCATGTAAGTGCTTATAGAGTGCATTTGTGCAGGATTCAGCAGTTGTAACTGTATTGTCCATCTGCATGGGTGTCATGAAGTTCACCACTTCTGTCTTAAGAAGCATGAAGTTGGCTTTGGAGAAACTTTTTACTGTGATTTCCTTAATGGGGGGGGTGTGGATATCAAGGGAGATTAGCTTATGGTCGGATCGGACTAACGAGGAGTTGACTTCATGTGTGGAACACCAGTCACTCATGTTGGTAATGACTTGGTCTAGGATATTGTTGCCCCTGGTGTGTGTGTGTGGATAAGTTGATCCAGGGCATTGGAGTTTATAAATTCCAGAAAGCGTTGAGCTAAGGAGTTGGTACATGAGTAGTTTTCCCAGTTAATGGTTGGGTAGTTGAAGTTGCCCATTATTAGGGTGTTTGGTTGAACCCTAATATTTTCCAGTACATCAAGAAAACAGGAGTGGGATTCCTAGGGCATGGTGGGGGATCTGTAGCAAGCTACGGTTTGGATTGCAGTTTTGTCCAGAGTTAGTTGCACTTGGATAACCTCGGATGCATTATGCTAAGCAACTAGCTTGGAGGAGTGGATATCCTTAATGAATATGGACACACGTCCGCCTTTGGTGTTTCGGTCAAGGTTACATGGCCAAAAAGTGTGGTATGAGTTATACCCTGGTATTGCAAGGGTGCTCTCTGGAACCTTGAATCAAGTCTCAGTCACTGCACAGATATCGATGTTCTCCATTTTAAGGAGTGCCTCGAGTGAGTGCATTTTGAGATTTAGACTTCTAGCATTGAGTAGCATTACTCTCAGTTTTTGCTTTCCTGTTCCTGTTACGGTGGTGAATTTGTTATTTGAACCTTGCCTAAAAAAGGCACTATAGGGGCAGCAAGAGCCTTAGCCAGTATCCGGAATCCCAGGGGCGACAAGTGCAGGCCATCTGTGGCAAAGCATCGTGGTCTGTCGACCATGTCATCCCAAGCAGACAGATACTGGATCCCCTTAGAATGACACCAGAAGCTTTGCCAATTGTTGAAGTCAATCATTTTCTCCTTGTACTGCGGTATCATTCGGGGTGATGGCAGAATGCTACTCAGGGCTAGGGTCATACCTGCCTGGGCTATAAGATCGGAGAGCTCTTCCATGTCTCTTTTCATGTAGTCCAGGGAGGTACGTCTCAGGTCATTCACACCAACATGGGCAATGACAGAGTCATATTTGTACTTGTTGTGGAGTGACCTGAGTGCGTGGGTTATGTGGCGGATTGTGGCACCCGACAGGCAGCTGACAGTACCCTTCTCCTTGTTTAGCCTGGTGAGTGGGACATCAGTGTGCCTGACTCTAGAGTCACCTATGACTAGTGTGTTTGGTATGTTGTTTTGCCTTATTGGCTGTGGTTGAGTGGCACACTGAGTCTGTGGGCTATGTGTCATTTGGGTTGTGTTGGGGGATGGAGGTTGCTTGCATTTCTGCTTTGGAGGTCTCTGTTGCTTAGACAGATTATTATTGAGAGCCTCTGCGATTGTTTTTGTGTTACTATGTGTGGATTTTGGTGGTGTAGAGTGCCAAGAGTTTTTACAGGGGAGTGGATATCTCAGTTCGGCGGTAGTTAGTTCTTTTGATTTACCTCTGTTGTGCAGAGGTAGAATTAATTTTTTCCCCATAACTTTGGAACATAGGTTTCTGGGACGGATCTTTTGAAGAGTATGGGTATGGTGTAGGCAGTAACCTCAGCGGATAGCCTGAGATACTTGGCATGGAGTAGATCAGTTGCTTGGGTTGTAAGCTTCAGTTTGGGTGAAAGTCTTTGGATTATTTTGGTAGTTACTGGTTCTAGTGTGAATGCCTGTGTGGAATTAGTTGTTTTTTTCTGGAGATTTATAGAGTTATCAGATTTGCTCAGTACAAGGGATATTGCAACATGTATGAAATTAGTACTAAATATTTGTGCAACTACAGTACAAGGTTGGTGTCTTTGGAAATAGGTTTGGTTTGGTTGTTTTATCAGGTTTTAGGTAGTTTGTTTCCCAAGAGGATTTGGAATTTGAAAGATGATTGTGTTGGAGTTTTATTTATTATTTTATTATTTTACATTTTTTAACTGGGATAGTCCACTGGACACAGGTTCATTTTCAGTGGTGGCCCAGGGAGAAAAGTTCCACACATAAGAGTAACATGTAACAAAAAAAAACTACAAAGTTTACAAAGTATATTTAGATACAAAATGCAGTGAGTCTTAATAGTAGTATATTCATACACAGCAGTCACAATTAGTGACAACAGAGAAATCTTACAGTAATAGTTTCATTAGTCTAAAGAGATATATATATATATATAATGACCGCAATCATTTCTGGAGGGAGTCATGTGTAAACCAACAACTTCTTAAAGGTTATTGGGGTCTAAACCATAACAATCTATTTTATTATATTGTATGTATTTCTACAGTAGTAGAATATCGACCTATCTGTTCATCTTGAGGTGTGAGATAGTTAATGTGGTGTAGGGTCTAACATAGGGTCTAGCCTGGTGAAGTGCAAGAGCATAGCCAGTTATTAGTGAGATGCAGTTTTAATGCTTTTTTGAACTGTATGAAGGATGTCGTAGTAGTTATGTTATAGGGTAGAGCATTCCATATTTTGGATACATAATTAGAAAAGAGGGCATCACCTGCTGTATTATTTGACTTAGTTACTGTGAGAATAAGTTTGTTACTGGAGCGAAGAGTTCTGTTACTGGTGTGGAGGTGAAGTAGGCTTTGCAATGCAGGTTTTTTTTCTGGTTGATATAAAATTTTATGGGCCAGAGAGAGTTGGTTGTAATGCAGGAGTTGAGGACGTTCCAGCTAGTTGAGCAGCTTCATGGATGAGCAATGGTGAGATCTAAATGGGGAGTCAGAGGCAAATCTAGCTATTTTGTTATAGCAGGAGTCAAGCTTAGGTAGGTCTGCTTTTCTGAGGTTGGTAAGAATAGATGAGGCATAGAGGAGGGCATACCTCCCAATGTACCAAATTACTCAGTTTTACCGTGTTTTGGGGTCCAACTAATGGGGTGCTATGATTCCTGGAGTGGCACCCCTTCATTTTCAATTTTTTCCAAGCTTTTGTAAAAAAATGTTTTAGTGCTTTTTGAGCTGACGTCATCACGTGCGCGATGACATCAGCTCTGTCAGCCTGTCGGAATTGAGCTCTAGGGCTCACGTGCACATTTCCGGCTGGCTATTTGAATGCATCTGATCTAAGAACTAGTTTCTTCTGGACTCTCTAGTTATCTGTGCACACAGTGCATGGAGTTATTTCTGCTTGAGAGCTTAATTGTTTCTCGTTACTGCAGAGAGAGCATTTAAGGTACATTTTTCATTATTAGCTGCAGAGCTGGCCTGGTACTGCTTTTATTTCTGCTTGTCCTACTTGTGAAATGTGAATGGTAGCAGCAGAGCTTTTGCTTAAAATGTGAACATTAGCTGCAGAGCTTTTAAGGTGAACATTTCTCATTATTAGCTGCATAAGGTGAATGTTTCTCATTATTAGTACTACTACTACTGCTTTTATTTATTGAGCTGCTTATGAACGTTAGCTGCAGAGCTGGTACTGCTTTTCCTGCTTATGAACGTTAGCTTTTAAAGGTGAATGTTATTAGCTGATTTCTTGAACTGCTTAGGTTATGAGTCGATTCTGGGTAGTGTGTGTGTAAATGCCCCCAAGTGTGTGTGAAAATGCCCCCAAGTTAATGCACCTGGTGGCTAGAGGTACTCAGGCTCAAACCCTGTACCTTGGGTACAGGGTAAAAAGAGCCTAAAGTCCCTAGCCACCACCACCTATGAATTTACGCATTGTATTTTTGTTCTGTTCCTCATTGCATCTGTGGTTTTTCAGGATTTTTGTGGCAAATTACTAAAGGATTGAATTCACTAAATGATGACAGGCATATGAATTTCAGACTTCATATTCTTCAGAAAATAAATGGTAACACAAAACCTTTTATTCTAGCAATTTTCTAAGATTAGCATTTGAAGTGTATCCCTATTTTGGGGCTGTATTCCCCCTGTGTTTGTCCAGGTTTTTTTGTGCTAAGAGGTTGAAAGCTATGGTGAGATGTGAGAACTGAATTTTGTATTCCCCCATTATTGGCTTTGTCCATGTTTTTTGTGCTAAGAGGTTGAAAGCTATGGTGAGAAGTGAGAACTGAATTCACTAAATGATAACCATTTAAGTTTCAGTCTTCCTGTCTTTCAGAAAACTGCTGATTTGGCATAGTGGTATGTTGCTCTGACTGTAGTGCACATGGTCCTGGGTTCAAGACTTGACAGTAAAACACATGGTGGTAACACATTTTATTCTAGCAACTTTCCAAAATTATACAAGCAATGTTTAAAATGTATCCCTGTTTTTGAGCCTTTTGTCCCCTATATATATATATATATATTGTGTGTGTGTGTGTGTAAGTAGACTTTTGTGATGGAAATATTCTGAATTGGGCAGTTTTGTCAATATTGGTTCATACATTTTGTTTCATTGCCTACTGGAAAAATGTTCAAACAATAAATTTAAAATGCACTCTAACTTAAGTCTAACAAGTGTGCTGTATTATAGTTCCCTATTGAAATCGCGAAAGTCCACTTACCTGAATACGGAAATGTTGACACGTGTATGTCAAACTGCAAAACACTGATTGTCCTGAAGCGCGAGTTCAAAATGTCAAATCATCATGGTTGGACCTTCTGCGGTATAGCTGTAAGTGTGTGATAATTATGGACCTTGGGGTTAGGGTGCGGGTTAAAGTAAGTGCATAGATAGTAATGTATGTAAGGTTTAGTGTAGGGTTAGAAGTAGGGTTTTGTTAAGTGTATATGTGTGAGTTATTTATTTTGTTTGGGTATAGCTCTGTAATATAAGTGTGTGATAGTTATGGACCTTAGGGTTAGGGTGCAGGTTAAGGTAAGTGCATAGATAGTAATGTATGCAATGTTTAGTGTAGGGTTAGAAGTAGGGTTTTTGGTTAGTCTATGTATGTGGTTTATTTATTTTGTTTGGGTAGGTAGTATGTAGTGCGTGGTGGGGTTGGACGACTATGACGGTTCGAGATTTTGGATTTCGTGGTTTAGGGCGTTCAGTGTATTTGCGGTTCAGGTAGAATGTGTCGATGATTCCGTATTCACTGACTATGACTTTCGTGGTTGTAATATAGACCCCTGTATTGTACAAGGAATATAATTTAATAAAGTCAGGTAACTTAATTCTAACAAGTGTGCTGTATTATGCAAGGAATACAATTTAATAAAGTCAGGAAGGTGCATTAAAGAACACATGCATGTTTCTTGTTTTGTGTGCAAGGGGCCTATGATTTGAAAACAGCCCAAAGGTAATCTTTATCCACCACTGGCCAGATGCATTTTCTTTGAATGCGGTGTAGGTTTCATTGCTGTTTCAATGAATGTGAGTTTCAAGGGCAGAGAAGTTTTAATGCCAAGTCTGTTTTCATTGTGAGACAGTATTGCTTTGTTTATCAGATATCGATTAGTGTTTGTGCATTGTGCTATAAAATGTAAAAATAAAATCCAAATCATTGTAGAAGTAAAGCAGTATGCATGCACACATTAGTGTTTATGGTTAAATGGGACGAAATAGCCAGGTAATGGGACATTGGAATGGCTGCAGGGGGACTCTGGTGCCATATTTTGTTTGTCTTTTCTTCAGTTTGCCACAATTCCACTGGAGTGGGCGGGGTTATGTAATTATCTATGCAAATTTTACATTAATCACTGTACAGATTTGTACCTATTTTTCATGGGCCTTGTCCAGATTTTTGATGTTTCCAGGTTGAGAGGTATGGAGGAGGGCAGAAATAAGGTGAGTGTGAGATACAGTAGCTTTTGTTTGTTAGGTAAGGAATTGTCTATTTCTATAGATGGTACCTAGTTTTTTGTGAACTTTCTTGATGGTCTGGGAAATATGAATATCAATTCTTAGATTGTTATCAATTTCAATGCCCAGGAGTTTGGTGTGCTCTGTGAGAGAGATAGTAGTTTTGTTACTGGAGATGATATTAAAGGTAGAAGTTGATGAGGTGGACCTAGTGGGTTTAAAGCGTAGTAGTGTGGTTTTAGCAGGGTTTAGGATGAGCTGGATGTTGGATAGCCATGTTTCTATAGAGAGGAAAGATTCCTGAGTTAATGTGTGAAGTACCTGTAGTGAGGAAGTTGCACGAATTAATGTAGAATCATCAGCGTATTGGATGGCAGATGCTTTGGGAGTGGAGGAATGAAGCTTATTAGTATAGAGGGTGAACAGCAGAGGGCCTAAAATCGAACCGTAAGGAACACTAAGATTAACTGGGAGAAGGGGGGAGAGTTTTTGTTTCCACAAGACTGCTTGCTGACGGCCAGCTAAATAGCTCTGGAACCAAGCTATGGTGGAAAGAGTGAGTCCTAATTCGGACAGTTCTTTGATAAGAATGTCATGTCTAACCATATCAAAGGCCTTTGAGATGTCAAGAAAAGTGGCAGAAACAAATTTACCAGCATTCTATGAGAGTTTACTGTATTGGAGAATGACAATAAAGCAGTGGTGGTACTATGGAAGTGTCGGAAGCCGTGCTGGGTATTTGATAAGAGCCTGTGTGTGTGCAAGTAGTGAGTCATTTGGAAGTATATGCACTTTTCAAGGATTTTTGATGGAGGGGATAGAATTGCTATATGTCAGTAGTTTGTAACCTCTGTGGAGTTACCTCCTCTATGTAGGGGATTATGTGATATATTTTCCATATCTCTGGGATGGCGGCTTCTGAGAGGGATCCGTTAATTAGAATAGCTGTAGGGTAGGCCACTGCATCAGCAGCAATTTTTAAGAATTCCTCTGTTAATTTGTCAGCAGCCAGAGTAGTGGGCTTAATTTTTTTGAGGTACTTTTTTATCTTATCTATAGAGACTGACTGGAATTTGAAGGAGCTATTCCTTATGGGAATAGTGATGGGTTCAGAGGAAGGGTGTGTGTGTTGATTTTTCTGTTAGTTGGCTGGGGTCAGTATTGTTTCAATAAAGAATTTATTAAATTGAGTGGGAATGCTGTCAGAGTTATTTACTAAGGTGGGAGATGGTGTACCAGTTTTGCCTGGTAATAGTAATTTGTTAATGGCTGCCCAAAACTTTTGAGGGCTATTTTGGTTCTTGATTTGAAGATTGGTGTAGTAATTCATTTTGTCAGGTTTTACTAGTTTCTTGGCTTTATTCCTAAGCTTCTGATATGTTTGTTTTGCAGCTGGGGACTTAACAGTTTTCCAGTGATACCATGCTTTATCTATAGCTTTGAGGAGGGCTTTGGTTTCTTTGGTAAGCCATGGAGTGGGATTAGATCTGATTCTTATGGTTCTAGGAGGGGTGTGAAGATCTAATGCATTTAAGAAGGTGTTATTAAAGTAAGTAACTGCCTCATTTAATTCCAGGTATTTCAGGGGTTCCCAGTTGCAATGTTTTATTTCTGTGAAATCGATGGGGTTAAAGTTCATTTTCTTTCTAATAAAATGATAGACTGTACCTTTGGGATTATGGTTGCGTTGTCATAGAGGGAAGGTTGGCAGATGGTCACTTAGACCGTCTGGGAGGCAACCTGCAAGAGAGGGGTGGCTAGGTTTATTAGTTAGAATCCAGTCAAGGATGGATTCCCTGTTAGTTGTCTTGTCTGTTCTTGTTTGAGTTTGGATGGCTTGGATAAAGCCATGGAGATTAATATGATTTGTTGGGGTGGAAGAGTTACAGGATAGCCAATCTATATTAAAATCACCCAGAATGATGGTTTCATTTTGGAGAGATAAACAGGACCAGTGGAGCAGATTTTATAGAGTGGATGTATTGTTGCTGGGGGGTATAGAGCATCCAGTTATGTTTATTAGTTTTTTGGGGTTGAGTTGCAGTTGGGTGAACAATATTTCTGCATTGTCAACTGAGGGATATTGTATACTTAGTATTTACATTGTGAGATGGTTTTTAGATAATATAGCGATGCCACCACCTTTTTTGCCCTTTCTATCCTTTCTTAGTATATTGTATCCTGGGGGAATAATTTCATTGTTGTTGATATGTGGCTTTAGCCAAGTCTCAGTTATAACCACTATGTCGGGCAGGTATAGAGAAAGGCAGGCGTGCAGGTCATGGATTTTGTTGGGGATACTTCTACAGTTTATATTTAGAAATAGTAGGTCAGTAGTTTTCCTAGGAATTGATTTAGACTATTGCAGAAAAGGGGAATTTGCAGTGGGGTAGGTTTTTAGTAGTTGTTGGTCTAGGGTTGGGATGAATATCCCCAGTGTGAGATAATTTAGAGGCAGTGTAGAGAATGGGTTGGAGTTTTGTGATTTGTCTGTTGAATTTTAGGTAGGGTTGATGATATTTGGTGTTACGTAGTATTTTAAAGCATGAGTAGCTGGTGAGTGATAGTGTAAGGATAGAGGAAGAGATAGAGAAGTAAGATTGAATGTACTTATGATGAGAGGCAGCAGTACCTGCATAATGTGGGGTTACCTGTAGGTGGGTATGGTAAGAGGAGAGGAGAGAAAGTGTAAGTAGTACAGTTATGGAAGTAATATGTACTAGTAACATGTTAATAAGATGAGTGGATTGTAGTCTTTGTGCAGGGTAGGGTTTGGGAGTGATGGTTGGTGTATCACTGATAGGAGGAGTAGTAAAGTGGAGTTAATTAAGGGAGGGGCTTAGGAGGAAAGTTGGATAATATGGGTAGATGTACGTGATTGGGTAATGAGGTGGGAGGTGTGGTTATGTGTAAAGATAAATGTAGATGTAGTGGTGTGGGTGGGAATTGGGGGTAGGGGCGAATAGAGCAGGGGGCTACACCGGCTGGCTGGATGAGCAAAGAGAAGAATGCACACAAAAAAACAATCAGGGGAGAAGGTAGGTGTGTAGAGAAGTGATCGGATAGTTAGAAGATACAGGCAGAGAAGGTAGGGAGAGCTTAGGGGTGGTAGTAACTATAAGTAGTGAAAGAGCTGTAATAGAAAAGCCAGTAAGATTATTATGAGAAAGAGAGGTTTAATGCAGTTTCTGGTTGGTTACCAACTACAGTGCTAATGGCAGGTAAGAAATACAGGATTTATTTGCATTCTCAAGGTGTAGTTAGAGTCTGTGAGACTTGTGGTTCTTTTGTGGTAGATGCCTGCTGTTAACGAGTGAACTGGTGGGGAACCATGAAGTGGGCTGCCAAGCTGGGTATTTCCATGCTGTTTTCCAGGGACCCCGAGTGTCACGGCCGGGTAATGACCTGTAAAGGAAAGATATGGGTTAACAGGATATTTCTGGAGCTACAGTACATGTGGGTTGGGGGGTAAAGAGAGTGGTAAGTACAGGAGATATGGGCAGCAGGTTAATATTCTCACAAGAATCAGCAGAGAATGCAATAAAATGTGCAGTAGTTAAGACAGTGTATATCAGATAGCAATTTACCTTTGCTAATACTTCAACAATAAAATGTCCTACACATTGACTAAGTCAGTTAACAATATCCCTTATGATAATTAGGTCCAGAATTATACTTAGAGTTGAGCGCAGCTGTAAAGACTAATTAGTACTTTTAGTCAAATTAGTATGTAATAAACCCACAATATAGTCACCGCTTTTGCTAGACTTTTAACTACACCTTTCAGTGAGATAGCTGACCACTGTACACTATGCATTAGATTGCCTTGGTAGTGGTAATAAGCTTTGAAATGAATACAGTAGCATACACCATAGAGCAATATAAAATAATTAAGCCCTGGTTATGCCCTTCACATAGGTAGCTGCAGCATATACTGTAAATACAAGTGTTGAGAACAGCATTTGTATATAGTACTAGTAGCCAGTGATTATTTCCTAGACAATATTTGCAGCAGTAGTATTTCTACATTGTACATTTACTACTGCATTCAATCGCTATTCACAGTATTATATTCACTATTGTGACAGTACTGATACTTTTTAATTAGGCCGTGGGAAGACTTAAGTGGTATAAGCTTCAGTTTCTAGTCCTATAGACGAACATGCTATGATGCATGGTCACAGAAGGCAGTCACTCTAACTCCTTCAAACTAAAGTCTTAGCCTGTAATGTCCACCAGCTCACTTAAGTTATATTAGTATCACTCACCAAGAATTTGCTTCAAAATGCTCAACAGTTCCAATAACAATTGTATAGCATCAGTCTCTAATAAACTTAGTTACAAACAGAAAGAGACATAATTAGTACACTTTAAATTAAAATAGCAGTCACTACAATCTTTATAGCACGTAGAAGAGATACAGGCCTTACTGACTGAATATTCTGCTGCAGCACGGAGTGCTAGGAAGATGCTCTTATGGTTGTTTGATTGCTTTAATTATAAAAGGGTAGCCAAAAATGTGTTAAACACATACCTCTGATGTCTGTTCACAAATATACAAAATGATACTGTTCGCGTTTTGTTTTTCTGTTGTAGTAAACACCAGAAGCCTTGTAGCAGGGGGTAAACAGATCATAGTGGGGATGAAGAGGCAAAACGAACAAACAAACTGAAGACAAACCAGAAAAAGGATATCCAACAGTTGCAGGCCAAGTACTTTAACGAAAAACAGTTTATTGTCAAAACTCCACACGTTTTCGTCACCCTGATAGGGTAGCTTCTTCAGAAAATACAAATCAACTACAAAGTAACAGCTTTTTTTTTAAAAAGACTGGCACCTGGTGTCATGTGATAGCATCAGCCAATCAGTCAAAACAAAGTATATATAAAACAGGTGCTTGTAAATCAGTAAAAGTGTCAGCAAAACATTAAAATATTTAATTAAAAATTAAACTGTATAGATGTCACATAGGAAAACAATATTCAAAAAGCATAACAGCCTAAATAAGACCCATATAATTAGTAGAACCCTACTAGCAAATGCGAGCCAGCTCATGAGTAAATTCCAATTAGAGTAGCTCGTACCTGAATTCCAATAAATCAAGTGAGTACTACCTAAAATAAGTCAATATATACAAGTGCATGTTTTGAACTCTGCCTGAAATAAGAGGAATAACCATACAACAGTGTGTAAATGTAAATGAATAACTGTCAGTATTCCCATGTTTGTTTATGTAAACTAACTGTGACATATTTTTTAACATTTATTTTTAAAGTTTAGTTTTAAGATGTAAGCTGTTATGCCTTTTGAATATTGTTTTCCTATGTCACATCTATACAGTTTAATTTTTAATTAAATATTTTAATGTTTTGCTGACACTTTTACTGATTTACAAGCACCTGTTTTATATATTCTTTGTTTTGACTTGATTCGCTGATGCTATCACATGACACCAGGTGCCAGTCTTTTTAAAAAAAGCTGTTTCTTTGTAGATGATTTGGATTTTCTGAAGAAGTTACCCTATCAGGGTGACGAAAACATGTGTTGTTTTAACAGTAAACTGTTTTACGTTAAAGTACTTGGCCTGCAGCTGTTGGATATCCTTTTTTCAGGTTTGTCTTCAGTTAGATCATAGTGGGGAGATTGAGTGGAAAGTGAGGATTTGAATGGCGCAAAGGATTATGGGATGGAATACAGAGGAGCCCTAGGGAAATATGGGAAATGGAGAAGTAAGTTCTTTTGTCAGTACCAGTCTGTAGTGAGGTTTCTCAGATGTCTGTACAGTATGTCTGATAAGTTGCTTATTTGTTTCATGAGTTTTTTGGTATTACTGCTGAGCCATGGAATTGGGTTAGATTTAACATGTTTCTGTCTCACTGGGGCATGGGACTCAAGTATGGAAGGTGAAATGAAATAGTTCAACTGCCCAATCTAACGGCAAGGTTTTTAATGAAGATCAGTTCATAGATTCATTACTAAGTACTGGCTAGCTGTCTTTGTGGGTCATTTTAAGCCTAGCCAGTTTCCCTTTTGGTGCTTGAATTAATCTGTCCCATTTGGTGTTTGATTGGCCTTACCCATCCCTCAGTTGATAATTGTATAATAACCCTAGCAAGCGTAACTGGGATGTACATTCATAAGTTTAAGGGAGGTAATGAAGCAGAATTGGTGAATTTCCCTTTTGATTTCTGACTAATTCTAAGTGACATTTTTGGAGGTGATAATAAGATGAATTTGGAGGTGATATTAATGGAGGTGATAATAAGATGAATTTGGAGGTGATATTAATGGAGGTGATAATAAGATGAATTTGGAGGTGATATTAAGATGCAGTTGAGCATCTGTGAAAGCAGATTGAGATTCATAATCATAGGAAGCATGTGCACGCAGTGTCTACACATTGCTGTAAGATCAAAATGCATGCATCAACTTTCAGAGTTACAAAAAGCAAACATGCCTGGAGCAGTGACAACTTTATTCAACCATCATTTTTTGACTGTAAGTACTGGTAGCGTTGTCACCTCACAGTAAGACGCTGTCCGGTTCGATTCTCAGCTAGAGCGTCTTCTGCGTGGAGAGATGCGTGAATGGGCGTACCTTCGTTGAAGGTTGTGCGTCAGGGCTGGTAACTCGGCACGTAAAAATCAACTACCAATCATTAGTGGACCGGAGTTCCGCTGTGGCGACCCCTAACCAGGAAAAGCCGAAAGACACAACAATTGCTACTTTGCACTTAGTAGCATGCCACCGTGGCAGGTGGAGAGAACAAAAACTGAACATGCAATGCATTATGTAGTACCAGCTAATCAACCAACATATGGACTGATGGGTCTTAAGGTATGTATAGCTTTTGTCATACTTACTGCAGAGATCTTCCAGAGACAGCTGGGAAACAAACCAGGTGCATCACAGCCTTCAGAATACTTGGTACATTTCTTAAAACACTACTTTCATGTGTGAATGAGCATATCTGTTTCTTCAGCACACTAGCAGACAGAATGATCATGAAACATGCTTCTGTGACATTGCCTACCTCCTTTCAGTACTCTATACTGTAGATCGCACACATAACAATAAAGACTTCGTCTGGTGTCTGCGGACAATGATATATCAATAGGAAGGGCTACCACTCCATCAACCTCCAAATAATGTGCGACACACAGGGGTGGATAACTTGTATGCTTGCATAGCACTCTATCAGTGCCCATGAGTCCCACATATTGTATACAAGTCATCTATACTGCGGCTTCTTGCATGGAGAAATTCCATAGGGGCACCTAGTTGGTAAGTGCAGCCACTGTGGAAAGCAGATGTATATATACCCAAAGACAGTATGTACATATCTTAGCCCCAAAACATGTTCCTACTATGCTATGGGTGACATAAGACAGCCGTTGGAGCCCTGGTTGATGATACTCTTAAGAAGTTCACGCATCATCAAACAAAAGTATACTACTGTCCATGTGCAAATCAGAAATGTTGCAGTGTGTGTATGTGTGTGTGTGTGTGTGTTTGTGTGTGTGTGTGTGTGTGTGTGTGTGTGTGTGTGTGTGTTTGTGTGTGTGTTTGTGTGTGTGTGTTTGACTGCTGAAGGCATGGTTCTGCTGCCTGGATATGACTGTGGGGGCTCTGCAGTATGTTCCTACTACCACTTCCAAGATGTTCACAGCATGCTGCATTCTACTTTCTACAGTTGTTAGGAAACATACAGACTAGTCATCCATCTATATCCACTGCATTCACCCTTGCCAAAGCCAGCACAACAGCATTATCCAGCAGTGACAGTGTAGTCACGACAGCTAGCAGTAGCCGCTCCACACTCCTAGACACACTGCATGCATAGTAATATTGTTTAGTACAGTCAACAGTGAGCATACAGTGACAATGTGGTGTCACATGAAACAAATATGATACATGCAGTGTTAGTTAATTGATATGCTGGGCAGTACATGGCCAATTCATTCTGCATCAGATATCTAAACATACATATCACAGGAGGGAGGGTGCAGTGGGTCACAATAATCTTTATTTCCACAGGTGCCAAGGGACACAGTAAAACGTGGCTGACGTCACAACTTGGGTTGAGGACATGTCACTGGAGACATAGTTGGATGTCTTATAGCTTGGGGTGTCATGGACAATGTTCTCTGGGCACAGGGTGAGTGTGGCACTTCAGGACCATGAATGGAAGGGGGGTGCCATTATATGAGTGTGATCTGGGGGCACTGTGATGGCTTGCTGTGGCAATACTATAGCCCCCTTGTGTCAGGGATGTTGTGTTTCTGCAGCATATACTATATGGACTGTACTGGTGGGGGTGTATTGCCCTTGAAGACTGTCAGTCATTGCCACCCACAATGTGGGGTGGTAAAGCATGATATTCCTAGATTTGCAAAAGTAGATTGTGTCCACTGTGATGATCTCCTTACATGACCACCCCATGAACATACCTGCCGTGGATTGTGGACAACAATGCTGGACAGCTCATTGATGGTGGCATTTGCTATCCTCCACACACAAAGGCGGATATGGAGTTAAAATGTCCCACCAAAATTCTCATGAGACTTAACTTGGTTATCATCTTTGGTCTCCCTGGCCTCATCAATGTACTGATACTGCTAAGTGACATCTTCATTGAAGCCATGCAGCAGGCTAATCATCTACAACCTGGCATGGGTACCAGGAGACTGTGCCTAGATGATAACCCTGAACTTGTACTGATCGAGGCCCAACACCACCCGCATATCAATGACTGGCTGTGACACACAATAGTGCCAGGATCCTCTGCTAGACTGACATATGTTGAGTATACTCACATTAGATGCAGTGTGCTTCTGTGCTGATGCACTGCTGCAGTCAGGAAAGTGCAGTGCTGGTTATCTCAGTCAAGGGGCAGTCCTCTAATGAGGGGGTAGTGCGCATGCATACTATACAACTTGTAGTTAGGTGTAAGTGAAGCCTTACTTTCACCCTAAACAATGGGTGGAGGACCGCCCAGGAAGAAGACGGAAATGCATGTGTGTCATCTGCTTGATATTTAGCTTGGCATCATCAAACCCTGCTTAGGTGCTGACACTGGACTGTCATCCTGTTCCAGCCTGTGAATATACACTACTATACATAATGGAGTGAATATCAGCACCTGTGCTACATGTGGGGCTGTGCTTTATGTATGTAAACAGTGGTATGGACTGTTCAGATATAGAACAGACATATATCTCCATACCTCCACACCTTGTATACCTAAGGAAAACATATGCAGTTACATTTGTGGTCTACTAGTATACAATGCAGGTCTGCTGTATACACATATGTTGTTGGTGGTTAACCTGGTGCAGCTCCCTCTGGGACACATTATACTTGGTCACTTCTGGAACCTGTATCCACTCCGGCAAGTTAAATGCCTATGCCTTCCTCAACTTCATGCAGGGACAAAAGGAACTCATCTTAGTCATTTAAGTTTACAGTCAGAGATGCCCCCAATAGCTAATCTGCTGCTATTGTGTACCTTCTTGCAGAACCACACAATCATTCATGTCTGTGACATACCTCTAAATTTGCTGTCTTGTGTGATTCTGCCCACCAAAAGTATTGGTGTGTGGACCACTAACTCGCAGACATGGTCCCCTAGAGAATGATGAGCACCCTCCCTCCTAATAAATGATGTTCATGGGTCCTGAGTGCCTGTAGCAGGATGACATTCTCAGTTGAGCTGAAATTATTCATCCTGTATTATCTGCTTCCTCTTGAGAATATGATGACAACTACTGGAACAAGAAACAGTTGTAGGACAGTGACTGCTGGGTACAGTAGGCTACCAGTTACAAACAGTGGTTTTCAATGGGTGTATTCAAAATTATAGGTCTGGTTAGGGGTAGAGACAGAGTAGATGTCACATATGTCTTAGTTTATGGATAGTGGAGTACTGCAGTGATGCTTCAGACCAGTGATATAGACAGATGTTTACAGCTGGGGTAATCGCCACACAGAGGCCCACACAGATATACAGGTAAAGAGTGGCTTTTATTGACAGCAGTGGTAGTTGGCAGTTATGTAGTAACATGTGACTCGGGACTCCTGTGGTATGATGTTAGGATTACACTTGAGGGTCCACAACATTTGTCCCTACTCATGTACTTACAGCACTTATTTGGAGGAAATACAGGACAGTATATGGATAGGAAGTCCAGATAGTAATCTGTCTTCTGTCACCTACAGTGTGAATAATCAGCTACATATATTATATTATATTATATTATATTATATTATATTATATTATATCATATATGGGCTATATGCAGGTCGGAGTTGCAGGAAGTCATATTACAGATTAGTATGTCTACTTTTATTCTATTCCATTTCAAGGGTTGACATGCCCAGTACTCCAGAGATAGTACTGTTAATTCAGTACTGCATAACACTATGTAACTCACTCAGGGCAACATCTTTGGAAAACTCAGTATCGTATTCATAATTAACTGTTGCAGTAATAATTCTTGGGAACTCAGTCTTGCAGAAACCTGAGGCTAGCCCAGGTATCAGAGACTTTTACTTCTCTCCACAGTGTAGCATACACCTTCCCCTCTAATGTCAGGACATCAGTACTATAAAGGGTCATAACCTGACATCATCTTCAGTTCTTGCCATTGGAGGTTCAGTGCCACTGCATGTTTCAGAATGTTGGTCGTTCCTGAAGCCAGAGGAATTCAGATACGTGTCCCACTGGAGAACTCTTCTAAATTTTACTTAAACTGTTATCCATTTATTCTAGATGTCAGAACAATCAACAACTGTTTGGAGTGTGGAAAACAAGTTCCCAGTAGGGATTTCTACTCTCTGTCTTGCCTGCTGGAGCATGACATGCCCATCTGTCCCTGGTTCATGTTTTTCAACTCCCAGGTAATAAAATATAGGGATGAATTGTTAGAAAGGAATCTGGAATAAAATCGATTGCATCACTGGCCCGTGTACGCTGCAGTCTCCATTGGTGCCACCACTGACCTTACTAGGAAAAAGAATGAAAAGAGCAGTAAAGCAGCCAGTGGCATGTTGTGGTGTCCAGCAGCACTCGGCAGCCCCATGCAATAACATCCAGTGCTGCTGGGGCCTGTGGCATGACAGTAGTGTACAGCACTGTGCAACTCCCTCTGGGCAGTGTCTTCCATAAGTTTGCTTCAGAATGCTCTATAAGTACTGATGCTCCTTTTTTGTTGCATGGTTGGGCATTTAAAATGGTGGAATGACCACTAAAGCTGTAAGTAAATAGCAGTTTGTACATCATGTACTCAAATGAGATTACATTCCAAGTTTGACTTTGAATCACTGTATTGCAGTGAAGGGCACTTATGACATAATGCATAGCTAGAGCAAACAGCACACCACCAGTACTCTGCAAATGTGGGCTTGTGAATGTTTCCTTTATGTGTATGTGCATCACATTTTATGAATGTGTTAAATTGCACTGCACATGATTCAGAATTTACATTTAAGTGTGAATCACAGACATCTATCTTATTAGGACGTCCATGTAGATATCCACAAGCACTAATAACCCTCAGAGAGTTTTCCTGCCAGGAGTATGAAAGAAAGCAAGGTTATGCCCTATCTGCTGCAATGCCATTTCAGGGAGCAACAGCTGAGACACTATCAGGGTCCATTTTTCTAGGTGATTTGGCTTTACTGAACTGCTCATTGAGACCACTGGCATCTCCAGGACAGGTGAGAAATGCAAGCACTAATGTAATTGCCATTGGCACCACTACCCTGAAGATCTCCAGCAGGGGAAAGCAGAAGTTAGGCAAGAAAGGTCTGAATGACATAGTAAGCATCTGCAATTAGGTTCATAGGTTCATAGGTAGGTACTAGGCTATTGGCCCTAGGGCCTGTATAAGCCTAGCCAAATGGTACCCTGGCTTTTGCCACCCAAGAAAATTATTTTCCTGTTCCCCTGTCAAGCAGAGCCACAGAAGTGATCCCCAGGGTGAATTTCCTATCTCCCATTCAATCATCAGGATTTTTCTTGAAGAGTGCTAATGAGGACCTTTGTTTGATATAGATAGGTAGTTTGTTCCAGAGTATGGGAAGTCTCTGAGACCGGAATCTATCCCTCCAGCATGTTCTGTTTATTGTGGTGACAAGGTTTAGGTCCCTAGAACATGTAGCTCGGAGGGATTGGGATTTCTTTACGTGGAGCATGTCCATCAGCTCTGGGTTTGACATAGCTTTGTATGATAGGCAGAGATCGCCTCTGAGTAGGCAATATGCGTCAGAGTAAAGCTGAAGTTTTTTGAGACGGTCTGCATAGGGCATCTTTTTGAGGCCGGTAATCCTCTTTGTGAGGTATTTCTGTGGCCTTTCCAGTTGTTGTAGATGTCTTGTGAGATACTTACCAAAAGGGGGCATTGTACTCTATAATGGGTCTAATGAGTGATGAGTAGAGGGGAACAATAACCTCTTTTTTCCTGGATGAGAAACCTTTTGTGACTACTGTGGCGATGTGATTATCAAAGGAGAGACTACTGTCCACTGTGTCCCAAGGTCTGTTATCACACTTTTGGTATTAAGTAGACTACCGCCTATGTGGTAGTTCATGGGTGTAGAGTTTTTACCAAAAGGGATGACAATGCACTTTTTGGCATTGAGCTTGAGTCCATGGCTTTGACACCAGGCATCTGTCTCAGTGAGGCTCTTTTGCAGAATGTCCACATTGTTAGGATATTTGATTATGGCTCCTAGTTTGCAGTCATCTGCAAACCTTGTTAGCCAAAGACGTTCTGTGTTAGCCTGTACTTCAGAGAAGTAGATATCAAACAGGAGAGGACCTAGGATTGAACCCTGTGGTACTCCACTTGTCACTGGTCTGAAGTTGGATTTAGAGTCTCTAATTTCACAGTGTGGGTTCGGTCAGTGAGCCAGTTGGCAACCCATCTTGTGACATAGGGATTTATACCTAGTTTAGTGAGTTTGTCTATAATTCCAGAGTGGGGGATGGTGTTGAAAGCCTTGGCGAGATCTAGATAGGCTGTGTGTACCACCTTACCCTCGTCTACAGCTTTGGTGACTGCTTCAAAGAAGTCTGTCAGTTTAGGAGACATGATCTGCCTTTTACAAACCCGAACTGGGTAGGGTCCAGAGTTTGGAGATTACCAATGTCTTTGTTTATAAGTTCCATGATGATACGCTCCATAGCCTTGCAGTCCAGGCTCGTCAGGCTAATGGGGCGGTAGTTCCCGGGGTCTGTGGTGGCTCCCCCTTTGTGGAGTGGGATAACCGTTGCTGTGAGCCATTCAGTGGTCACAAAGCCTGAGGCGAGGCTATGATTGAACATGATACTTAGGTGGGGTGCCAGTTTGTTCTATAGTTCATGTAGAACGCAGCCTTGGATGTTGTCAGGTCCCATGGATGCTGTGTTCTTGGCTTTGGAAAGTGTTTTTTTACCTGTGCAGCCGTGATTACAGGTACTTTGCATTCTTCCAGTGTAGAGATGGGCCCTTTAGGGGATGAGAGAGGGGTAAAGTTAGCATTGAACCTATCTACCAGGATGTTGGCAATATCAGTTGGTTCTGTATATTTAGTACCATTGTGCTGTAACTCAGAGCAGATCTGAGTGTTGCCATTGAGATTCTTGATATAGCTATAGAATGCTTTGTGGTTGCCTTTAGAATCAGTGGCAATTTTGTTTTTGTAATTAGCTTTGGAGGATTTTATGAGGAATCTCAGCTTCTTACTGAGGCTGGCCATGGAGTTCCTCCAATCATGGGATTTTACTCTTTTTTGCAACAGTTTTTTTCTTCTGTTGTAGAGTTTGTTTATAGCAGGGGACCACCAGATTGGCTTCCTTTTTTGGAGGATAGCATCTTGGTTCTGTTAGGGATTGCACGATCCATGCACTCGTGTAAGTGCTTGTAAAGTGCAATTGTATAGGATTCAGCAGTCATATCTCTACTGTCCGTTAGCATGGGTGTTGTGAAGTTTGCCACTTCTGTCTTAAGAAGCGTGAAGTTGGCTTTGGAGACATTTTTTATGGTGGTTTCCCTAATGGGGGTGGGGTGGGGCTGTTTTTAATGTATAGTTTTGGATTTTTGTCATTCAGAGCTGTGTTCCCAATAATAATAATTTTCTACTTCCTCTGACAGATTTTGGAACATATAATTTTGGCTGCTGTGGAAGACTGTCGCTGTGTTGGCTTTTTTGCTTGCCTGTCTGACATGGCAGTCTAGGTATCATTAGGTATCATGGGGTACTGCATAGCTGTTCAGCTGAGGGCTGCAGGCACCATGTCAGGCTCTTTCTGGCTTACATCCACATGTGGGGTTCTAGTTTAGTTGTGAAACTGTGGGCACTTTTCCATGCTTCTGCTATCTTGCATATACATGTAGTTTAGTTGTGAAACTGCTTCTCAGATATTGTCTGGGATTACAGTCCTGCATTATGACAGTCCAGAACCAGAGTGGTACCTCTAATGTAGATGCAAATGTTTTGTCAAAACAGAGGACTGGGTAATGTAACTTTGGGAGTCATGGCAAAACTTGAGATCTGACAAGTAAAGATAGATATAGAGAAGCTGCATAAAGCTGAAATAAATGTAATTGTATATTTTTTTTCATAAAAGCTTTGATGGTTATAAATTGTGCAGCATGTAAAATCTATAAAATGTAACTTTACCAAGTTTAATTACATTTAGTGGAAAGGCAGCACAGCTGTTGAAATTCACAGTAAATGTGCCCTCCAAATGTGCAAACATCACTAATGCCTAGATCCATTACCTTGTTTGCTGGTCTCAAACATTTTAACGCCTCCCTAGATAAAATACTTTGAGAACAGGAAGAGTACATATCCACTTTTAAATGCAAACAAGAAGGAATGTCTTACCTGCCAGGTTAACTACTGCTTTCCCTCAGGACTGTGTAGATGGATTTCTGGGCAGAGCTCAGATTGGATTCCATGTGTCTGTGAAATTATGCAACTACTTCTTGGATTTCTAAGGCAGAAGTGTATAGAGATTCAATGTATCTGTTCAGGTGCTGTTAGAGAAAGGCCTACAAAAAGCTGTAAGGAGTTTTCGTTATGCCCTCTGTCTGGATCAAGACATTTATTTTGTATTTTCTTTGTGCATGCTTAAAGCTGTGTATATGTTTGATTTTACAATGTTCATTGCTAATTTTATTTATTTCAAGTAAAGAGTTTTATTACTCAATTTTAAATGCTTAATGGATGTGATTTATTTATTATTTGCTTAAGAGGTATGTATATTGGAATGGTGCACTAGTAACTGATGGCTTTAGTCTTTTGAGAGTTACTGCTCAAGCTTTTATTAGTGTACAAATGTTTGATGGTTGACCTGTTTGAAAGGTGAACAGTAAAAAGAAGTTATGTCTTACCATAATGTTCCATCTGTATTGTTGATCCTCATTCAGTCATTACGTATGGGTATCGGTTCCGACCTCGGAACCGAGCCGGCCATTTTCCAAGCTCGCGTCAGCTTCAAACTCTCGAGCTAAACTCTTACCCATAACCCCACTCTCCCTGTTACTTCAGATTGAGTTTGCAAGTCAAAGAAGGTAGAGGCTACCTCTGGTCAAATAACCTAAGAGAACCGGATGGTAAGATCCACTAGAAACCACAGGCGGGGGAAGTAGGGAGGGTCATAATGACTGAACGAGTATCAACAATACAGATGGAACTTTATGGTAAGACATAACTTCTTTATCTGATATTGTTAATCCTTGTTCATTCCTTAAGTATGGGACAGAGTCCCCAGCTACCTCTATTCCTGGGAGGCTCTCATGGAAGGACATTCCTGAGCACCATAGAACTGAAAGGTGCTGTTCCCCTGGAGGCCAAATCCAATTTGTAATGATGCACAGATATCATGTAAAGAAGCTCTGGCATGGAAGGCATCAGAAGTTGCCACCAACCTTGTTGAATGAGCTTTCATGGTAGTAGGCAATGAGATATTAAGTTGTGTATAAATGAAGGTCACACATTCCTTCAACCATCTAGCTAATGTGACCTTACCAACAGCGGATCCTAATCCAGGTCCAGAAAAGGCCACAAATAACTGGTCAGATTTACGAAAGGACTTTGTCCTGTTTAAGTAAAAACGGATTTGCCTGTGGATATCTAGGGTATGTAGGCAATACTCTCCTCTGTTTGAATGATTGGGAAAGAAAACTGGCAATTCAATGGTTTGATTAATGGACATTTTACAGATCACTTTAGGCAGAAAAGATGGATTAGTTCTCAGAGACACTCTATCTCTATGGACTCTTGATACATAAAGCTTGAAGCTCAGAAATACATCTGGCAGAAGTAATGGCAACCAAAAACAAGGTTTTCCATGACAAATGCTTGAGGTTGCAAGAAGAGGCTGGTTCGAAAGGTGGCATTGTCAGAGCTTGTAGAACAGGTGGCTTCAGATGATTCACACCTTTTATGAAGGTCTTGCACAATTTGTGGGACATAAGAGAGGAATCTTGGATGCCCTCATGAAAATAAGAAATTGCAGCCAGATGAACTCTAATGGTAGAGTCCGATAGACCCGATTGGAAAAGGTTGGCCAGATAGTCTAGTATTATCGACACTGGTGCTGAGAAGGGATCTACTTGTTTATCTTTCAGCCAACAGGTAAATCTTTTCCACTTGCTCAGATAAGTAATTCTAGTGGAAGACTTATGAGATGCAATGAGAATGTCACGTACTGGTAAAGAAAAATCATTCTGCCTGGCAGTCAAGGGAATTGGAGTAGCCAAGCTGTGAGCTTCATGCTGATCAAGTTGGGATAAATCAGGTTCTGTGGATGTGAGATCAACTCTGGGGTTGGATGGAGAATCCATGGTCAATCTAGTAGGTGAGGCCAAAGGAAGAGGAACCAAATCTGTTGAGGTCAATATGGTGCTATATTGATCACTTTGCTCTTCAACCGAAGGGCTTTCTTCAGAAACTGGGGAATGGGGGGAAAGGGTGGGAATGCATAAAGAAGACCCGAGGGCCAATCGTGGACTAGAGCATCCCTGGGTGAATGTCCCGGAGGGGGAATCAGGGTGAAGTAGTTTCTGCATTTGTCGCTGGTTGGGGATGCAAAGAGGTCGCAGCAAGGACGGCCCCAGCGGTGGAAGATCTCCGCCGCTATCAAGAGATTCAGGGATCACTCGTGAGGTTGAAGAATGCACCTGCTGAGTCTGTCTGCTATCAAATTGGAACTCCTGGGAATGTGCGTTGCTAGAAGAAAATGGTAGCCATCGCCCATTGCCATATCCTCATGGCCTCTCAACAAAGGGGGTAAGATTTGGTTCCACCTTACTTGTTGATGTACCGGACCACTGCCATGTTGTCTGATTGAATCACAATTGTCCCAGATGGCAGCAGGGGATGGAATGCTTGCAATGCCAGAAGCACCGCCCTCAGCTCTAGAACATTTATATGTAGATGGGCCTCCAGTTCGGACGAAGTGCCTTGGATTGTCTGCCCCTGACATAGCCCCCCCACCTCATCAGGGAGGCGTCTGTGGTCACTGTGGCCTTGGGTTGCTGGGGGGGGAAAAGGGCGAGGCACTTGTGACAGATTGTGTGTCGTCCACCAATTTAAATCCTGTTTGCACCTGTGGGTTACTTGAATCATGGCTGAAAGAGGATGCTGAAAGGGATACCACTGGGTGAGCAGTAGCCATTGTAGAAGCCTTATGTGAAACCTGCCAGGGGACAATGGTGATGGAGGCTGCCATAGAACTCAACAGCTGTAGAACTGAGTGAGCCATGGAATTCTCCCTTGAAAGAATTGGGATCAGTTGTTGCTTTATCCTTCAAGTTCTGTGCTCTGGAATAGCAGCTCTGCAGTTCTTTGTGTCCAAGATAACCCCTATGAATTCTGTCGACTGAGATAGGGTGAGATTGGATTTTTGCCAGTTTATGGTTATGCCTAGCCTTTGAGCAGCAAGGAGAGAGTATGCCAAGGCTTCTTCCAATAGATGTCTGGTGGGGGCAGAAATGAGCCAGTTGTCTAGGTATGGAAACACCTGGAATCCTTGAAGTCACAAGTGAGCTGTGACAACTGCCATGCACTTTGTGAACACTCTGGGGGCTGTAGAGAGTCCGAAGGGCAGTACTCTGAACTGGTAGTGACTGGCTCCCACACGGAAGTGCAGAAATCTTCTTGATGGCCTGTCCACTTTTATGTGGTAGTACGCATCTTGAAGATCTATCGAGCACATCCAATCATCTTTTTCCAAAAGCAGGAGGATAGATTGTATTGTGACCATCCAGAATTTTTGTACTCTCACAAACTTGTTCAATACACTGAGATCCAGAATTGGTCTCCAGTCCCCAGTTTTCTTTGGCACTAAAAATAGTCTTGAGTAGAATCCAGATCCTATCTGGTCTGGAGGGACTGTTTGGATAACTCTCTTTCTTAGCAGCTTTTCTATCTCTAATGTTGCTTCTTCCCTTTGACTGGGTGGAACTTCGGGAAGGTTTTGTGAAGGGACAGGACAAAGATCAATGGTGATATGATAACCTCTGGTTATAATCCTTTGTACCCAAGAATCGGTGGTGATGGTCAGCCAGGCAGAAGGGTACAAGGAGAAACGTCCACCAACCACCTCCAGAGGAAAGGAGTTGGGCCGTTCTTCAGGAGCGCTGGCAGGATTGGCCAGGGAAAGAATCCCTGGAACCCTGGTTACGTGGACCCCCTCTGCCCCGAAAGGAGCATCTTCCCTGTGAGTTTCCCCCTCTGCCTCTAGGGGAGAACTAGGCCTGTGTGTCACAGAAAGGACCCTGAGATTTTTTGAACCATATCTTCCCACTCTTTTGATTTCTAGAGGAAGCACGTTGAGGGGAAGAATAACGGACACCCACGGTAGAAAGGGTCTTACCGTCCTGTTCACATCTGGCCAGTGTGCTTTTAACTTTGGGTCCAAACAACGAGGAGGTCTCAATGGGAGCATTAAGAAAGGAAGCCTTGAAGGGTTCCGTGAAATTGCACAAGCGCATCCAGGCATGTCGTCTCAAGACCGCAACTGAAACCACTGCTCTAGCTGCTCCTTCTGATGCGTGAGATATCAGTCGCATAGAGGAGTTAGATATTGACTCAATGGTGGCCAGCTGAGAGGCCACTTTGTCACGGACCTCATCAGACACGGCAACAGCCAAGGTTTCAGAGAGCTCAGAAATCAGATCCCTTTGAAGCCTGGTAAAGTGTGCCATATAAATCAGGGACTTGATAGTAAAGGTTGCTGATACAAAGGTACACTTTCCTATCCTGTCCAGAGCCTGGGACTCTTTGTTAGGCGGATGGACAGTCTGGCTTTCTTCTTCTGCCAGATCCTTTTTTGTTGCGGCCGCCACCACCAAAGCATCCACAGGAAGACCTTTTGACCAGTGGGGATCCATAGCAGAAGGGGACAAAATCTTATCTGGCCTCCGGGGAATAGCTTAGATGGTGTCAGGAGCCTTCCAAGCATGCTGCACGATAAGCCGGACAAGTTCATCGGCAGGTGGAGTAACTCAGGAGTTAGGGGGCCGGGCGCAAAAGGCCTGCAGGAACACAGATTCCTCAGAGTTCGGATTAGCGGACTGCCAGTGACCTCTCTGTTTCAGGATTTCGAGGATATCACCAAAGCATACCTCAGAGGGTGACCGAGGGGATCCTTCCCCCTCATCAAAATCTGTGTCTTCAGTGAGGGACTCCTCTGTGGAGTCCATGTGCTTCCTCTTACATTAACTTTTCCGGTGGACTTCCTCAGCAGGAGAAGCTGAGGAAGACAGTGGAAAAGAGGTTTCCTGTGGGAATATGTCCTGAGGCCCTTGCACCCGGTGTCCGCTCTGTGCGACTTGTGAAACCAGTGTACCAGAGAAGGACAGAGGGATAGACTTACCACTATCGCCAGCAGCAGCAAAAGCCTTCTCCATCAGTTGGAAGGCTGGTCCACCTGAAGAGGAGTGAATGTCTAGGACAGGGGTCATCCTCCCCTAAGTGGCTCAGCCTGCCAACTCGGAGTCCCTGGATGGCTGTGGAGCAGCAAACTATGCGTGTCACAACTGACATCCTGGGTCTTAGCAAAACTTTCCTGCCATGAAGGCAACTGCGGTTCCTTAGTGAGATCCATAAAGGGAACCACAGAAGGGGAAGACTGTGCTATATCCATGGACTTCAAAGGCAATGAAGGAGGAGAATAAGAAGGGGTCTTTGGAGACGGGTGATCATCTCCCAAGGAAGGATAGTTCTTGGGGGGTGGGATACCTCTGGCCAAGAGTACCTGATTTACAAGATGCAACACATCATGTTCGGAAAGGCTTCTAGTGGACCTAACGGAGACTGAGGGAGAAACAGGCCTGTCCACAGAAGAGGCAACCTTGGTGCCCATCTGACCAGTCTGCACCGAGAACAACGGTGCTGAGAGAGACTGGACTACGGGTGTCTGCACTGAAGAAGTCATTGGTGCCAAGGTCATCATCTGCACCGACACAGGGATCGGTGCCAAAGTGGTTGTCGGTACCGAAAATGGAACTGACAAAACTGGAGTCAACAATAAAGGCGTCGGTTCTGAGGAAGATCTCGGAGCCGACGTGGTCAAGGTCTGCGCCGACTGAAGGGTCGGTGCCAATACAGTGGTAACAGTCTGAACCGAGGAGCCCCTCGGTGCCACTATAGTGATGGCTGCAGGAGAAGAAGGAGCCAAGATCACTAATGGAGCCAAAGGCCTCGGTGCCGAAGGTCCAGGCACCGAAAGCACTGGGGCTGACTGAGTGAGCTCTGGATCCGAAACTTTAGCCTTTTTAGGTTTTGGTTGGTGGGAGTCCACAGCTGGGGACGAAGGCAAAGATTTAGCCTTGGTAGGAACATCCAAGATTTTCTTATGGGCTCTAGGAGGGGTTGATGCCTCCGACCCAGAAATAGCCTCTGAAAAGGGAGATTTAAGAAGTGCCTTCAGTAACAGCTTGATGTTCTTCATCTCACATTGCTGCAGTCCTTACATATGGGTAGTCCGCTGTCCTCGGTCCGGTCATGGCGCTCAGAACTGACATCAGATGGTCCGATGCAGAAGCAGCGTTGCAAGTGCCTCGCGCTCTTCTGAAATTTTTAGTTCAGAGTTTCAGACCGAATCCAAGTTGGGAATATTTTGTTTTTCTTGCCTCAGTTATTTACCGGATGTCAGAAAAAGTGAATAATTGTATTTGAAACAGATACCACATAGAGATTATCATTCTTTGTGTATTCCTTGTTTGGGTCCTGAGGTGTAATTATAATATGCCGCCGGATACTCCGGCGTCGCTACCGCCAAGAAGCGCAAGAAAACAAAAAAAAAAAAGACAGAGGATGTGTCCCGTTCCCGCCCCCGGTTCTTCAGAGGTTTCGTGGAACTGGTAGTTGGAGACTTTGATTTTACAAGATGTGGCCTCTCAGGAGGCAGGTCAGGCTGAGGGGGCTTCTCAGGTTACTATTCTTCCTTCCCTTCCTAAGGTGGTCAGGCCTTCTCCTTCTGTTTCTAAGGCTTCTTCCAAAGGCAGGCCTGGTTTGTCTTCTGCTGGTGTCAGTCCTAGTTCAGCAGGGTCTGTGCCTAAGAAGCACATGCTTAAAATGGCAGAAGATTTGATTACTCTGATTAGAGGTTCTATGCCCCCTCCTGATAAGAGGCCTAGGGTGGAGCCAGAGTTGGAAAGTTTGGATCAGGCCTCAGATGATTCAGAGTCTTACTTGCAGGATTTCACTCCCTATTCTGATTCTGATGCAGAGGATTCCACTCCTTCTGCTTCTCCTCCAGAGGATTTTTCTTTTTCAGAGACACTTCATTCTATGAGGGAGCATTTTAAGTGGGAAGGACAAAGAGGCTTAGGGAATTTTTGTTTTTACCTCAGCATAGACCCTTGGCTATACCCCCTGTTTTGGATGTGGTTCAAGATGTGTTCTCAGAGGCTTCCCTTAATCCTGATTCTCTGCCTCCTGCGCCAGTTAAACCGGATAGGTATTATAGGGTGCCTGAAGCTCATAAATATCTCTATAAGAGTCCTAGGGCAGATCCAGAAACTGTTAGCCAGGGACCTAAAGGTGTCAGGGCCTCTGTTGTAAAAAATCCAGTTCCTCTGGATAAAGAGGCTAGAGCTTTGGATAGATGGGGTAAAAAGGTTTATACCTCTTCTACTTTAGCAATGAGGGCTTTGAATTGCCAGTTTCATATGTTGAAGTATCAGAATTTTCTCCTTACTCAACTAAAATCTAAGGTGGATGCTTTGGCAGAGGGCATAGAGTGTAAAGAATTACAGGATTTGGTGCATGTTTCTGAACAGGTGGGTAAGCATTCTTTACAGTGTGGTTTTGATGCTTTACAGGCCTCTTCCAGGGTGGCTGCCACTGGTTCAGTTCTTCACAGGCACGCCTGGCTTAAGGATCAGAATTTGTCAGAGCATGTTAAAACTAGGATTTTGGATGCTCCTTTACAGTCTGAAGTGTTGTTTGGTCCACCTGTGGAGTCAGTCTTGAAGAAAATGGAAGACAAGGCTAAGTCTATGCAGACTGTTAAAGATTTTTTGCAGGTGCAGCCTCCAAAGTTTAGTAGAAATTGGCCTACTAAGGGGTGGACATATCCTTCCTCTGATTCTCAGTCTAGGGGTAGATCTAGGCGTGGTAGGGGCAGAGCTCAGAGTACCTTCAGGCCTAGAACATGGAGTTCACCTGCACAATCTTCGGTGAGGGCAGGGGCCAGTCCAACAGGCCCAATGACCTGCATTTTCAGCTGCCAGATTCTTTTTGCATGGCAGCACCTTTGGGAGGAAGGTTGGCACTCTTCAAGCAAAACTGGCTTTTAATCACCCAGGACAAATGGGTACTGGACATTATAAACCAAGGTTACAAGTTTTATTTCCATACCTTGCCTCCTTTTAAAGGCATGCCACCTCCTCAGCAAAGGCTAGAGGCTCACAAGCAGATTTCTTTACTTCTTCAAATAGGAGCTATACAACCGGTTCCTCTGTCAGAAGTGGGCCTAGGATTTTATTCTCGCCTGTTTCTAGTACCAAAGAAAGGGAACACGTGGAGACCGATTTTGGATTTATCTATCCTCAACACATATCTGGACATTCCAAAGTTCAAAATGTTGACGTTACAACAGCTTTTACCTCTGTTGGGCAAAGATCACTGGATGGTAACTCTGGATCTCAAAGAGGCTTATCTTCATGTTCCTATCAGGCCCAGTTGCAGAAAATACCTGCGCTCGGCTGGGACTTTTCATTATCAGTTCTCTGCATTGCCCTTTGGCTTATCTACTGCGCCCAGAGTGTTCACAAAGGTTCTGGCTCCAGTGATAGCCTTCTTCAGGTTGAGAGGAATACAAATTTATCCTTATTTGGACGATTGCCTGATTCTGGCTCAAGACAAGGACCTTCAGCATCTGCAGTATGTGATGGCAGTGTTAAGATGCCTAGGGTATTCTGTGAACGAAACAAAGTCCAGTCTATTACCCTCTCAGGACATGTGCTTTTTGGGTGTGAGACTGAATACAGCAGCCCAGATGGCCTTTTTGACCCCGGACAAACAAAAGAATCTTTCTCTTTACTTCCATCAAGTGTCTCTTCGGTCCAGGCTGACTGCAAGGACAGTCCTTCAAGCCTTGGGGTTCATGGCATCTTGTATTCTGGTGCTTCCCAATGCCAAACTGCATATGAGGAAGATTCAATGGTATCTCAAAAATGTATGGACACAACACTGCCAAGATCTGGACACTGTCATTCAAATAATACCTTGCATTCAAAAGGAATTTTTGTGGTGGGCTCAGGAATGTCACCTAAACAAGGGAGGTTCTAACGACAGATGCCTCAGACAAAGCTTGGGGAGCACATCTCAATGGAAAATGGGTACAAGACACGTGGCCTGCCAGACTTCAACATTTACATATCAACTTGAAGGAGATGTTAGCAGTCCAATTTGCATTGATGGCTTTCAAGGATTTACTTCTACCAGGACAGGTGTTGATTCAAACAGACAACACAACTGTCATGTGGTACATCAACAAGCCCTCTTTGCAGGCAAGCAATGATTTTGTGGGAGACTGCTCTCAGTTTACAGTTTAAATCTTCAGGCAAGGTTTCTGCCAGGAGCACAGAACTCCTTAGCAGATGTGTTGAGCAGACAGATAGTGGATCCCCACGAGTGGAAATTGGATCCTCATGTATTTCGAAAGTTGACAGTGTTATGGGGAACTCCAGACATAGATCTGTTCGCTTCTCCACTAAACTACCAGTTGCCAAAGTTTTTCACAAAAAGGTTTCATCACACAGCTTGGAGGGTGGATGCTCTGTCATTCAGTTGGAGAGCAATCTTCACGTCTATGCCTTTCCACCTCTGCCTCTCCTCCCAAAGGTACTCTTGAAGGTCAGACAGGACAAGCCATCCATCATTTTAATAGCTGCAGATTGGCGTCGACAACACTGGTACCCACTTCTTAGAAGTTTGGTACGTGGAGCCTCCATGGCCTTTGCCTTGATTCCTCACCTTTGTCTCAGGAGGGCAATCACTTACTCAATGTCAAAATTCAGTCTCTGCATCTAACAGGCTGGCATATTCTGTTCTAGACCCTGGAGGGTCTCAGCTTCCACAACAAGTTTTGAATGTTATTTTGGAGGCCAGAAGGCCTAGTACAAGGAAAGTGTACGCTGATAAATGGAGGAGGTTTTTTATTTGGAGCAAAGCAAAGGACTTTGATGTTTCCAAACCTGATTTAAGTGTTTCTCTTCAGTACCTTACTGAGTTATTGGACAAGGGTTTGTCTTTCTCCTCTATAAAGGTTCATGCTGCAGCCATTTCTGCTCACTATGATTGTGACCTCCATTATTCTCTCATCCTTTGTTTAAGCAATTTTAGAGGGGCAAAGAACATAAGACCCCCGAGCTCCTACTCCTGCTTGGGATCTCAATTTTGTGTTGGAGAAACTCACTCTACAACCTTTTGAGCCTGCAGCTACTGCTGAATTGAAGTATTTATCATGGAAGACTGCTTTTTTGTTGGCCATTACCTCAAGGGTTTCTGAATTACAGGCCCTTATGGCAGTTGAGCCTTTCCTAATTTTTCATAAGGATAGGGTATCTTTAATCCTACCTTTATGCCTAAAGTGGTTTCTAGTGTGGCCTTAAACCAAACTATTCATTTGCCTACTTTTTATGCAAACCCACAAAATAAAGGGGAAAAGATTTTGCACACTTTGGATATTCATAGGCAGTTGCATTATTATTTGAGCAGAACTAAAGGGTTCAGGCAGTCTCAGCAGTTGTTTGTTTCTTTTGCTTTGGGTTCTCAGGGAATACCTGTTTCAAAACAAACTATTTCTAAGTGGATTGGTTTTTGTATTGCTTTCTGTTATTCCCATCATGGTAAGGAGATTCCGGCTGGAATCAGGCCTCATTCCACTAGGGCTACTGCCACTTCTACAGCCTTTTAAGGGTAGCTACTAAAGATATTTTGGAAGCAGCTACTTGGAGTTCAGTGCATACTTTCTCTAAACATTATCACCTTCCACTTTATTCTAAATCTAGGGCTGGATTTGCCACTGCAATTTTACAGGGCATTTTGGCAGCTCCCAATGCTTTATGATTTTGCCAACCTCCCTTTACCTCTGCTTTGGGATTCTACCCATATGTAAGGACTGCAGCAATGTGAGATGAAGAACATAGTACAGTTTTGTACCTACCATAAATGTAGATGTTCAAGATCCACATTGCTGCAGTCCACTCCCTCCTTCCCACTGTAGTTTGGGGTGGTTGTTTGGTTTGGGTTGTAAATACTGTTTGCACATAGGTGGCTAGATGTTGTTTGTGTTTTTTGGTTATGGCCTTTGTTTTTAGGGCCTTCTGACATCTGGGGCAAGAAAAGACTGAGGATATTTGTACCCTGACGCCTGATGTCAGTTCTGAGCGCCATGACCGACGCCAGCCTAATACTTTGGTATTCGACAGCGGACTACCCATATGTAAGGACTGCAGCAATGTGGATCTTCGAACATCTACATTTATGGTAGGTACAAAACTGTACTTTTTTCCTTTCCAACAAGGTTCTATTTGAAAAGTTCTCACAAATAGTACAGGGCGGGTCAACAGACAAGTGGGATGCCCCCAAACAATAAACGCACAAAAAGTGTGCATCAGAAGTAGGAAGTTTGTGTCCACAATCAGAACACCGTTTAAAACCCGGACTACCTTTCTTATCTGCCATAATAGCTAAAATAGAAAGCAGAAAAGGGTACCAGCAATGGTACAAAAGAATACCCGAAGGTATGAGAAAAAGGGAAGGATTACCAACGATGGTAAGGGGAAAATATCTCGTGGTAAAAAGGTAGAGAAAAGAGAAGAAAAACTTGAAGAAAGTATGATCACTAAATGCAATAGGGTAAGAGACAATAAAATAGAAACTTTTCTGACAGAAAAGTAATATAAATGGTTATTAAACAACAAACAACTGTACTTAGCTCAAGAGAAGCAGCTTGACACGACCGAATGGCAATGCGGCAAATGAAATCTGAAGTAACAGAGAGAGGGGAATTACAGGTAAGAGTTTAGCTCGAGAGTTTGAAGCTGACACAAGCTTGGAAAATGGCCAGCTCGGTTCTAAGGTCGGAACAGATACCCATACGTAAGGAATGAACGAGGATTAACAATATCAGATTTGTGTTTTTCACATGCTGCTGTGGTCAACGTAGCTAGTGGCAGCAGTACTGTAAAGTCAGGGAAAGGGTTTTTGGTACTTGAGAAGCATTAGTAACCCCTATTGAAGAATTTTGTGTGTGTTTCCTTGCAAATAATCTTAGTCAAGTTTCAGTTACTGTGGGTAAAGTTTCGCTGGAAGGCAATGGAGACTGTGTAATCTTGGAAAGTTTGTGATTATAACTCTGATCTGTAGTGTAGAGTTTATTGAGGTGTGTCAGGTGCTGGCTATTACGTGAGGTAGCAATGCACATTGACTGTGTACTCATAAGGCCAGTCACCCCTCACTTACAAATTGGCAGTAGTGCAGGTCATGAGACCATATTCTATATCTATCATATGCAGTCTGTTGTCTTTCATTTTTAAATATGCTGCTCCATGTTGAAAGAATAATAATCTACTCAGTGTAACCTGTATGCATATTCCTTCTTTCCTTCTGCATCTTTTGTTAAGGTGAAAGGCTTTTTTTTAGTGCGGACACTTTGCATTTAGTCTCAATATATTATTGTTGTGACACTTACAGAATGTTAGTAACACTGTAGTCACAGCCACACCACAGCAATAGTATAATTTACTCACCTTTCAGACATTGCAAGTGCTAGTTGTATGCTATGTGTGCATA
Organism: Protopterus annectens; assembly: GCF_019279795.1. Taxonomy (NCBI): domain Eukaryota; kingdom Metazoa; phylum Chordata; order Ceratodontiformes; family Protopteridae; genus Protopterus; species Protopterus annectens. Next base: position 1,242,468,774 of record NC_056727.1, on the reverse strand, counting down.
TTTGAAAAGTGACTTCCAGTTTTTGTCTTCTTTTGGTTTTGATGTGATAGTAGGTTGGTGTGTATGGAGTTAGTATCTAGGATAAGTGAATCTGAACATCTTCCATCTTGTGTTAGTCAGATGTGTAAAGTTGTTTCAACAGAATACTTCTCAGTAACTGTTTTAATAAGTGATTGGCTTTTTGTACTTTGAATCATTTTCTTTTGGACTCAGTTTGTTAATTTGGTGTTTGAAGTCAACACTGTTAGCAAATATGAAAACAGATGGCAATGGCATATAGTGAGTGTGGAGGAGCAAAGAGCATGAAAGAGGCAGGCAGTATGGAAGAAGGGAAAAAAAACTACATTTGAATGAAAACAGTGTAAAAACTTTCACTAAACATACTGTACTGTGGAGCATGATATAACTAAAAAGTCCAAATCACAGTACTTTAAGTATATTTTTGTGATTTGATGGCAGTGCAGGCCACCATACCTTTGTGCACTTTTGACAGCACATTGTCAGGATGTATAAATATGTATAAAGAAGCTTTATGTGTGATTTTAGTCCAGTCGTCTGAAATTATGACATGGCTGAGTAAACTGTAGTCACAGAACTGTTTTTCTTTCTTTCTTAGGTGCACCATATTAATGCAAATGACTTTCTGGATATTACTTCTGTCAAGCCAGAAGAGGTTGAAGGCAGCAGTTTTAGCTTTTACATCAGTTCTGAGGATCCAGCTACCATGACCTACTTGAAATTTTTAAAACAAGGGCTGGAAAATGCTGCACATTATTTTCAGTCCTAACTACTGATCATTTGAGTAGGGGTGATATTTGACCATCATAGTGGAATTCAGAGTGCTGTGACATGGAAGTGAGTCATATTTGTATTTTCCTGTATAAGGACACAGTTCTTAATGCAAGTCCAGATGTTTTTATGCAGTATGCTGCAGATTAGTTTCTGCTTAACTGAAAGAAAACAGTGAAGAAACATGGAACCTTTCTCTGTTTTGACAGTGCAAATGGATTGTGCAGGTTTTTGTAGCGTTTGAAGAGGTCTTTCACTCATATTGGGTCAAATCTGCAACAGAGCTCATCTTCAGGGAGAGAATGTATACTTGGCCAAGCAATGGCCATCACCCATACAGTTGAATGACTGAGTAAACCTACAGTTTCTTAAGTATATGGGAAAAGTTACCTTCAAATAATACTCCCTTCTGTTCAGGTACTAGTAGTGTTTTGCCGTTCTTGGCATATTATGCACTAGCCCATTTCTGCGTGACATATTCTCCTGAGGCAAAAATGATTGTCTGCTGAGGTATGAAATATTTCGATGGTTGTTCAGCCTGTCAAGCTACTTTATTATCCAAAGAGTTTATTAAGACTTTAATAACAGTAAAGCCAAGAAAAAATCTGTTATGTTTTTAAATCCTGATAAGTTTTTCTACCAATTTACTGAAGAGAGAGAGGCCTGACATTTGGAATCGGATATGCTGCAAGTGTGGATTGAGAACTCTCAAATAGTGTTCATGCAGTTATTTTCTCTTACATGTTTTATCCTTTTTAGGGACATGGGGAGACTAAACTAGGTTGTCCCTTCCTGGTCTTGAGCTATGCATTTGGAATCCCTTACTCATTTTTTCATATCCTTTTACCTGACTTGTGTGCCATTATCAAGCATCAGCCATCTGCTGTCACACATCAATCCCCTGTTACTTCTTTTGGTACCAGACTCTTTCCAGTTTCATCTTTGGTACTGGAGTGATAGCTAAGCAATGGGTTGGGTCATAATCCAAATAGCCTTGCATGGGAGATGCTGTTTTCTCCCTCATCCTGCATGTATTCCTTGTGGCTACTGTCCCATCTGCCATTGCCATAATATGGCTTGTGGTACTGGATCTTTCCACATGCATGCCTCCATTCACGTACCACCTGGCTACAATGCATATATTGCTTAGTGATCCAAGTGTGAGTCACCAGTGTGATGGGTCAAGCAGCCTCTCTCCTAGGGATGGGTGAGTCAATGTTAGCCATTCATTTCCACCAACTCCAGCCGGCTCATCCAAGTTGTTAGGTCATTATTTGGTATTCAGGGTTCTATCCCTCTGTACCATGAAGGTGGCACTATAAATGCTCATTTTGAGACTTATGGCTTTATGGTTAGTCTTACAGAATTGCTCTTAAATCAGTTTGTTTTAAACATTTTTCTAAAGAAATTCTAGCTTAAAAAATGTATGCATCAGTGTTTGCACTTGCTGTCACTAATCATCATTTGCAGAGGAAAGGATCACATTTCAGTGACAGCTAAAATACTGTGCCTGATATCCATACATGAGATGCATTTGCTGCTTGTGTTCTGTGTAAACGTTTTGATTGCAAAACAGAAGCTGATCAGCATCAACTTGTAATATGGGCTTCGCCTGCCAACAGGAAGTTGCATTTAGTAAAGAGGATTGTTGTTGACAGAGCACCAGTTGTTTATTGTGCCCAGGGAAAATGCTCCCTTACAAGGGAACATATCCATGATCCAGACTGCAACAGTACTGTGAATCTTAGCTCAAACTGTCAGAATTAAAATTTACATAGCATTTAGTTTATATCCTTAACAATAAAGTCTCTTTTGCCATATTTCAAGGTTTCAGAAAATCCTGATCCAGAATCTAGATTTAATACCTAAACTCAAGGCTTCAAGAAGGCCTGTAAGATCATTTCACTCCCTAGACTTTCCCTATGCTAATTTTCTCAGGAGTTCAAAACCAAGCTGTCAAGTCATGTCTCAGAGCAAATCATACTCATTTCTGTTACTGTTTGGTGTCCCAAGTCCTGTTTTGGCATATTATTTTATCTTGTTTTTTTTTATCATTTAGCTGTCTGCAGGGCTGCAGAGACTTTCCCCATTGGTGAAAATATGTGGTGTTGAAAAGTATCACTACTAAGCACTGTAGACATGATTACTGTGTTTTTTCAAGGCCAGTCATATCTCAGAATTCAGTCTCACTGAGGTGAAGTATCAAGCCACTGTTTTATTTATTTTATTTTTGTTTAACATTTGTTTACTGGGAAAGTCCAACTGGGACAGAGCCCATTTTCAGCAGAGGCCCCAGGGAGAAATGCTCCCGACACGTCTTTGGAATGTGGGAGGAAACCAGAGCATCCAGAGGAAGCCCACGTGAATGCAGGGAGGAGATGACAACTCAGCACAGAAGACACCCCAGCTAACTAGAGAACCTTATCCTATGAGGCAACAATGCTAACCGCTCCACCACTGCACCACCCTGTTCACTATAAGGACCAAGTTACTTGTGCACTGAAATATCTGTGAACCAGTCTGCTCTACTTCAAGTCTTTTTCAGGGCTGTCTTAGAAGGATGCTACAGGTAGGCAACAGGTGGCAACATTTTTTCCTGGATTTCTCTTGTAATACAAATCTGGGACTCCTGACAGTTTTAACTTTGGTCTGTCATCTAGTGTCACAGCCAGCATCACTGTGGTTGTGTAGCAGCATTTCTTTTGCATGCTTTGCATGTCAACAACTTCTGTTCATGATCAAACATTGAAGATTTCCAGACTGGAAATTTGTGAAAAGAGAGCATGCTTTAGGATCACCGTGAAGATTAGAGTATGATATTACGCACAGCATCTTTTCAGTCCAATCTACCTTTGTCCTTTAAAATGTGAGCCAGTGTCAGGCCAAGGGATGCTGCTGAAAATAAAAATTAGTGCCTATCCAAACATACCACTGTTTAAACAATATCAAAATCAGCAATGGGTGCATTCACTTTGGTAGCAAATACTTCAACACAGAGTAAAGAAATACAAGAAACAGAGAGCACTTAGTAACTCAAGTGTGGAACATGCTTTTTCTTCAGGTATGGGGGAATCTTTGTAGACTTCTAGTTTCAAGTGAGTCATCTCAAGATAATATTTCGGAGGTCACTTCTGTACTTCATATGGTTATCTTTGACTTTTTAAGTGTTTAAAGATAAAGATGCACACCCACTTAAAAACATGTAGCAATGAGCTTAGCCTTCCCACAAAAGGAAAAACAAAAGTGAGAGGCCCAGATGAATTTTGCAGTTGAATCAGTACCAGTGTCAATAATATTCACACTGGCTAAAATTTATAAAATTAAAAAAAAAAATTAAAATTAAAAAAAAAAAATCAGCAGCATCCCTACCATTAGCTATGAATTCAGTAAGACTGCATCATGCCAACTATTCTGCTAAGTAAACTAGAAGATGCTCATATGAGTAGACTTGCGCACACACACACACACACACACACACACACACACACACACACACACACACACACACACACACACACACACTCTCTCTCTCACTCACACATGCACTCAGCACTCATCCAGTGTTAAATATCACCAACTGCACAAGTTCATTTAAAATTGTCTCACTGTTTAACAGATAAAACCTACTTGCAGCTAAGGATAAAATTCACGTGCCTGGGCTAATTATTTAATCACATCCATCCATGCTTACCTTGCTCTGAATCTTGGCTCTACAATTAGAGGAATCAGATAGCCCCCAGTTCAGTCAGTGTTGTTGTGTCTTTCGGCTTTTCTCGGTTAGGGGTCAAAACAGTTGTATCCTGTCACCTTTAAACGGTAGTACTCAGAGTGGTAACACCATAGCTGCCGGTCTATTTCTATGCCTGTTCCCAGACTGGTCTCTTCACAAACAGTGTCACAACTTCTTTTTAGGCGTAGTTCTGTTTGTGTCGACCCTTCCTCAATATCCCTGCTTCTTTCATAGCTCCACCATCTCACGCTGACATGTTGAAGGACAAATACTGAACCTTCCATCTTTTTCTATTGCTGCCCTTACAACACCTATTAAAACAAGCATAGGCTTCTCTCTCAGTCTCTGTATGAAGCACATTTAAAAGCACAGTGACTGCCTAAAAGACTGCTGCATTTTGTCTTCTTTTTTTATAAAGTGGACCTGAAACATTGCAGATTAATGCTGATGTCACACTACCATTCACCTGTAACTTAAAAAAACCCTGAAAAAGACAGCGAACAACACTGGAGCCCAGACAGACATAATGGCTCCACTTTTGTCTTGAAACAAATGCCTCCATCAGTTAACCTGTACATGCCCACCTCTTTGTTATGTTCCTTGGGTCTACAGGTTTTATAGGTGCCTAACATTGGCAGTGCTACTTGGGATGTTATTACAGTCTTGTAAGGGAAGGTGATGCCTTTAATAATGGACCTGTATACACTGTATAATTTCTTCAGTAACTGTACATCTAGTACATCTAGAGTAGTTCAGGTACCATTAATAATGTTGTTGAATGTTTAAGTACAGGGCAACATTGCATCTTTGTGCCCTGCCCCACAGCCGAGGCACTTGTCTGTAAGCCTTAGCAGTCTTGATGTCCTGCTTGGTGAACTTTACATATGTTAACAGAGAACTGATATCAAAATAGAAGAGAGAGAAAGAAAAAGAGAATATATTTTTTGTTTATTTTGGGTGTCTAGTTCTTACTTTAGACTGATGGTAGTCATAGTCCACTGGGGTTACTACTTGGAACAGGTCAGCAAGCTAACCATTGTAACCTTCTTCTTTCTGTCATCTCATTTGACTTTTCTTTTGGAAAGATGTTTGTTTCACTTGCTTATTCTTTTTAAGAGGATAGTATGTCCACAATTAGGGAACCAGAGGACTTAAACTTTACTTCTGATTCACAGACCTCAGCCCACATGTTCCTGCAGCTCTTCATTCATCTGTACTTTAATAATAAGCATTTGTTAACCAGGTATGCCCACTAGACACACAGTCCCTTTTCGGGGGTGGCCTGGGAGTAATGTCTAGATCTGATGCTGTCTGTGTCATTATTGATTACAGAAGGGTCTTGGATCCAACCTCGGATCCGAACCGGCAAAGTAAGTGACAGCTCCTGAGCTCAAGCTCCTCCCCTCCCAAGATCCCTTGTTACCCATGATCCTCAGATCTCGTTTGCTGCAACTTGTGAGTGAATGTGCTCTCTGAAACTCAAGCCTTCATTGAAGATAAGTAGCTCCTTTTTGGGTTTTTATTGGGATTTTTCTGTTCCTTTTTCTATCCTTTGTTTTTAGTAGCTAGTTCTCTCCCCTCTGCTAGCCTTTGGTCGATCCATTAGGATTTCCCAGGTTTCCCGCTTTGTTCCTTAGTGGTAGCTCCCTTCCTTGCTCTCTCTTTCCCTCTCCTCTTTTCCTTTAGGTGAGTGTGTGTACATGTTGGGGGGGTTGTGTGTAGTTAGTATGGCTGACAAACCTTCTGGTTTCAGGCGCTGTGTTTTTTATGGAAGTTGCTGGTCTTCAGTAGTGTTTGTGGTGCTGCTGCTCATGTGGCCTGAAGTTAGCTCCCACCGATATGCATGAGGAGTGCATCTACTGTCTAGGAGAGCCCCATTCAGAGGTTGAATGCGATATCTGTGTGGGATACAACCCCAGGGCTCTCCTAGACCACAGGAATAAGTTGTTGCTAAAAGGACTTGCTAAAGGGGGTCCCCTGGTGTCGGGTTCTCCCTCCAGGAGGAAGCCCCCTTCCTCTCACCACCCTCCTGCAAAAAGGCCGAGGCTCTCATATCCCAGATCTGAGTCCAGCCTCAGGGGCTTCGGCTCCGGGGCTTCAGCTCTGAGAGCCTTTTCCCCCACAGTCGGATCCGAGTCCTCGATGGTCCTCGGATCTGATCAGGTCAAAAAAACAATTTAGATCCATCCGTGTGGTCCTTACTGATCTCGGATCCATCCAGGCAGTTAGAGCCAATGGCTTCCTCGGATCCTGTCATCATTGAGGATGCCCCAGCAACTATTAGGAAGTCAGATCAGAGACAGTCCAGTAGGTCCTCCTCCAGAGACCGCAGACTTTCTGTCTGGTCAGACCATTCCTCCGTTTCTTCCAGGTCCACCCGAAGTTTACTCCTGTCAGACATGGATCAGATGACGAGGAGCTTCCTCAAAGCCCAACTGGAACTTAGCTTGTTACCGCCCCCTAGCCACTTGCTGAGGGGCTCTTCACCTTCATTAGAACTCTTGTCCCCTCGTCTGACTCATGCATGTTAGGTGCCCCAGGTTCAGAGCATTCCCAGGGTGAGGCCATCTGTGTCAAGTAGTGTTGCAAGTCCCACACCTCCTGGGTCCCTGGCAAGTTCAGTGCCAGTGCCCTTGAAGCTGGCTATGGCTCTGGCCTGAGAGGTCCACGGGGGCCACTGCAGTCAGGGTGTCTAGGACTGTTCCCTTCCCTTGGGAGCATCTGATTTGGATAGCTCGGGACTGATATTGTTCGTGGATGTCAGTGCTTTGTCAGGGTCCCCCCTACCGCCCCATTCAGCCTTACACAGAGGGGATGAGGGTGGGACCTCCTCCAGTCCGTCGGCCTTCTGGCAATAGAGGACCATCTCCCAATAGTCAGCAGCCTCTACCTCAGCTGTGGATGCCCCTGCCTTGTTCTGCTTTGGGTGGCAAGTCCTTATCATCCATTCTGGGTTAGCCCTCCTGTGAGCGCCTTCAGAAGGGCATTATCACCATCGGGGTATGCTCCTGTTCCAAGTCCTCCCCAGAGCCCACAGTGGAGGAGCCTCATCGGAGGATGTGCAAGAGGAGGCACTTGGACTCCCCTCGAGAGTCCCTCACTGACAGAGATTTCAAGGAAGGGGATGTGTCCGCAGACTTCTGTCCGGGAAGGTGTCCTTTGGGGGACTGCCTCAAGATTCTAAAAGAACAGGGTGGTTGGTCTTCTCCCACCCCATCTTCGGAGGAATCCGTGTTCTTGAAGGTCTCCGAGATGGGCCCATCTACCTCCTAAGTGTCTCCCCCTTGAGATGAGCTTGTCCAGCTTATTTCCAGCAGGCTGTGGAAGAAGCTGGATACAGTAGAACCAGTCCCCAAGAGAGCAGACAAATTCTTGAGTCCACCTAAGAATAAAACCTTTTGGAGCAATGGTGTCCCAGTTGATGCCATTGTGGTTGCCACAGCCACTAAAAAGGAGCTCACGGAACAGAGCTCTATGCTCCATCCCTCGAATAGAGTAGCAGGTGATTGACCATTTTGGGAAGAGCATGTATGCCTCAGCTACTTTCGGACTGAGGACTACAAATTACATGGCACATTTCACATGGCTGCAAAGGAATGTGGTGTTGAGCTTTCCTCTTTCTTTTCAAAGTTGCTGCCTTCAGAGAGCCTTAAGTAGTCTCTCTGAAGCTTTCTACTCTTACATCCCTTTCTAACGCCTAGATGAGGTTGATCTGTAATGCATCTGAGGCCACCTCTCGAGAAGCGGGCACAGCCATTGCTCTCAGGTGCCATGCCTGGCTTTGCCTTTACAGGTTTGCTGATAACTTCAAGGCATCCTTTACCAATGTCCCTTTTGACGGATCTACTTTGTTTGGTTCTTCTGTCAAGGAAACCTTGAACCACAGTGAGCAGGAGGGAAAGACTTTTTCCGCAGTTGGGATCATGTTTTTGACTCCCCAGCGTTCCTTCTCCAAGACTCAGCAGGGTAGTAAGAAGCTGTAGTTCCACAGGACTCAGTCTTTCTTCCATGATGCTCCTCAGAAATCATCTTCTTCCAGCCAGGGAAGGGGATTTGATAACAGACCCCGCCCTAGAGGCAGAGGTTGTCTGCAAAATCAAGGCTCCCAAGAACCCTTCTCGGAGAAGACCCCACAGCGGTTCTGAAGCGCTACCCAACTGTCCTGTCCTGGAGGCAGTTGGTGGCCATATCTCCTTGCACCCCCTGGCTTGGGCCACTATTACCTCAGACCAGTGGGTGCTAAGCATTGTGCCCAGGGGACACTTCATATCTTTTGATCAGCCCCCTTCGATTCAAAAATCACTCCCGGACGTTCCACCCCACCAAAGGGAGTTAGCTCTTGCAGAAGTTCAAGACCTTCTTCTAAAAAGAGCCATTCAGTAGGTCCCAACAGGACAATGAGGGTCTGGAACCTACTCTCACTTCTTTTTAATGCCCAAGATAACAGGGGTTCTGGACCTCAACATTTTGAATTTGTCAGTCAAGAAGTCGAAGTTCTGGATGGTCACTGTTAAGTCCATTCTCCCACTTCTGCACAAGGACAATTGGATGTGCTCAGTGTATCTCAAGGATGCATACTATCACATAAAAGTTGACAGACACTCCAGGAGATGCCTGCATTTCCGGCTGGGGGCCAATCACTATCAGTTCCGTGCCCTGCCCTTTGGTCTCACCTCAGCCCCCTCCCCCACCGGGTGTTCAAATGTATGGCAGTGGTAGTAGCCCATCTACAGCTGCAGTGGTACCAGGTCTTTCTGTACCTGGACGATTGGCTGCTCACAGCTCCCACAAGGCATCAACTCGTTCGAGCCACAAATTACACTCTCGGCCTCTTTTGAGACCTGGGCATCACAGTCAACCTGCCCAAATCTCATCTTGCTCCATGCCAAAGGTTGGAATTTATAGGGTTTCTTCTGGACATGGTGTCGGAGATTGCAGCTCTTTCCCCACACAAGGAAGATGCAATTCAGGAACAAGTACACCTTCTTCTGGAGCGGGAGAGCGTTCCTGCCCACTTGATCCTATAAGCCCTCGGTTCCATGGCAGCAGCAATTCAGTTGGTTCCCCTCACCAGGTATCGCATGTGAGTTCTTCAGTGGACCTTTGTGGTGCAGTGGTCGGCTCATCTCCATCCTATGTCTATGGCAGTCAGGATATCTCAGGTTTGCCAGTGTCAGTTAGCATGGTGGATCCAGTCCGAAGACTTTCTACTAGGGAGACCCTTTTGTCTCCCCCAGTCCCAGACTACAGTGACCATGGACACCTCCCTATTGGGGTTGGGTGGGCATTTTCAGGAAGGACGGTCCAAGGCACATGGTCCCCATTGGAGATCAAGTTGCACATCAATATCCTAGTAATAAGAGCAGTCCTCCTCTCATTGCAAGCCTTCCAGGACTATCTCCCTTTCAGGACTGTGGCAGTTCAGACAACATGGCAGTAGTCTGGTACATCAACAAACAGGGGAACGCAGTTGTATCCTCTGTGCAGAGAGGCCATGAGGGTGTGGGAATGGGCAATGTCCTCTTTCTTCTTGCAAGCATATTCCTGATGATTCCAATGTGGTGGCAGACAGGCTCAGCCAGTCTATCCTGAGCCCCCATGAGTGGTCCCTGAACCAGTCAGTGATGAATCAGATTTTCGACTGTTGGGGTCACCCTTTCTGCAATCTGTTTGCCTCCCCGATTAATCACAAATGCAGCAAATACTTTGCCCTGATCCCCCCACAAGCAGAGTCACCCAGGGACCCTCTGGTCCATGATTAACTGCCAGGCCTTCTGTACGCCTACCCTCCAACTCCTGTCATTCCCAAAGTCTTACAGAAAGCATGTCACTTGAAGTCTCATCTTATCCTCATTGCCCCCTTCTGGCCTCATCAAGCATGATTTTCCCTCCTTTGGTTTCATCTGAGATATCCACATTGGATATTAGATCCAGTCTAGGCTCTCATTTCCCATCCCTGGGGGCATCCTCTTCCCAATCTTCAATCCCTTTAGCTGACAGCCTGGTACCTCCAGTTTCAATGATTATCAGCCAGCTTAATTTGCCTACTCCAGTGAAGAACATTATCTTAGCCTCCCAAAAGCCTTCTACCAAAAAGGTTTTTGCCAGGAAATGGAAGAGATTCTCTTTGTGGGCTCGTCAGCATAACATAGATCCATTTTCAGCTTCTACTTCTGACATTTTGTTGTTCCTTTCCTCTCTGTTTCAACAAGTGACTAGCTTCTCGATGATTAAACTTCAGTTGGTGGCTAAATCCAGCTTTCACTTAAGCGAAAGCCCCATGTTTTCTTATAGGCTGTGCAAGGCCTTTCTTAAGGGAGTTTTTTTCCTCAGGCCTCCTTTCAAAGATCCATCTCCTCCTTGGGATATTACCTTGGTGTTGCAGTCCCTGACACAACCTCCTTTTGTGCCTGCGGCTAAGTGTGACATTAAGTATCTGTCTTGGAAGATGTCATTTTTGGTGGCTATTACCTTGGCTAAGAGGGTTTCTGAATTGCAGGCTCTTTGCATCAAAGCCCCTTTCATGGTTTTTCACAAGGACAGGGTATCTCTCAGAGCCAATCCTTCTTTCATTTCTAAAGTAGCCTCAGAGGCTAATCTTAATCTGTCAATTCAATTACCCGTCTTTTCTCCCAATTTTTCAAACAAAGAAGAGTCCGCACTGCATTGCATGGTTGTTCATAGGCAGCTTGTCAGATCAACTTTTCATGGCATTCTCTCAGGCCAGTAAAGGTCAGGCCATTTCCAAGGTTTCCATTTCTCATTGGATCGCTTGTTGCATAGCTCACATTTATGAAAGCCTTCTGCCTTTCTCAGCTAATTTAATAGGACGGTTCTAGATTCCATTTTAACAAGAATCTTGGTCAAATTTTAAGATACAGTCCAACCTGAACTATAGACAGTACACAGGTTCCATTCCAGCTTGTGATTGGTATGCATTTTGCTGTGCTGTTTTAACATAGTGGATGGTTGTATCACATCTGTATTATTGATCAGACTCCACATGATCATATTCAAGTTGGCTTATTAAATTCAGTTTGTGAGATAAATATCGCAGGTCTTGCAAGGCAGAGGCAGTTCACCTGTTTTCTTCAAGAGACAGCCATAGACAGCCTTAGTCCATTAGTTTATGCCTCCTCTGCTTTCACACCAGGTAAGAGAGCTGTGAGAGTGCCCAGAAGCCTGTTCAGTAATCTTCATTCATTTTAAGTGGTTCAGGAAAGTCTTCTGACCTGTTTCATTTGTAACCACCATCCTTTTGCCTGTTATTAGTAACATTTTAAATTTTCATGGGATTGTTGTGCTTGCTTGGCTGAATTTTCATAATTCCCTAAAAGCTGTATGGCTGTGCAAGACATTGGGTGGCTGTAGATATTTTCCATGATACTCTGTAGGCCTGTGTGAGCATGGAGTGAGGTACATTTTCCTGCTGATGCAAAACATGCTGAAGGGATAGGTTCCTGACCCAGAGACTCCCCAGACTCTGGAATAGACTGCCCATACATGTCAAGCAGAGTGCCTCTTTGGCCCTCTTGAAATGGAACCTTGATGATTGGATGTGAGAAAGGAAATTCACCCCGGAGATCACGTCAGACAGGGGTCCAGGGAAGTAAATAGTGTGGGAAGAAATAGCCAGGGAATTGTTATGGCTAGGCTTGTATAGGCCCTAAGGCCGATAGCCTAGTACCAACCTATGAACCTATGGTTAGCCTAGTACACGTTTTTGTTGATATGTAGTTCAACATGTATAAATGCAATAGGCAGTGTCTGACTTAGAGAGTTCATTCACACACATGTATATGATTCCAAAGTCAGAGTCGCATTTAAATGTGAACATACTATGCAAACTGTGCACATCCATTTTGTTTTTTTTTTTGGCAAGAGGACTTTTCTTATATATATATATATATATATATATATATATATATATATATATATATATATATATATATATATATACACACATGCATATACATAATTGTAAGCTGCTGACTGCAGACACAAACTGAACAATGTTTTATACTTTTGTACTTAAAATGTATTTTGTTTAAAAGCTGGAGTACTTGAGGGATTGGTTGAAGGTAAGTGGGCTAAAGCTTCCTCTTTTGCATTTTTGTTCCTTGATGAAGGCCTAGCCTCAAAGTTATTTAATGCACTGGGTTAGATCTGATGTTAGAGCAAAATCAATTAAAAGAGGAAGTGGTCAGTGCCACACCCTTCTCTATATCACATCTGTGCACATCTGTTACTTTGTTTCAATTTGCCCAAATAAATTCTCAAGTTTGGGAGATACATCTTTGTTGTGCATTTTTTTTCAATCCTTCTATGGAGGCCCTAGGAGAAAAGATCAATTTACTTTAGTGTATGTGATGAACCATATAAATACAGTGTGAAGCTTGTAACAACAAACAGACATATCTGTCTACTAAACATACACCCACATACATATGGATACATACATTCATACGTATATATAATATATGGATCAAAAGCCCATGTACTTGAACATTATTTTTGCCAGATGGAAATAAAGAAAACTGAAATTCTGAGCAGTGCAGTTTTCCCAGGGCGTGTCCATTTTGGGGGAATGTCCCCTTTTCCCCCCTGTAGTGCGATCCCAGAGTTGGTATGTATAGTTGGGAGGTGGGAGCACAGCCCCCCACCTATATAGGTTTCAGATACTACAGTGTGTTTTCATGAAATTTTGGGCAAATGTTTACTTGCCCTGTGAAAAACTGTGGAGTTCGGGATTTCAGTTTTCATTATTTTCGAATTGCAAAAATAACGTTTGAGTATATGGGCTTTCAAGCATGCAAAGTAGATCCGTAATATATATATATATATATATATATATATATATATATATATATATATATATATATATATATATATATATATATATATATATATATATAAATACACGGTTGTGTGTGTGTGCATCTTTGTGTGTGGGGGTAGTATTATACTCAGTGTAACACATAGTTGACTATCTCATTTAACTGTTGCATGAAAGCACACTTAATCGTTTGTGAACTTTGGGTTTAAGCCTAGGTTTACTAGCTGCATAGAGCATAAGTTATTGAATCCACAAGACTCATCACTGCATTTCCCTAGTCATTTTCAGACAAAACCTTTGGCATGACCCCTGTGGAGACCACCATTACTTTGACTTTAAGCACATCTTTTCAGATTTAAATCACTACACTTAATCATTTGTGAACTTTGGCTTTAAGCCTAGGTTTACTAGCTGCATAGAGCATAAGTTCTTGACTCCACAAGACTCATCACTGCATTTCCCTAGTCATTTTCAGACAAGACCTTTGGCATGACCCCTGTGTAGACCACCATGACTTTGACTTTAAGCACATCTTCCAAAACTTAAACCACTTGGTGAGTTCAGATGTCTCTCTGATGACCCCTGCAGCCAATATCTGTTTTCTTCTTGGCACAGGAGATGATGGTGTCCATTCACAATGACTTCCAAGAGGAGGTTCGTAGAGACTAGGTTGAGGATCCTATCATTCACCCATGTATCGGGGCTTCTCAGACTGCCACAGCTGAAATTAGTGTCCTCATCCCAACCCAACCCAGGTCTTGTCCAAGGACCTATTCCAGCTGGCTCAGGACTTTATGAGCTTTCTTAAAGCCAAGCAGCTACCTCTGAAAATCCAAGTGGTGCCAGGTGTTTCTTCTAAAAAAAGAAGAATTGAGTCTTTGTTACTGGCATATATGAGGATTTGGTTACAGCAGATTCATATGTGATTGAGCTGACCTGTTAAGACCAGACATCCTTCCTCTTTTTGTGAATCATACACCAAGTGCACCCTGTCTTCAGCTTCACCTTCAGGGGATCTCTCATTTGCAGACATCCTTCATAAAATAAGCAAGAATCCAAGTGGGATGTTAAGGAGTACTCCTGAGAACCGGATGAGGTAAAGAACATTCATGGGTCTGCCAGAGTCAAAACCAGGTGTGCCTTTAGTCATAGATATCATGGAAGATGCGTTCTTCTCTGCATCTCTGAAGCCAGATTCCTTTCCCCCTATTCCAAAGAAACCTGAACATTTTTACTGTGTCCAGGATACCCCAAGTCCCTTTACAGGCAGATGGGATCAATGATATGTACCTGAAGCAAATGACTGCCTTTGCAATCTTTCCTTCCATGTGGCAAGGCACTTGAAAAAGTGTGGGTTTAATACACTGGATGCATCATGCAGAACAACAGCTGCATGGTCAGTGATTTAGAAACTCCCTGCCTGAGGAAACTGCCCCTGCCAGATCATGGGAAGTGGTAGCTTCTTAATGTCCCCTAGACAACAACCCTCTCTTCAGACCCACTGCTTAGAAGGTATTTGAGAGAGTAGAGGAAAAGGAAAAGTGCATAGTCAGTCCCACAAGTTTTCATTTCCAACCATCAAGATTCATCAAGAATTAACATTGAAAATGTTTTTCCCTCTTCCCCAAGCAGGAGAAGGTCATATCGCACAAAGGAAGAAGCTAAGATACATGAAAAATGGCAAGCAAAGCATAAGGACAGGCCTGGGGGCTGTTAACACCATGAGTCCCAGAGGGAACACCTACACTTAAGTCAGATGTGTCCTTCTCCCCCAAAATCCCACCTTAACCCTCCTTATATCTAAACCTGAGCAGCTGTCACTATACCTCATTACATATAGGGGCTGCTTGGGTCTGTTTCTAGAGGAGTGGGAAAAGATAACCCAGGACAAATGGATCCTAAACATTCTGGAAAAGGATTGCAAATTGCAATTCCTAAGGTGACAAATGTTTGTAGGTACACCTTCTCTTCCAAGGAAACATATTATTTCCACCTTTGCTAGAGGACCTGCTAGGACAGGCAGCCTTAGAAAATGTACCAGTAAGGGAGGAGGGCACAGGGTTTTCCTTTAAGATTATTTATGATGTCTAGAAAGAAACGTACTTCCCTCACAAGTCTAAACAAATATTTTATTGTCCCAAAGCTCAAAATGCCTTTTATATTTTGTACTCCCTCAAACCTTCACGGTCAGCTTGGATCTAAAGAATGCGTACCTCCACACAGAAGGTTTCTCATATTCGAAGCATGGGATACCCACTATCCTTTCGCCTTCTTGCCTTTTGCTTTGTCAGCTGTATCCAGGACTTACAAAATGATTGACTCACATTGCCTTTTGCCTGACAAAAGGAATACGCATCCATCCATACCTGTACAGCTGCCTGGTCCAGGCAGATCCAGATGAAGAGAATCAGAAGACTGGGTTTCTCCCTCAACCTCCACAACTTGAATTTGACCACTCCAAGGAAAGTAATAACTTTAAGGCTCTTGCTGGAAATAGAACAGCAGAAATCATTTTCTTCCGTATAGAAGACCCACTTTCATTCCCAGTCCCTTCAAACCCTCTTATCCTGGGTTACATGTCATCTTATATTTTGATGGTGCCTCTAGCAAGGCATCATATGAAAAAATTGCACTAGTACCACAGCAACAGGTCATGTCAACACTCTTACTCTTTGGAGGCCACCCCCCTTTGCCCTTTAAAAAAAAAAGAGAGAGATCAATGATGTAAAAGCCTGATGCATCTTAATCCAGGGGCACCTTTCAGCATGGCCCAGGGATCCAGACCTTCAAAACAGACTGTGACATTGCATGAGTATCTAATGTAAGGAATCAAGGAACCAAGGCATGTAGGACAATAGTGTCAGGAAAAAGCACATAAATGTGAAAGAGATTATAGCTGTAGTACTAGCAGTAAAAGCATTCAGTTAGATTTGTGCAATGAGCCCCTGGAAAATTTTCAGTAGCACAGTGATTTGGTACATCAAGATGCGGGGTGGCATTCACTCTGTCATACTACTAGCACAAGCTTGGGATATAGCACAAGGGTCAGGACTGGCCTTCAGGGCATTTTAGATGTCATTGCAGGAAACTATTTTAGCAGGTCACAGTCAGACCCTCATAAATGTATGCTGAGCAGAGATGTGCTGTTGGCTTGGACCCACAGATGGGGTGTGTCAGGAGTAGATCTTTTTACTTTCCCTGAGAACAGTCAGCTCAAAGTTTTGCTGCAGGGCATCAGATTCGGCAGCCTGTGAAATAGATTCCTTCATTCTGTAGGTGTGTATGTTTGTATGTTTTCTGTTCAATACCTCTGATTCCAAGGTATTGCTGAAGATGCAGTAGGATAGATCAAAAATGCTTCTAGTGGCCCTCTTTTGACCCAAGTGAAACTTGATGTTCTTCGTGTTTCACTGTTGCAGTCATCACCTGTGGGTTATCCCTGCTGTGGTAGCCCTTGGCCGGCCCGAATACCAGAGGCAATGTTTTTTTGTGTCAGATGCTGTCGCTTGCTGACTGACGTCAGATCGTTACTGCTATAAAGCAAGACAATCAATGCCATTACATCAGTCTTTCTTGACGTGGAGCCCATAGCAGAAGCAGTTTGCATATGTGCCGGTCGGTCACTACCAGAGTTTGAATTACAGCTGAAAATATCTAAAGCTAAGTACTCTGTTGGGGATCCTTTTTTCTTGCACTAACCAATATCTGAAAAAGTTAATTGTCTCGCCTGTGGAAAGCAAATCCCACACCGAGACTTCCATTCATAATGCATCACTTGTTTAGGCCCAGATCACGACGTCCCCCGTTCCCGGTTTTGTGCCCTCTTTAACGCGAGAAACATTCATCGTAGAGCTCTTATTGTAGACAGGTATTTTTGTCTTCCGTCTTCGCATTCTGAAATGGCGTTCATCAGCCAACAATCTGTAGACATTCTGAAAAAACGTAAAGATAAGATAGAGACAGACCTCACAAGGCTAAGCCTTCTGATGACTCCACTGCTAAGCAGGTCATCATTTCTCTGGAATTGGGTGAGGCGCCTTCGCAGCCCCTGATGCCAGATCAGATACCTTTGCAGGCCTCTACCAAGACCCTTTCGGAGTCTTGCTTGTATGCTGCAGAAATCGTCTTCGTCTTCCAAGCCTTTTGTTGTCTACCTCTAGCCACCATCGTTCTCCTGCTCCACCACCCCCAAGCTCAAATGCTTAAAATGGCAGAGGATCTTATCTCCCTTGTCAGAGATAGTCAGGCCACAACTTGTAAAAGTAAAAGAGACCCCCTCTCCTTGAATACCGACTAAACTGGATTCTGAGGAGTCTGATTATTCAGATTTTAAAAAGGAACAGCAACCTCTGACTGCTTATGAGGATTCAAATACAGAGGAATCCATTTCTTCTGCCTCCGTACCAGAGGATCTTTCCTTTATCTTTCCTTTGGGGAAACCCTTTACACCCTCAGGGAACATTTCCACTGGGAATCACAGGATTTTCCTCAGTCTAAGAAAAGACTAAGAAAGTTTCTAGACCTGCCCCAACTCAGACCCTTGGCCATCCCCCCTATCTTAGAGGTGGTTGATGATGTCTTCCATGAATCCAGCTTAGCTTCTGACTTCCTCCCACCTTCTCCCAGTAAACCTGACAGGTATTACAGAGTACCGGATTCTCACAAATACCTGCACAGAAATCCTGCTGCCGACCCAGAGGTCATCACACAGGGACCTAAAGGAGTTAAGGCTAGTTCTGCAAAGAATCCTATTCCTTCTGACAAGGATTCCAGAGCTCTGGACAGACGGGGTAAAAAAGTATACACCTCTGCAACCTTAGCCATCAGAGCACTTAGGTGTCAGTTCCACATGTTAAAATATCGACAACACACTTTGGAACTATTAAAGCAAAAGATTTCAACCTTTCCTGATTATGCCACTACGAAAGAGTTAGCAGATTTACTGCACTCTACTTGTCAAGTGGCCAAACACTCATTTCACTGTGGGTATGACACCCTAAAAGCCTCAAGCAGGGCAGCAGTGTCAGTATCTGTTATTAGGAGGCATGCATGGTTGAAGGAACAACCTGTCCCTGATGATGTCAGATCTAAATTATTTGCTGCACCCTTGGATAAGGACCACTTGTTTGGAGTAAAAGCAGAAGAGGTGCTTAAAAAGATGGAAGACAAAGCAAAATCTATGCAAACAGTTAATGATTTCTTTCAGGTACAACCTCCTAGGTTCAGGAGGAATTTTCCCTCAAAACACTGGTCCTTTCCTGCACCTAGCAGACAGGGGCAAGGTAAGCCTTGCAGGGACAGACCACCCAGGCCCCTATCCCAGGGACAGCAGACAACCAAACAGTGGACCACTCCTGCTACAAAGGCAGGGAGTTCTAAGCCATCCCTCTATAGCAGAATCTTTCAATGGCTCCCTCTTCCCTCTCTGCCTTCCTTTCACTCACCAAAAGCTAGGAGGAAGGCTCTCCCTCTCTGCAAAGAAAATTGGCTTTCTGTAACAAAGGACTAATGGGTCTTAAAGATCATTTTTCAGGGATATGAATTCTCCTTCAACGAACTCCCAATTCCAAGAGGGTACCCAGACTTACCTCCAAATCAGCGGGCAGAGGCATTGAAATAAGTCCAAACTCTCATATCCCAAGGGGCAGTAGAACCTGTCCTCTCAGTTCAAACAGGCAAAGGTTTTTATTCCAGACTATTCCTTGTTCCCAGAAAAGAGGGCATTTGGCACCCCATCCTGGATCTATCCATTCTGAACAACTCTCTGGTGGTCCCCAAATTCAAAATACTAACTTTGCAGCAGCTGCTGCCTATGCTGACAAAAAATGCCTGGTTATTTACCCTAGATCTAAAAGATGCCTACTTCCACATCCCCATAAGGGAATCTTGCAGGAAATTCCTTCGCTTCAGAACAGGTTCACAATACTTTCAGTTATCTGTGCTACCCTTTGGCTTATGTACTGCTCCCAGGGTATTCACCAAATGCTTAGCTCTGGCCAGAGCCTGTTGCAGACAGAAAAATATACAGATTTACCCTTATCTGGATGACTGCCTCATTCAGGCAGAGTGTAAAGAAAAGCTACTCAAGGACCTCCTCTTTGTCAAAATCCCCCTAACCTCCATAGGGTACACCATCAAAAAGAAGAAATCAAAGCAAACACCCTCCAGGAAGATTATTTTCTTGGGAACACTGCTGGGGACACAGCATCCCAAATGGCCTTCCTATCCCCCAAAAAAGCAGAGCTTCCTGCCTCTACCTCATCCAGCTGGCTTCCAGAAGTCACCTCACTGTGAGGAAGTTCCTGTAAGCCTTGGGGTACATGGCATCTCGCATCCTTCTAATTCACCTGACCAGGCTTCACATGGAAAAACTTCAGTGGTACCCAAAGAACCTTTGGTGTCAGCATGCTCAGCCTGTAGATACCTCTCTCCCTCTGACCCCCTGTATAAAGGCTGAGTTTCTCTGGTGGACAGGGGCCTGTGCCAAGAACAAGGGTCTTCCCTTCACTCTCCGCCCAACTGGGCAGACCATTAGCACCGACACCTCAGACATTGCTTGGGGCGCTCACCTAGAAGGCAGGTGCACCCAAGGTCTTTGGGATGCCCAGCATCTTCCCTTACACATCAACCAGAAGGAAATGATGGCAGAACAAAAGGCTCTGACATCCTTCAAACCCCATCTCAAGCCAGGGGGTTCTCCTTATCAAACAGGCAACACCACAGTAATGTGGTACATCAACAAACAGGGAGAGACCCAATCTTACCCACTGTGCAGGTTGACAGCCTCTTCCATGGGATTACACCTAATAGCCCAATACCTACTAGGGATCAACAACACCCTGGCAGACCACTTAAGCAGAAACTTACTGGACCCCCAAGAATGGCAGCTCCACAGAAAATCTTTTTACAAATCACTCAGGAGTGGGGACTCTGGAGGCGGATTTCTTTGCTTCGCTTCTCAACCATCAGCTGAAAAAAGTCTGTACCAGGGAGTATCGCCACCTAGCATGGAAGGTGAATGTCCTCACCTTCCCCTGGTACACCCTCTATGTGTACGCATTCCCTCCTCTGCCTCTTATTCCCACGGCACTGATCAAAATAAGGGAGGAGAGACCAAGGGCCATTCTCATTGCTCCAGATTGGCCCAGACAACATTGGTACCCCTTACTGCGCAGCCTGACATTACAGCCTCCCAGGCACCTTCCCCTAATCTCAGACCTCTTGAGTGGGGGGGAGGGGGATGCTGTACCCAGACTTGCAGACTCTCAAACTGTCAGCATGGCTAATACTCTAAAGGCAAGCAAGCGGCCCCTGTTAAGCAAACAGGTCCTAGACATTATCACAGAGGCCAGAAGGCC
Organism: Protopterus annectens; assembly: GCF_019279795.1. Taxonomy (NCBI): domain Eukaryota; kingdom Metazoa; phylum Chordata; order Ceratodontiformes; family Protopteridae; genus Protopterus; species Protopterus annectens. The sequence continues at coordinate 1,242,448,061 of NC_056727.1, read as the reverse complement.
CAGCATCAGAAAATCTTATGCAGGAAAAGGGAAAAGATTCTGCTCTTGGAGCCAGTCCAGATGGGGCAGTGCCTCACAACCTTCCATCCCTCTTATCCTAGACTACCTAACGGAGCTACTTAATAGTGGCCTCTCCTTCTCTTCTATTAAAATCTGTGCCTTAGCCATTTCAGCTCATTTTGTATACAGAGCAGCCCCTGTTCTCCCATCTTTTGACTAAACAATTCATCAGAGGAGCTTCCAGTGTCAGACCTCCCAGAAGGCCACCCACGCCAGCCTGGGACCTGAATTATGATTTGGAAAAACTAACCTTACCACTCTTTGAACCTGTTGCTTCAGCAGAACTAAGATACCTCTCCTGGAAGGTTGCTTTTGTCTTAGCTATCACCTCAGCCAGAAGGGTTTCAGAACTTAAGGCACTGATGGCCATTGAGCCCTTCATCATTTTCCATGCAGACAGGGACTCCCTGAGGACTGATCCCTCCTTCAAGCCCAAGGTGGTATCTAATGTGACTCTCAGCCAGGCCATACATCTACCCACCTTCTTTCCTAACCCTCAAAACAAGGGGGGAAGAATTTTGCACTCACTAGACGTGCGCAGGCAGATCAGATACTATCTGGACCATACTAAACCCTTCTGGAAAACAGACCAACATCTTGTCAGTTTTGCCCCAGGGGCAGAGAGGAAGCCCATTTCCAAGCAAACCATTTCCCAAATGGATATCACACTGTATCCATTTCTGCTACAGATTACATGGGAACCCCCCCCCCCCCAAGTCTATTTGAGCCCATTCCACTAGGGCACCCTCCACTTCCACAGCATTCCTCAGAGGAGTTCCCACCAGGGACATCCTGGAAGCTGCCACATGGACTTCTGTCCATACCTTTACCAAGCATTACCACCTACCTCTATTTTCTAAGTCCATGGCAGGGTTTGCCTCTGTAGTTTTGCAGGGCATGCTGACCCATGCCTATGTCTCTTACTAAGTCTACCACCCCTCTCCTCAGTTTTGGGAATCCTCCCGCAGGTGATGACTGCAAAGAGTGAAACATGAAGAACATAGTACAGTTGTGTACATTTACCATAAATGTAGATGTTCGAGTGTATTCACTGTTGCAGTCCTGGTTTCCCTCCCTCCTTCCCCCTTATATCTTATTTCTTTAGGGAGACATAAGCTTCACATGGTGGCTTTTAGCTATCAGGACCATTTTACCATATTTCCTTGGGCTTCTGACTGGTTAGGGCAAGAAAAACTGATATAATGGCATCAACTGTCTTGCTTTATAGCAATGACAACCTGACGACAGTCAGCAAGCAACAGCAGCTGACGCAGAAAAATATTGACTCCTGTGTTATGGCTGGCCGAGGGCTACCACAGCAGGGTTAACCCACAGGTGATGACTGCAACAGTGAATACACTCGAACATTTACATTTATGGTAAGTGTACACAACTGTACTTTCTCACTTATTCAAAGCTTAACAAGGGTAGAGGCAATAATTACCTCAGCAAGTGGACCTCTTGACACAGCAGAAAACCTGTTCCTCTGCTCGCACCTTCTTCAAACATTATAATTTAGGATGTTCTTCATGTTTCACTATTGCAGTCATCACATGTGGGTTATCTCTGTTGTGGTAGCACTCGGCCGGCCCGAATACCAGAGTCAGTTTTTTTTGTGTTGGTTGCAGTCGCCTGGTAGTCTGACATCACGTTGTCAGTGCTGTAACACAAGGCAGCCGACATCATTACATCAGTCTTTCTTGCCATGGAGCCTGTAGCAGAAGCAGTTCGCACGAGTGTCGATCGGTTGCTACCAGAAGTTGAATTTCAGCTGAAAATGTCTAAAGCTAAGTACCGCATTGGGGATTCTTTTTTCTTGCACTAACTGATGTCCGAAAAAGTTAACAATTGTCTCGGCTGTGGAAAGCAGATCCCACACCGAGACTTCCACTCTTAATGTGTCACTTGTTTAGGCCAAGACCACAACGTCCCCCGTTGCCAGGTCTGTGCCCTCTTTAATGAGGGAACCATTTGCTGTAGAGCTCTTTTTGTAGACAGTTTTTTTTTGTGTTCCGTTTTTGCATTCCGATATGGTGTCTGTCAGCGAACAATCTGTGGAAATTACCAAAAAATATCTGTACAGAAATCCTGCTGCAGACCCAGAGGTAATTACACAGGGACCTAAAGGAGCTAAGACTAGTTCTGCCAAGAATCTTCTTCCTTCTGAAAAGGACTCAGGAGTTCTGGACAAATGGGGTAAAAAAGTGTACACCTCTGCAACCTTAGCTATCAAAGCACTCAGTTGTCAGTTCCATATGTTAAAGTATCAACAACACACTTTGGAACAAGTAAAACAGAAGATTGCTACCTTTCCTGACTGTGCCAATTTAAAAGAGTTAGCAGATTTACTGCACTGTGCTTATAAAGTGGAAAATACTCATTACAATGTGGATATGATGCCCTAGAAGCCTCTAGCAGGGCAACAGTGACAGGATCTGTTATTAGGAGACATGCATGGCTGAAGGAACAACCTCTCCCTGATCATGTCAAGTCTAAACGTATTGATGCACCCCTAGATAAGGAGTGCTTCTTTGGGGAAAAAGCAGAAGAGATCTTTAAAAAGATGATAGACAAAGCAAAATCTATGCAAACAGTAAAATATTTCTTTCAAGTTCAACCTCCCAGATTCAGCAGGAACTTTTCCTCTAAGCACTGGGCCATCCCTCCACCTAGCAGACAGGGCCAAGGTAAGCCCTGCAGGGACAGACCATCCAGGCCTTTATCCCAGGGCCAGCAGAGAAGCAAACAATGGACCACTTCCATCTCTAAGGCAGGGAGTTCTAAGCCAACCTTCTATGGCAAACACTCACAATGACTCCCCACCCCCCTCTGCCCTCCCTTCTCTCATCAGAAAATAGGAGGAAGGCTCTCCCTCTTCAAAGACAATTGGCTTTCTGTAAAAAAGGACTAATGGGTCTTAAAGATGATTTCTTAGGGATACAAATTCCCTTTCAGTGAACTCCCAATTCCAAGAGGGTACCCAGACTTACCTCCAAATCAGTGGGCAGAGGCTTTGAAACAGGTCCAAACTCTTATATCCCAGGGGGCAGTAGAACCTGCCTCCTCAGATCAAACAGGCAAAGGCTTTTATTCCAGACTATTCCTAGTTTTCAGAAAAAAGGGCACTTGGCAACCCATCCTGGATCTATCCATTCTGAACACCTCCCTGGTGGTCCCCAGATTCAAAATGCTAACTTTGCAGCAGCTGCTGGCTATGTTAACAAATAAAATGCCTGGGTAGTGATCCTAGCCCTAAAAGATGCCTACCTCCGCATCCCCATTGGGGAACAGTGCAGAAAATTCCTGCACTTCAGAGCAGGCTCACAACACTCTCAGTTCTCTGCGCTGCCCTTTGGCTTATCTACTGCTCCCAGAGTATTCACCAAATGCTTGGCCCTGGCCATAGCATTCTGCAGACAGAGAAGTATACAGATTTACCCTTAACTGGACGACTCCCTCATTCAGGCAGAGTGCAAAGAAAAGCTGCTCGATGACCTTCTCTTTGTCAAATCACTCCTAACTTCCCTAGGGTTCACCATCAATGAGAATAAATCAAAACAAAACCTCACCAGAAAAATCATTTTTCTTGGGAGCTGCACTAGACACAACATCCCAAATGGCCTTCCTATCCCCAGAAAAGCAGAGCTTCCTGCCTCTCTACTTTACCCAGCTGGCTTCCAGGAGTCACCTCACTGTGAGGAAATTCCTACAGGCCTTGGGATGCATGTCATCTTGCATCCTTCTCATTCCCCTGGCCAGGCTTCACATGAGAAAACCTCAGTGGTATTTAAAGAACCTTTGATGCCAGCACTCTCAGTCTCTAGAGACCGCTCTCCCTCTGATCCCATGTATAAGGGCTGAGTTTCCCTGGTGAGCAGAGGCCTGTGCCAGGAACCAGGGTCTTCCCTTCATCCTCTGCCCTTCCGGCCAGACCATCACCACTGATGCCTCAGACATTGCTTGGGGCGCTCACCTAGCAGGCAGGTGCACCCAAGGCCTTTGGGATGCCCATCAACTTCACTTGCACATCTGTCAGAAAGAAATGATGGCAGTACAAAAGGCTCTGACATCCTTCAAACCCCATCTCAGGCCAGGGGTTCTTTTTATAAAAACAGACAACACCACCGTAATGTGGTACATTAACAAAAAGGGGGACCCAGTCTTACCCCCTGTGCAGGTTAGTCATGAGCCTCTGGCGTACAGCCACCTCTGTGGGTCTACACTTAATTGCCCTATACCTACCAAGGGTCAACAACACTCTGGCAGACCACCTAAGCAGAAACTTACTGGACCCCCATGAATGGCAGCTCCACAGAGAAATCTTTCTGAAAATCATTCAGGAGTGGGGGACTCCAGAAGTGGATCTCTTTGCCTCGCACCTCAACCACCAGCTGCAAAAGTTATGTACCAGGGAGTATCACCTCCTAGCGTGGAACATGCATGCCTTGACCTTCCCCTGGAGCTCCCTCTTTGTGTACACCTTCCCTCCCCTGCCCCTTATTCCCAAGTTACTAATAAAAATAAGGGGGGAGAGACCAAAGGCCATCCTCATTGCTCCAGATTGGCCCAGACAGCATTGGTACCCCTTACTGCACAGCCTGACCTTACAGCCCCCCAAGCGTCTTCCCCTAATCTCAGACCTCTTCACCCTGGTGAGGGGGAGGATACTGCACCCAGACTTACAGACTCTCAATCTTTCAGCATGGCTTATACCTTAAAAGCCAGCAAGGAGTCCCTGTTAAGCAAACAGGTCCTAGACATCATCACAGAGGCCAGAGGGCCCAGCACCAGAAAAAAATATGCAGAAAAATGGAAAAGATTCTGCTCCCGGAACCAGTCTAAAGGGGTCAGTACCTCTCACCCTTCCATGCCTCTTATCTTGGATTACAATAGTGGCCTCTTTCTCCTCTATTAAAATCCATGCCTCGGCCATTTCTGCCCATTACGATTCAGACCCACACCTCTTCTCTCATCCTTTGATTAAGCAGTTCCTCAGAGGGACTTATAATATCTGACCGCTCAGAAGGCCTCCCACACCATCCTGGGACCTGAATTATGTTCTAGAAAAACTAAGCTTACCTCCTTTTGAACCTGCTACTTCTGCAGAATTAAAATACCTCTCCTGGAAGACTGCCTTCCTACTAGCTCTCACCTCAGCCAGAAGGGTATCAGAACTTCAGACTCTCATGGCTGTTGAGCACTTCATCATTTTCCATGCATGCAGGGTCTCCCTGAGGACTAACCCCTCCTTTATGCCCAAGGTGGTATCTGATGTGATCCTCAATCAGGCCATACACCTACCCATCTTCTTTCCCAACCCTCAAAACAAGGGGGAAAGAATTCTACACTCACTAGATGTGCACAGACAACTCAGATATTATCTGGACTGTAACAAACCATTCAGAAAAACAGGCCAACTACTTGTCAGCTTTGCCTCTAGGGCAGAGAGGAAGCCCATTTCCAAACAAACCATTTCCAAATGGATATCACACTGTATCCATTTCTGCTACAGACTACATGGGACCCCCCCCCAAGTCTGTCTGTACCCATTCCACTAGGCAGCTTCCACTTCCACAGCCTCCACATGGACTTCTGTCCATATCTTTACAAAGCATTACCACCTACCTCTTTTTCCTAAGTCTAGAGCAGGGTTTGCCTCTGCAGCTCTGCAGGGTCTGCTGACCCATGCCTAGGACTCTAACCTATCCTCCACCCCTCTCCTCAGCTTTGGGAATCCTCTCACAGGTGATGACTGCAACAGTGAAACAAGAAGAACATAGTACAGTTGTGTATACTTACCATAAATATAGATTTTTGAGTGTATTCACTGTTGCAGTCTTGGTTTCCCTCTATCCCTCATATAGCATCTTCTCTTAGGGGGACATAACCTTCCCACGGTGGCTTTTTGCCACCAGGACCGCTTTTCCTTATCTCCTTGTGCTTCTGACTGGTAAGGGCAAGAAAGACTGATGTAATGACGTCGGCTGCCTTACTTTATAACACTGATGACCTGACGTCAGACTACAGGTGAATGCAGCCGACACAAAAAAAATGACTCTGGTATTTGGGCTGGCCGAGGGTTACCACAGCAGGGATAACCCACAAGTGATGACTGCAACAGTGAATACACTTGGAACATCTACATTTATGGTAAGTGTACACAACTGTACTTTCTGCATCTGGGTCCAGGGCAGGGTTTGCCAAAGCCATTGTCCAAAGACTGCTTTTTAAATAGCTCAGTCAGATTCAGACACACACTGGATATTATGCTGTGGAAGTCTTCTCAGAAGTGATGACTGCAACAGTGAATATTATGAAAAATGCAGATTCATAGATTGTTACTAGGCTAATGACCAGGGAGGTCTTTCTAAGCCTAGCTAATTTTTCCAAAAGTATAAGAACATCCTGTATTCAAATAGGACATTGAGGGCCAGGCATTTATAAGCCATCTCTGTCAATAAAGGATGTGGGTGCCAGGCCCGGTGTAGATTTCCTGTTCCCCATCCACTGGTCTAGGTTGCACTTAAATTGGGTAACAGATGAAATCAGCTTCACATGACTGGGGAGCTTGTTACATGGGATGAGCAGTCTCTGGGACACATCTGTCTCTCCAGCATGTTCTGTTTAAGTCACAGACAAAATTCAGTTCCTTGGACCTTGTATTTCTGGTACTGTTTGACTTACAAATCTGCAGGAGATTCATAAGTGTGGGGTTTGTGGATACCTTGTATGCCAGGCATATATCAGCCCCAGCAGTCTGACGGAGACTTAGTAGAGGGAAAGGGCTTTAAAGCATTTTGAGTAAGGCAGGTTTGTTATGCCTTGTATTCTGTTTGTAAGGAACATCTGAGGTTGCTGTAGTTGCTGTATATGCCTGGTCAGGTACATACCAAAAAGAGCATTATACTTTATGATTGGTCTGATAAGGGCAGAGTGCAATGGGATAATGACCTCTTTGGACCTAGATGTCATGCCCTTGCTTAAAAGCTATGCTGCATACAAGGATTTCCTAACCACTGTGGCCACATGGAGGTTTAAGGTAAGGTTACTGTCTATGTATGTACCCAGATCCCTGACTACTGGGTCGACTCTTAGGGCTGTATTATCAACATGGTAATTAGCTGAAATGGTTGACTTCCCAAAGGGTACAATTATGCATTTCTTAGCACTGAGTATAAGACCATGACTTTGGCACCATTTGTTAGTCAGAGATGGGCCATCTTGAAGAATTCTAGTGTTTGCAGGGGAGGGGATGATAACACCAAGCTTGCAATCATCTCCAACCTTAATCCACCATAAACCTTCAACATTTGCTTCCACTTAAGAGAAATAGATGCCAAAAGGCAGCCCCAGTACTAAGCCCTAGGGGACTCTGCTACTGACAGGCCCCTTGGTGGAGGTGGCCTCACCTCTTTTTAACTCCTGGGTCCTATCAGTGAGCCAGTTGGCTATCCAGTGGATGATAAAAGGGTGTATACCTAATTTAGTGAACTTGTCTGTAATGCCTGAGGGGGTATTGTATTAAAAGCCTTGGCCAGGTCAAGAAAAGCTGTTCATATAGTCTTGCCCTCATCCATTGCTTTGGTGACCCTCTCAAATAAGAAAACCAGATTCAGTAGGCATGACCTCCCTTTGAAAAAAAAACAAATTATGATGGGTCCATCATTTGCAGGTTACGTATGTCCTCATTTATCATGGCCATGATGATTCTTTCCATGACCTTACATATGAGGCTGGTTAGACATATGGGCCTGTATTTACCCAGCTCAGTGGTTGGACCTCCTTTGTGCAAGGGAATGACGGTAGCCATCTTCCATTCCCTGAGCACAAAACCTGACTGTTGGCTGCAGTTAAAACATGGTTCAGGTGGACAATAGATGTCATGTTTCATGCTATTTAAAAAGGATCTGGGATGTTATTGGTGCCCATTGATGCAGTGTTTTTTGGCCTTGAAAAATGCATTGAAGACACATTCCCTAGTAATTGGTGGGGGATTGTGGTATGTGGTGTTTCCTTTGGGCTTTCAGGGGGAGTAGGGGAGAAATTTGAGCTGAACCTGTTAACCAAAAAGTTGGCGGTGGCCTCTGGATCAGTGTGGGTGATGCCATTTACAATAAGTTCTGTGCATTGTTGCATATTTCCTTTGATGTTATGATGTACCTGTGGAAAACGTTGTGGTTGTCCTTTGCCTGAGAAGCTATTTTTTTTTTTCAAATTTTGCCTTTGTAAGACTTCCAAGATGGCTACACATTGAGTAATAACTTAACTGTAGCTCTCCCAGTGTGAGAACAAAAACTCAGCAAAGAAGGCCAATAGACTTGTGTGTTTATGGGTAAATTTCAGTAACTGGCTAGTAAGTGTACTGCCTGGATGCCAGGAAAAAAAGAAATAACAAGTAATCTCCGTGATATCCCCAAAATCTCAAAACAACCCACTAAAGTGCAGTGGGTCCAAAAACAAAACAGTGTAAGAAACTTCTCTGTGTGGAAGATTTTCAGTCCATATATTTCTAGTTAATCACTGTATACTAATCAGATCAGGCAATAGTAGTAGAAGTAGCGAACTTAAACTCGTCTTAAGTCAAACCAAAACAAAAAATAATAATAGAAAATATATAATTGTACAGCATTACCAAGTATTCAAAAGTAATCCAAGCAAGGCAGTCAGTCTGTTTCCAGTCAAAAATCCTTTAAGTACACAGACAAGCAATCCAAGTAAAACAAAAATAGAGCAATAATTTCCTCACAAGCTATATATATATATATATATATATATATATATACTTTTTTCAGGCATGGGAGTGGTTTATTGTGCTGTAAAACAAAGTCTTATTGGTACACATGTTAAATTCACATCCCTTCCCCCATCAGTGTGACATTCGGGCTGGTCCCTACTTAGTAGCTGTCATAATAATATATAACTCTTATGTCCTTTAAATAAAATGTATAATGATGTGGTACCTCTTATTTAACCAGATTATTAAGTAGATTATTAAGTCTGTGATTTTATCCAAGACAATGTACTGTATGGCTGGAAATTTATCAACCTTAGTTCATTTGGCAATCAAAAAAAAAAAAAAAAAAAAAAAAATATATATATATATATATATATATATATATTTATATATATACACATACATATACATTTTGCATGTAGAAATCAATTTCTATTTTCATAACTAGTTAACATAAGTTTGCTACTTCTATTACTATTGTCCAATCAGATTAATATACAGTGATTAACTAGAAATATATGGACTGAAAATCTTCCACACAGAAAAAAAAGAAATACAGATCACCTGGAATAAAATCAGCTACACAAAATAGGAATAAACACTGACTTGGAAAAGTTCTGCTCAGCTGTTCAGCAAAAAAAATGCAACCACCGGACATGACTTCCAGTAACCTACAGGAAGATATAAGACAACTGCATACAGACCTGGTTAAAATAAACAAAACACTGATGGAGTGTATATGGACACAAACAACAAAAGGCTGGAAAAATGAAAGAAGCTTTAAACAGATATTCAGATGAGGTGATAAAGCTGCGAAAATCAGAGGTTGAAATGAAGAAAAAGCTGGTCGAATATGAGACTGCTCAGGAAGAAGAGATGTTTAAAAAAGTAAGAGAGTTAGAGGACAGAGCACATAGGGAAAACTTATCAGCTGTACCATTGAAGCTGGAAGGAACAGACTGCATTAATTTTATGAAAGCACAAATAAGCAATTGGACTGGTATTCCACAGCAGGAGTTGTTAGTAGAAAGCAAACATTGTGTGTGTGCTCCAAACCTGGCTATGAGAAAGCAACCTAGACCTTTAATAGCAAGATGCAATCCTACCAGCAGAAGGAGTTGATTCTGACAAAACTGTGGCAGAAGTTCAAAACACTAAAAGTGGGAGACAGCAGAGTGTTTGTGGTGAATGATTATTCGTACACCAGGCAGAAGAAGAGTAATTTCATTCCACTATTCAGGGAATGTCAAGACACAGGTGTGAGATTCAGACTGCTGGGTACTGAATATAGTGTCCCAGGGCTACAGGTTCCATTTTCACACCCTGCCAAAGGCAAAAGGTATGCCAAACCTGCCAGACAATCAATGGGCAGAGGCACAAAAACAAGTTTCGAGCCTTATGCAGATGAGGGCCATTCAGCAAGTACCACAGCAAGAGCAGGGACAAGGATTTTACTCAAGACTGTTCTTAGTCCCCAGAAAGGACAAAACCTGGAGACCAATACTAGAGACCTGTCTGTTCTAAACACATTTCTGGACGTTCCAAAATTCAAAATGTTAACTCTGCAGCAGCTTCTGCCCATGATGGGCAAGAAGGCTTGGCTTGTAACTTTGGACTTAAAAGAGGCATACCTGCATATACCAATCAGACAATCTTGCAGAAGATACCTCAGTTTCATAGCTGGCTCAATGCACTACCAATTCTCTGCACTGCCCTTTGGCTTATCTACTGCGACCAGGGTCTTCACAAAATGCCTGGCACCAGTAATTGCATTTTGCAGACAAAGAGGAATTCAAATTTATCCCTACTTGGATGACTGCCTTATACAAGCAGAGAACAAGGACACTCTACTAAAGCATCTGGCGTTCGTAAAAATATTATTAATTTGCCTAGGGTACACAGTAAACAAAAAGAAATCAAAACTAGTACCCTCTCAAGAGATAATATTCCTGGGTGCAAGCTTAAATACAACTGCCCAGATGGCTTATCTCACGCCAGACAAACAAAGACAACTAACTTCTTACTTCAAAATGTTGGCAACAAAGACCCAGTTATCTGCAAGAAAAATTCTGCAGACTTTGGGCTTCATGGCATCCTGCATACTGCTAATTCCATATGCCAGACTGCATATGAGGAAACTTCAGTGGTACCTAAAAAGTGTCTGGACTCAACATTGTCAAAGCCTGGAAGCATTAATTACCCTCATTCCTTGCCTGCAACAGGAGTTTCGATGGCGGGCTCATGCCTGTCACCTCAACAAGGGACAGCCTTTCACTCTACCCACAGCCAGGAAGTCAGTAACAACAGATGCATCAGACTATGCCTGGGGAGCACACATGGCAGGAAAATGTATTCAGGGCACATGGCCCACAAGCCAAATGCATCTACATATCAATCAAAAAGACATGCTAGCTGTTCAGAATGCCCTGACAGCTTTCAAGGATTTACTCCATCCAGGACAACTACTGATAAGGATGGACAGTACTACAGTCATGTGGTACATAAACAAGCAGGGAGGCACACATTCCTACCCCCTCTGCAGACAAGCCATGACTTTATGGAACACAGAATTGACTTATCAAGTACACCTGCAAGCATAATTCGTGCCAGGAAAGAACAATACTCTGGCAGATGAACGAAGCAGAAACCTTACGGATCCCCACGAATGGAAACTGGATCCACTAGTCTTCAGCATGATAACAAAGGAATGGGGATGCCCAGACATAGATCTATTTGCCTCCCCTCACAACTGCCAACTACAGAAATTCTGTACAAGGACTTATCACAAGCAAGCATGGAAAGTGGATGCTCTGTCATTCAGCTGAAAAAGTCTAACAGTATATGTCTTTCCTCCTCTGCCTGTCCTCCCCAAGGTACTCCTAAAGGTCAGACAAGAGAAGCCAAAAATTATCCTGATTGCCCCAGACTGGCCACACCAGCACTGGTACCCAATCTTAAAACACTTGTCTCAAGGCCCAGTCTGGACACTGCCTCTTATTCCTCACTTACTGACCCAGCGAAACAATCAGATTCTGCACAGCCAACTCAGGACCCTAAATCTGGCAGCATGGCGGATAATGTAACCATTCAAAACACACCTCTCTCTAAAGCAGTGATGGATGTTCTGTACTTGGAACCAGGCACAAGGACTTGACACATCTATACCAAATATTCCTCAGATTTTACAATATCTAACTGAGATGCTGGACAAAGGCCTATCCTTTTCATCAGTTAAAATTCATGCCTCAGCCATTTCAGCTCATTACAATACGAATCCTCCTATTTTTTCCCATCCATTGATAAGACAATACCTCAGAGGGGCCAAAAACATAAGACCTCCAAGGAGCGCCCCAGTACCTGCATGGGACCTCAGTTGTGTCTTGGAAAAACTCACTGCTGCCTTTTGAGCCAGCCAATACAGCTGATATAAAGTTTTTTATCTTGGAAAACAGCTCTGCTCCTAGCAATAACCTCTGCAAGATGAGTTTCAGAGTTACAGGCACTCATAGCTGTGGAACCTTTCATCATTTTCCACCCAGACAAGGTTTCTCTAAGAACAAACCCTACATTTATGCCTAAGGTAGTGTCCAGTGTGGCCCTCAACCAAACTATTCATCTGCCTACCTTTTATCCAAGCCCACAGAATAAGGGTGAGAGACTTCTGCATTCCTTGGACATACACAGACAACTACGCTTCTACTTGGACAGAACTAAAGCTTTCAGAAAAACTGAGCAACTTTTAGTGGCATATGCTGCAGGATCTCAAGGAAAGCCTCTCTCAAAACAAACTATTTCAAAATGGATAGGCCACTGCATTTGTTTCTGCTACTCACAACATGGCAAATTGGTGCCCAAGGCCATTAGACCTCATTCTACCAGGGAAGCAGCCACTTCAGCAGCCTTTCTCAGAGGAGTACCAACCAAAGACATTTTAGAGGCTGCAACTTGGAGTTCAGTGCACACTTTTACTAAGCACTACCATTTACCTCTCTACTCTAAATCCAGAGCAGGCTTCGCCACTGCAGTTTTGCAAGGCCTTATAGCCTCTCCTGATCCTCTTTAGGCCCAGCCACCCAGCCTTAGCTTTGGGATTCAACCCAAGAGTAATGACTGCAACAGTGAAACACAATGAACATAGTACAGTTGTGTACCTACCATAAATGTAGATGTTCGAGTGTATTCACTGTTGCAGTCCAGGTTACCCACCCTCCATCCCCCTTTTCTTTGCTGGGACTTACCTATACTTCTCTATCTTATACAGCCTATGTGGTGTATTTGCTTGTAGATGAATGAAATGTTTATTTTACTGCATGCATAATTATTGCATAATATTTTTAGCCTATTTTGGGGGCACCTGACATCTGGGGCAAGAAAAACTGAAGAAAATGGCGTCGGCTGCATCTTTTATACCCCTGGTGCACTGACGTCAGGGAAGAGGCGGCAGCAACCGATGCCGGACCTAGACTTTGGAATTCTGGCCGACTGCGGGTCGCCTGCCAGCAGGATAACCCAAGAGTACTGACTGCAACGCTGGGAGAGCTATAAAGATAAGACAAAACTAGTTAGCACTTAGTAGAAGCATAGGCTGCACCATACGTCTTAGCATGGATAACCTTTCTTTTAGGTTAACTCAAGTATGTGAGTGTGGCTGTTCCTATTAGGAGGGTAAAACTTCAATATTTGAAGATGTACATAATTTTGTGTATTAGTATTAAATTAATAGGTTTTAAGGGTGTATTTTCTGTTGTTTGAGGGCTTTCAATAACACAAATAGTTTTGTAAGATGTGACATAGGCTCGAACAGATATGATAAGAAATAACTGTATAAAAGATCAACTTGCCAAACAGTAGTATAGGCATGTAAAACTTAACAAAAAAGCTGTTACACACAAAAGATGAGAATAATAATATTTCAACATAATAATGCTTTTCTATGTTATCTTTAAATGTAAATGGTCTCACAGATATATACACAAACTAAAGAGTAGTTACCTATATTAAAAATGTAGAGTACAAAGAGCTATGCTACAGGAGACCCATTTGGAAAGAAATGAATGTGTGGATTTGGTAAAGAAAGATTTTCAGGATGGTTATTCGATGGAATACCTGGGACAAAGGAAATGAGGAGTACTTATATTAATTGCAAGAGGAGCTCCAGTAGTGATAGAAGAGGATAAAAAAGATAATAATGGTAGATTTGTAGTAGTAAGGGCCTACTGGCAAGGGAGGAAGATTACACTGGCATGTATTTATATTCTACCTAAAACTTCTATAATGGGGCTTAAGAAAATTCTGGGAGAAATAATCAGCTTTTAGGAAGGAATATTACTTATAGGTGGGGACTGGAATTTGATTTGCAGCAGGGAAGATGTATCTTGGGGACCCAGAAAGGAAAATATAACAAAGCAGGGTAGATTTTTGAAGAAATTTATGAAAATATTTGGCATGGAAGATGTGAATTCAGCAGTAGGAGTTCAGAGTGAATTTACATATTATTCCCCAAGATACAAACACTGGTCCAGGCTAGACACAGCATACATTTCACAGGAACACGTGCATTTAATAGAAAGTTTTGATATGCATCCAATAACTATTTCAACAATAACTAAAATAAAAATGCAGGGTAATGAAAAATGAGACACTGGCACTTTCCCTCCTATGTATTGAAAAGAGAGGAATTTAAGGAATGGGTAGTGGAAGTTATTTGGGAGTTCTTAGAGAAGATAGAAGTTTCTTCTGAAAATATAGCTAGGGAGTGGGATAAAATTAAAGTGTAGTTTAAAATATGGTGTAAAAGAAAAAGACCTATGGTTAAGAATAAGAGTTGTTTAGAGGGACAGACAAAGGTTAAAGTATTGTAGAATAAGGGAAAATCACAGAACAAGAAGAGAAGCAATTGTAGAATGCTAAACAGAAAATAAGGCATTACCTCAATCATCTACCAACAGATAACAGAATGGGGCTTATAGTAAGAAAATAAGCTAGCAATCATCATTGCCTTTTCTAAATTTTAATATATAACATGCAGCTGAAATGACATGGCTCTTGTTAACCTTTCAAGCAGTACTTGCACTTTCTTTTTACTTTTACTTCTTGTAATAAAAGCAGTTTATCTTTGGATTTCATCAAGTGTGCTTAAGATTTCATCAGCCTAAATAACTCCAGACATTGTTTTTTGCATTCTGTGAGATGAAACTAACATTATTATATAGTAACATTCCTACATCATTTGGAATATTTGCTGGTACATTACGTTGGGTAGTATTAGAACAAGTACCAGATGAAAACACCAAAACTCATTTAAGAACAAGTGTGTCTTTTGTATGCATAGCACAAGTAGAAAACTATAATTAAAAGTGGAAAGAGATGATGAAATGGGGGGGGGGGTCAAGTAACAGGGGACTGGGATTGTGGATGCAGACTTGTAAGGAGAACAATAGTCATACAGAATATTATATTCATAAAGTAGCAGAAGGTCTTCTAAGAAGCCAGCACAGGAGTGGAGAAAGGAGATTCTGCTAATAGGGATGATTGCAATTAGGGATACAGACAATAGGCCAGAGGGGGCAGGAATGTATTGCAGAAAACTGGCAAAGGAACCAAGGTACTGGGGCAAATAACTAGAGGAGGAAACTAGAGAAGGAAAGTTAATAGAATAGGAATATACCAAGAACTTATTTGAGCTGCAGGCTAAAGATTCAAGGATGGATATCAGAGTATAGGTAAAGAGAAAGAAATAGGGGGGGTGCTAAATGAAAGATCAGCACTGGTAAAGTTTTTAGTAGAATCTGGATCAGAAGCTGTCATTAAAAAATTAATGATTAGTAGAGCATGTAAATATTACATAACTATAAGAATCAATCAGATGAGGTTAGGAAGGACTGAGAAGAGAGATTAAATAAGCAATTCACAAAGAAACAATGGGGGATATATGTATGTCTCCCAAATATGCAACAAAATCTAGAAGATTTTGGATCTTTGCCTGGAAGTGTTTACATAGGTATTTTTATACCCCAAGCAGACTTTAAATAATTTTTCCTTAGGTAGACAGCAAATGTTGGCGATGTGATGAGGCAAAAAGAGATATCTGGGAACATATTTTCTGGGAGTATAATGAGCTGGTAGACTTTAAAGGTTCCATGCAGACTGCTCTGTCAGACATGCTGGGTGAGTAAGTTAAAGTTACTAGGGAAACAATTTTTTTGAGCTATGATACAAACTCAGAATTGCCTTGGCATAGTATTGTCTTGCTGAGTCTAATTATGATGGCTGCCAAAAAAAGCAATTACTAGAAAATGGAAATCAAAGCCTAAACCAACTTTACTAGAAGTAGTGAAAATAGTAACAGTTAAAGCAACTGAAACTGGGATCTTTAGAAAAGGGTAGGAGGAAATTACATAGGAAAAAATGGGAACTGTGTGATCAATACATGCAAAGCAGGAACAAGGTTTAAAAGAAGAAGGATTTCAATGAGCTATGCAGTGATGGACAAACAATGACTGGGTATATTAAAAGTGGTGTATAATGTTTGCAACTACAGTTGTATCACATGGTTTGGAATGTATAATGTTTGCAACTGAGAATGTGTCGCTATGGTTTATGGTCATTTATATAAATGTAACATGGACTATGTCATACATGATAATTTAATAAAGATGTTTCTTGCTTAACAAAAAAAAAATCAAGTGTGTCTTTAAACCTGAAAGTCAATGTAAGATTTATAAAAAAAGAATATAAAAGTGCAAGCTTAAAACACAAGAGTTGTAAACACCATTTAACTTTGATGTTTATAGGACCAGGTATCTTTAGAAGGAAAATATTAGTGGAAAGACAACTGACTGTCAACACGTCATAAGCCATGGGTGTCACTTCAACAGTGACTAGAGCCAAGGTTCAGTGTGTGTGTACATATATACATATAGAGAGGTGTGAATGTGTGTGTGTGTGTGTGTGTGTCTGTATGTGTGTGTGTAAATATAAGATGTGATGTTGTCCTTTCTCACCTTCATTCTTAACTGTTAGGTTTGGAACTGATCCTCGGTTCCGACTCGGCCATATACCAAAGCTCGAGGTCTTCTACTAGCTCATGGCTGAAAACCCTATCCCATTATGCCCTAGGAAAGCTCCCCAGATCTCATTTGTTGCTAAACAAGATTGGGTGCTCCCTACTGGCTCTGGCTAAGTGGAATTTTCTTATTTTCATATTTTGGAAATCTGTCAGTTTATTATTACTGTTATATTATAGCTAGTGTTTGATTAAGTAGATTTAGTGTGTTTGTTTTGTTGTTTTGCTGTTGGCTGTTGTTTTTTCTCCTCAAGGCCTTTTCTCTTACCCTATCCTGGCTTAAACCTTTTTTCTTAAGTCCGTTTTTAGATAGAGGGCTTCCTTCCTTTTAACTATATAGGTAGGCTCATTTAATTTAGAGAGCTGTTTTAACCTTGAGGTTTTTCCCCCTGTTTTCTCTTTAAATTACCAGGCTAGCTTGTTTAAATTAGAGGGCTGCCTTTGCCCGCTTATATTAGAGGGCCTTTTTTTCTTATTTTTCCCTTTATAGTTAGTGTTATTCTCATTCTCTATTTAAAAAAAAAAGTTGTTGCAGTACTTTATATATAGATACTTTGTTGTTGCTGATTACTGCAATGTCTTCTAAGCAGCCTAAGGATATTAAACCATCTGAGTTTAAGAGCAGCCAAAAAATGTCCGTTACTGACAGACATACAGTTTGCATGTACTGTCTTGGAGCAGTATATCTTCAGAAGTCTTGTGCCATATGCCACTCCTTTAGTCATAGGGTACTACTGGAGAGGAAGAATAAATTGACTCTGAGAGGCTTATTGAAGACCCCTTTTTTTGAAGCTATCGAAGAAGGTCAGGGTCCTTCAAAGTCAGGCCATTCCCCCTCTTCAAAATCAGACAGGTCGGGGAAAAGGTCAACTTCCTCAAAGGCTCAGTCGGACCCATCAAAAAAGTTACAAAAAGTTTCATGTTCAGACCAGAAGGTTGTCCAACCCGAGAAGCCTTCTCCCCTGGCTTCTTCAGTTTTGGAGCCATTGGGATTTCATGTACGGAGCCGGTCCCCAGAATTGGAACCGGTGTCTCCAACCTTAAGATATCCCTTATTACAGTCTTCCAGATCTTTTGCTGCCTCCTCTCGATCTTCCAGGAGCCTCTCTGATAATGATGTGGATCATGTGGTGCAGAGGTTATTAAAGACATCAGTGCTTGCCAAATTGTTGTTGGATCCAACCCAGAGGGCTTGGGAACCAACCAAGCCCACCCTTTTCCCATTGATTCCTTCTCCAATCCGATCTCGGACTTTGGAGTCAAAATGTCTAGAACTGATCATAGTAGAACCGTTGGAACCGAGACCTAACCCAAGATCTTCGGGTCCGACTAGTGCTCTGATGTCCTCGGTTCCATCTGAACTCGGGGAGTCTAGGATCCAATGCTCTCCGATCGGGTCTGGGGAGGAGAGTTGGCTCAGACAGTTGGATCCAAACTTACCTCTTGGGGCTTCAGCGTTGGGTGAGCTTGGCTCCTACATCTGTCTTGGAGCCAAACCCCTTGGTTTCGGGGATGCCCTCTGGTTCTTCAGAGCTGGCAGTTTCCTCAGATCAGGGACGAGGGGCATTCGAGATGAGGAGAGCCCTGTCTCCACAGACAGGTCCACTCTCAGGTCCGGACATTCTTCCCCCAAAGGCACCAGTGTCTGTCTCAGCACCACTGCATCCACAGAGATGCAGAGAACCTAAGTATCAGGATGTCCCATTGGGTGAACCTTTCTCTTCCAAAACCTCTCCAGAATATCCTTCTGAAGAGGTCCCCTTGGAAGAGACTATGCAAAAGGAAGCATTTAGACTCCCCCGAGGAGTCCATCACATCCGATACAGACCTTGATGAGTCAGAAGGGTCCCCACAGTCACCTTCTGAGGATGTCTCTTTTGCAGACATCCTGGAAATACTTAAACAGAGAGGCTGCTGGAAGCCCATCAACCTTTCTGAGGCATGCTAGACTCTCCACTGTGTAATACCTTACACCTCCTTAAAAAGAGGCCCATGGGCTAGATGTGCGTGACACCTTATAGAATGCTTAAGGTGTTACACAGTGGAGAATCTGGCTTGTCAGAGTCTTTTTGGTGCTGCTGTCCATGTGACTTTTCTGTTTGGTCTTTTTACCTTTTGCTTTCATTATTTAGCATAAGGCCACCAATACTTCTGAAATGTGCACAAGGACAATTTGTAGGGAAAAGTTCAAAACAATGAAATTATTATTATTATTATTATTTACATTACTATGATATGCCATCTGTCTGCCCATGAAGCAAGATGCATTAGGTGTCCCAGGAGGTATCTGCTCTAAAATCTGGAGAAAAACAGATCACATGGCTAGATACTGGTCAGTTGGTAGCATTAATACTAATTACAAGCACATCTGCAATATCACTAAACCAAAAGTTAGTACTGAAGAGATTCTTAACCATTTTTCAAGTTAATGTGCTTTCATCAGGAATGGAAGAAACCATGTATAAACAATAGTCACTACAGAAGAAAGTCAGAATATGTCACACTATGTCTGTACACCTAGCAGGGAAGCTTCAAGTTGGACTGTATGAAGAATATGTCACAGAGATGCTTTTTCACTGTACTTGAATAAAGTGAAGTGCTAAAATTCACTCAGAGCAGATTTATAATGCAAGAGCTCATGCTTGTAATAGTTCCTGCTATTATCCAAGTGAGATGAGTCCATCTTGATTTGGAATATGCAGTAATCTCAGAATAACACTGATTGAGGGGGAAACTAGAACTTTTGTAAACCTTAGTCTTAGGTGTCTTTCTAAAAGCTCTGAGGCTAGCTAAATTTGGTTGTTCCTTTTAATCATATAAAAAGCCTGTGAGTTTGTAAGTGATACCTGTTTGTATAAGCAACAACAGGGCATACTTCTTTGTGTCATTAATGGTATATATCTGTAATCTCAGTCTTAATATGGAAACAGTCTTTTTGCACATTAAATTACATCTCCATTCAATGGCAGTGTGCTAATGTAAACAGAGCATTCCTCATTTTATTTTTAGTTTTGTGTTACCCCAGACAAAGGTCTTTCTTGAACCTTTTGTAGCCATTATCTGGGTCACAATGGCAAATCCACTTCAGTTAAACTAGATAACTCAGTGTAAGTAATGCTTTGCCATCCTGTTTGTATTATTACTATATTTACTTATAAAACCTGTGCTACATGTATGTCCCCTATGAAGTAAAGCATTTTATTCTTTTATTTGACATGACATATCTCAATTCAGTCTCAGACTCTTAATTTATAGGCATTAATGTAGACTTTAATCATGTAAAAAAATAATAGGTACGTGGTCTCATCACTGGTACTGGCCTTGGCACTGCATAGTGTAAAATGCTTTGATGTCTCACGCAAACACTTCCCAAATGACATTTTCAGTCACATGAAAGTAAAATTTGAAGCTCACATTGCCTTCATTTCACTGTTTTCACTGAGGTACTCACCCTAAGCAGAATAGTAAGAATTTACTGATTTAAATGCCAGTATGCCATCCTTACACATGCATGCAACCATTCCTCAAATGTTATCTATCATCATGAAAGACTTTCATCTTTATTATAGTGTCTGAGCATAGTACCTGAACAAGAATAGACATAAAACATAGCCAAAATTAGACAACCAAGATACGCAAATTAAAATTAAAAACATTAAACCATTAAAAATGTATCCATATGGAAAACTGTCAGTCAAACAGAGCTGTTAAATAGAAATCATTAAATAAAAGCCTGGATCTAGTCTGACATTTGTAATTACATAGTCTCCTATCTTTTTAAATGTCCTCATATTCTCTGTACTGTTTAGAGTTTTTACCGGCATAATCAGACTGTTGCATAGAGTGTATGCTTATCCATCCAAACACTGTCTCAGGTTATCTATAATCTTGTTAAAATAAAATGTGAAAATTCGTGTTTCCTAGATTTCCCTTTTAATTTTCACTTACGTAATGCAGAGTGTTATCAGTCAAACATACAAATTAAGTTGTCAGTGTCAGGGTATTGTTAGTGTTCTGCTCTTACATGTATGCACAAACCCTTCCCATGTAATATTTGCAATCTGATACTTATTCATGTCACCTGTTCCCCCTGTGTGCCCATACTAATGTACCAGGTACAAGGAATAAGAGCTTAAACAAAGTAGTGCTTACTCCAAGGACTTTATTCTCCTGCTAGTATACTTGCATTCAAAGAGCTCTCAAATGAAATGTGTAATCATGTTCAAGTAAGCAGCAAAATTCACATTATTTTTTTAATTTCATATTAAGTAAGAGTGGCATTTACCCCAGCCAGGTGGCATAGCAAGATGAAGACCTGACTGTAGCCCAGATGATCTGTGTTTGACTGGCAGCACAGGCACCAGAGGGGCTCACTGGGGAGAATGAGCTTGTGTGACCAATACCAGCTGACACTCTCACTAATCCTCAGGGGAGAGGGGTGGAAGCTGCTGGGCCCGAGACACTGGCAACACCCAGCAGTGGCTGGATGGATCACTCAGCTGTAATGGTTACACTGGGCACAGATTTAATGCTGAGCCAGGTAACAGGAGGTGCATGTGGGAGCATGTATGCATCCTTACCTATCCATGCAGATATAGTCAGTCTGCGGGCAGCCTAGGGTTAGGCTATCGGAAGAACCAGCAAGTTGGCCTGCTCCCTACCACCTGACATATCATTGGGACAATTGTGGGCCAACAGGGCTTCCTGGGCAGGAACAAATGGGACATAGGGTTCTGACCTCGCCCTGGGACACTTGGGTCCCTCCCAAGCAGAATGAATGGGCCAAATATGTGCAGGTAGTGGAGCCTTTGGGCATTGGCACTTGGAAGTAGGGCAGGGGAATAAAAAAAAAATTAAGACCCCCATTCAGTGATATTTCAGTCTATAAGCTGCATAGTAGTAATTAATCATGTAAAAAATAAGAAGTTCTCAGTCTCTTTAGCATTACTGTTAATTTGTAGTACAAGGTTTAGCTGTTCCATACAAACACTGACCAAATATATTTGTAATCATGCTAAGAAGTAATGCATCATGTGACATATTTAGCTATTAGTCTTTACTGATATATTGCTCTGATCTTAAGTGCCATGTGCACAGAACCAAGTAAATATTCCCCAGCAGATAATTGTAATTATGTAACAATAAGAAGTGAAAAGTCATGCTGCATAAACAGTGTTGCCTACTCCAAGTGCTTTACTGCTTTGCCCATAAACTCAAATCAAATTATGTTTGCATCACGTAAAACTAAGAAATAGGAGTTAATGTCGCCTACACCTATCTACTTATGTAGTAAAGCATTAATTTATTCAAATATAAATAGTCTACTGGTCAGTTTAAATGCCAATCTTCTCTTAGCAGACACTTAACTATGCAGGGAAAAACATTTTTCTGGATGTGTTTCTTGCAGGAAACAAGTGTGATTATTCTTTTTTTTTTTTAGTGCAGGGTATGACCCTGAAGTGGTAAAGAATGCTTCTAGAAAGGTGAATATGAAAACTAGCAGTCAAGCATTATGTGGGAATAATAGTTTTATGAAAGTTAAAATGGAATATATTGGGGAGAAAGAAAATAATGTATCTAATACTTGTTATTTTGTGACGAGTTTAAATGTATCAGCTGATACATTTGTAAAATTTATTAAAGATGGCTGGCAGTTCTTGAGAAATGGTTTTGAATTCTTCCTAAAATATTAGTACTTCTTAAGAATTTAAAATATTATTTGGTAAGAAATAATTATAGAAAGCAAAAAGAGACAATTTTGATTGATGCCATTAAGGGAACAGGAACTTGTAGAGGTAGGAATTGCTCTATAAGTCCCCTGTTTACTAAAACATTTGATTATATAAGTGGCAAAAAGAGTGGATATGGTGGACAAATAAACTTGTAATTCAAAGATGATCATTTATGTAAAAAGATGTACTTGAGATTTAGTTTATACAGGTGAAACCAAAATAAAATTTAAAATCAGGATGCAAGAACAGATCTGTGATGTGAAAAATAAAAGGTTGGGGAGTCCTATAGCTAAACACAAGTAGGAAGAACGTAATAGTAATTTGGATTAACTGAAAATGATTATTTTAGAACAAGTTTTATCTGTAGATAAATAAGGTTGAAGAAATAAAACTTCTGCAAATAGAAACAATGGGCCAGATTTATTAACAGCTACACTAAGTCCAGCTATCATGTTGCTAACACAATAGCATCTATTTGGTATTCTTTAAATGGCCGTATACCTCAAAACAATGAGAGATGGGAAACTATGCTAATGAAATCATAAGAAGATGAATTACATGTAAATTAACCAATTCAACATGGGAGACCCATTCAGGAAGCTATACTGCAATCATGTAGTCAGTGCTCACTTTTGTCCCGAATTCCAAAACTCTTTGGAATACAGGCACGATTACACTTAGAAAAAAAAAACATGTTAGGGGTTGCTGCTGCTATCATTATGCTGTATGTGCAGCAGGCTTTAAATCAGGGTACTGCTGCTGCTGCCAGACCAAGGGAAAGAAGAAGACTGGTTAGACCCTGTTTGACTTATCATGGACTGCATGACACAGGAATTGCTGAATGATACAGGGTGTACAGGGAAATGCTGGAGGAACTGTGCAACCTCTGCTGCCCTCACCTAGGCCCCAGAGAAATTGTGGAGAAGGTATGTGTAGCATTACTTATACTAGCTATTGGAACTGGATATGTTAGAGGAGTCACATTTCAACTCAAACAGATGCCCTATGCAGTTAGGCTAAAGAAACTCCAGCTCTACTCAGTTGCTTACCGCCTACTCAGAGGCGATCTGTGCCTGACGTATAAAGCCATGTCCAACCCAGAATTAATGGACATGCTCCACCTCAAGAAATCCAAATCCATCAGAACTACACGCTCCAGTGACTTAAACCTCAGCACAGAAATAAATAGAACATGCTGGAGGGACAGATTCATATCCCAGAGGCTCCCCTCACTCTGGAACAAAATCCCAATCCATGTCAGACAGAGCCCCTCAATGACCCTCTTCAAGAAGAATCTTGACGTTTGGATGGGAGATTGTAAATTTACCCCTGGGATCTCTTCTGTGTCACTGCTAGACAGAGGCACGGTAAACTAACCTTAAATGGGCTATCTTCTGTGACCTACTATACAGAGGCACAGTCAACTAATCTAAGAAGGGTGGTGAAATTCAAACACACTCTGGCTAGGCTTGTAAATGCCCTAGGGCAGATAGCCTAGTATCAACCTATGAAACTATGAACCTATGAACAGTTTTTAAATGCAGTGTTACAACATGCAAGGGATCACTTCTTTTTCCCCACTCACCCCACAGGAAGGAGCAAGAACCATGCAGGAATTTTACACAATAGCACACTTCCCTGCAATGTTTGGGGCCATAATGCACACATAGAAATAAAAACCCACTTTGAGAACAGGGAAGGAGTTACAGCAACAGAAAAGCATTCCACTCTATAAAATGTCAGGTTGTCTGTAATGCCAAAGAGATCACCTACAATGTCTGTAAAAGTAACCCAGGCAATTTTCATGACACGCATACATCACACCTGCGAGCTGTACACAAGATTTGCTAGGGTAGACTTTCCACAAGGGCATCTAGTGGAGGATGTCATTATGCACTGGAACCTGGGCTCATGGTACCAAGAAACCCACACAGTCCCACTTAGCAAGGATACAGTGAGGCCCACATTCAAACTAGGAATATCATAGACCGTGTTTGGATTGTTCAAATCAAGGTTCTGTAGTCTACACCCTATTAGGAGGTGTACTGCAGTATGCCCCAGGTATCTCTGCCCAGATACTTACAGCCTGTGCCATGTTACACAGTATAATTCTCTGGGACCAGCTACAACAAGGGGAATGACCACAGTTTCAAGAATTGCAGGGAGAGCCAACAGCAGCAACAGATACAGATGAGAAGTCTGAGGGAGAGCCACCAGCTGCAGATGGTACTGGCAGATGGAGATTTGCACAGTAAGCCCTGGTTCTGGCTAAGAGGCAAAGGATAGCACAGACATTTACTACCTAGGTCAAAGCCTACAATCCCATGCACATGCAATTAGGAAAATTGTTGCCTGTCAAATTCTACAACCTTTACATAATCATCTAACGGCTGTGTTCTGATAGCATCAGACGGACAATACCCAAGGACACAATTTGTACCTGCAGTAATGACAAGGTAAGTGTGGAACCTGTAGCAAAAATAAAAAAGTTACATAACAGAGTACTCTCATATGCAAATATCTGTATCCTCCTAAGCATAGCATTTGTCCGATGTGTACAGTTATGTCAGTAATAGCTCATATGTCTGATGACTGCAATATACAGCTACATATTCTAACCAATACTGTGCAAAAAGGATTTCACTTGACCACTGTCTATAAGCCATGGAACGGGTCAATTATACCTTCATTTGCAAAAGTATATCAAGAAGCAAGACTGAAGTACAAACTGGTTCGACAGTTTTACTTACAGTACTAACTGAAATACAGTAAGTTCAACAATTATAATCGTTCACAAATGAGAAGGAACAAGAAATCAAAAGCTTTTCTTCCACAATACATATTGATAAATGCAAGCTTGTAAGTAAGCACGCAGTAGCTAACCACTCTTTGTGTCAGACATATACACAACTATAAGTCACAAAGACATGTGCAAAGGGCAGGGCATAGTCATCATTATTTGCATGGGAGTTGATAGGAGGGCAACATAGACACCAAAGAAGTGTGTGTGTGTGTGTGTGAGTAAGAAACACACATATCAAAGTATACAGTGGTCAGGGCCATTAACACCAGATGTGTAGCACTCAACAGTACTGTTTAGATAGCTTTCATATGTGTGAGATGGCATGGGCAAGTGATTTTTTCTTCAATGTGTGTGTATCTGCATGAACACAATCAAGCACTGTGTTAGCACTATGTCCTTGCATCTCGGATAGGTGTGAGCTGGGCATGGCAGAGTAGTCAGTTCAGCATCATTGTCCCAGACCACAAGAACTACCTCTGCCAGGAGTTGAATTAGTACTTCCTTAGCCCTGGCTAGAAGTTGGGGTGCTACCTGAATGCGGGTGATGTCTGCTGAATGAGCTCTCCGCATGACTATGTCCAGGACCATGACCCCATAGCCTACCATGTCTGGGTGTGGACACAGCAATCACTGACTAAGAACTGAAAGTAGTGTCACTAAGGGAGCAGGATAACATGGCCACATCTGCTAACATCAGAAGATGAAGTGGCTCTCTGGCCATGTGGCTGTCCACCCTCCACCAGCAAATGTTCCATTACAGACACTGCCCGATCCAATGTGTCATGCATTCTATACTAGGAGTTGAAAAAAATGGTTCCAGGAGTCAGTCATGTCAGAATGCACAATGTTTAGTACTTTCACTATTTCTTCTGTGGCTGTGGTGGAACACACTGCGACCCTACATGTACATCTAGTAGCACCTAATGATACACCAGCATCAAGAGGAGGGCGGACAGCAGGCCTCCTCTGAGCATGTCTACCAACCCTC
Source organism: Protopterus annectens (assembly GCF_019279795.1). NCBI lineage: Eukaryota > Metazoa > Chordata > Ceratodontiformes > Protopteridae > Protopterus > Protopterus annectens. Next base: position 1,242,421,679 of record NC_056727.1, on the reverse strand, counting down.
CTGTGTGGCACCTCCCCCTCATGATGAGTATGTTGAAAACCAACCAGCTCTGCAACCAGGGTAACTACACTACCTGGATCAACTGTGTCCCCTCAAACTGTTCTATATCAGAGGTCTCCATGTCATGGATATGTGCTGGTATACTGACTGTGTCCAAAATGTGGGACGGGGATGTGGGAGCCACAAGCTCAGTGTCAGACTGACCCTCTGCAACCCCGGAATATGCCTCTTCATTGCCATCATCATCATCATTATCAGAGGCTACCAATACAGTGTAGTCAGGTGGCAGGTGTCTCACAGTGCCACTGTCAGGGTTACCTATGATAACAAGTACTGAACAGAACAATGAGAAATAGGGAATCAAAACTTTTTATTATACCAGATCTTATCTAAACAATCCTGTCTAAGTTTATGGTTGAAAGTGTAGTAAGCTGGTAAGAGAAGTTTTTATTGAATTTATATTTTATTTTTACCACAATTTTTAGATGTTAGTAGGAAGGAAGGGGAAAGGATAGCTTACAGACAAGAAGATTTACTTTTATTTATATTTTGTTGTTTTGCCTTTAATTTTCACTGTTGTTAGAAAGGGAGAGGTTTTAGAGAGGCAAATTCTAGCCATCCCAAGGGGCCTATTCAGCTATAAATTCACACAGACTGCATACAGGACAATCCAGAGCTTATCTAAACAATCCTGTCTTGGTTTTTGATTTATTAATCTTTACAATTAAAAAGAGGTATGGCTGCAAGCAATGGTGAACAGAATCTACTGTGCGCATTCAAGCACAATGTAAAGGAATTCCAGTTTTGTGTGACTTTCACAACTTGTACGATCAGATAAACAACTTTACTGTACTTAATTTAATATTTAGTTGTATATTGTTTGTGTGATTTTTCTCACAGAAGTTGATTTGAATTCTCTTGGAATTCTTTGGTAACTGATTCATTTGCAGCTGAAAATGGATTCTTTAAATGAGTATGCCATTAATGATTTTGCTAAAGCACAAGTATCTTGTACAATGTATTAATTGTTATGTATATTTAAAGGTAACATCTGTTAACACTATCAGGTCTGAGTTCCTTATGTCAAAAGTTGGATATAATTTGCTTACAATTATTAGTAGTAAATCTAGACTTACTGATGACAATTGCACTTGTGCAATTTATATGGCTTGGAGACTTGTTACGTATATTGCATAAAACTGCCACCAAAGCTTTAGAACTTACTTGTCCTGCACAAAATGAATCCAGAGTAAAAGGCAAAAAAAAGGACTTGGAGACAACTATAGAATCCAGTATGTTGTTGCTGTGTCTTTCAGCTTATCCCGGATAGGGGTCGCCACAGCTGAACTCCAGTCCGCTAATGTTTGATAGTGGATTTTTACATGCCGAGTTACCAGCCCTGATGCACAACCTTCAACGAAGGCACTCCCATTCACACATGCCTCCACACAGAAGAAGCTAATTTTGGCATTTGGCTAAATACACTACTATTTTTGAATTACAATTAAATTTACCCTTACTTTTTATATCAAAGTTATTGACGTTTACAGAGTTAGCTATTAAAATATATTTACAATAAGAACAAGCACCACAATTATGCATGCCTCATTTATTAATATTGTTGTTAATATTATGAATACTCTCTAATAGTTGTTTAAAATTCCTATTTCTTCTAACTGTAAATGTAGGCATTTCCCCTATTTTCTCTATTAGTTCTTTACTTTCCTTCAAAATGTTCCAATTTTTTGAGACAATACCTTTCAGAAAGTAAAAGTCAGAGCTAAAAGTCAAGGTGAGACTATACTCAAAAGAGGAAGTTCTCTCCCCAATTATTCTACTGGTGTTAGTGTCAACTGTTTGACTATTATGCTCTTTGAGGGTATTTAGTGTTGTTTCACGAATAACGATTTTGCCCACGTTTTTACGTTGGCAAAATTATTCATAGATTAAGAGATAGAATCTACGAACACATGTATAATATAAATAAAATTAGGCATGAAAATGCACTAGCTAAACATGTATTTGAATACCCTACACATGTATTTAAATTTTGGATCAATTAATACCTAGCATAAGAGGGGGCCCAATTAAAATTGAACTTGAAAAATGTGAATTGTTGTGGCAGATTAAATTATATGCATATAATTGGCCAGGTCTTAATGAAATGTGTTCCATCATGTCCATCCTTAAATTAAAAAGCCTTTGTAGGTAGGCCTATACAGGATGGGACACTGATTTTATAATATGCAATTATCTACTTTTTATATGAACATATCATCATAGCACTATATTTGTAACAATATGAAATTAATATTTAATGTGTAGTATTTAAAATTACTTTTTAGAACAGTTTATATAATATATAAGTATTTTTTTTCAGGAAAGTTTTCTTTTGCTGCTACTTTTTTCTGCTGCTACTGTTTTTTTTTTAAATTAGAACATATATTTAATGTATTTTAAATACTATTATGAATAACTTAATATGTTTTCTTAGTACATCTGATATAAGGGGAATATCACTTTAATGGTTGATACTGATGTACCAGCTGACTGAATGTATTTTCTATTTAAATTCTTTTACTTGAATCTTTAATACATCTGAAGACGTTCGTTTACCTGTCAGATGAAAAGCGCTTCATTGTTTTGGAATAAAAGGATTCATCTAACTGTTGCTTGTCATTTTCGTGTTTTAGCAAGTTTTACGTGTTTTGTCCGTTTCTACAGTTTGTAACATGGCTAGCAATCAGTTAGATAACTCCGTGGATTTATCTCCCTTAATATTAAGGGCATCGGCTGGAGAACCAGCAACTGAAACTGGTAATAATAATTTATTACTTGTAGTGCAAACGTTGGCACCACAAGTTGAAAAGTTAACTGAAAAAGTGGACACGCTCAGTAGTCTACATATACAACAACAGCAGCGGCAGCAGCATAATTCCATTACGGTGGAAGGTAATGGAACTTTGTGCACAGTTTTACTAACATCTACAGTGCCAAATAACCGATCGCTATCATCGACACCATCGACCTCCATTCCATGTGGTCAGTGAGTGGCTTCGCCTCCATTAATGCTTCCCTGCAATGGGAATGGCTTACCGAGACGAGAACATATGAACAGTAATAATAATACTGGCAATATTTCTAACTGTTCAGCAACAATTGACGCTAATTCAAATCCAGGGCTTATTGGAATCCCCAACCTAAATGAATGGCTTACCACATCGACGGGGTTAACCCAGACGAACATCACAAATGCAATGGTGAGTCCGGCTAGGGAAGCATCTAACTTAACTAATTTATTGAATGCTTTTGACCATATTTTATTGAAATATTAGAAACTTTCTTTGGAAATAGAATACTTTAATGAGTGCTTAAGACTGCAACTAGTACCGAAAGGTTTAAGAATCTGTCAATATCCGACAGGTCTCATTCCCGACTCTCAGTTTCATCTTGACTTGGTCAAATTGTTCAACAAACAGGTTCTAGAATTATTAGACCTAATGAAAACAAATTATGGTTTAATGGTTGAAGAACTTAAGGATAATATTACTTTGCTGGACACCCAGATCAAAACACACCCTGACTTTTCTAGATACAAATTTGAGTACACACATATATTTCAAACCATTGATTCTTTTATCAACAAGGCAAGAGCAACTAAATACAAAAAACTGCAGCGCGATCGTCTGCGGTTTGAGCAGGCTTCGGCTTATCCACTCCCACTATTAGCACAACAGTGGAGAATGTATGGGCATAGAAAGGAAGTGCAAGGAAACAACAATAATGACAATAGTCCACAAATTGAAAATATTCAAGATTATCCAAACTCTGACCATTCTGGTCAAAACATGGAACCTAATAACACTATACAGGGGGTGTGTTTTAATAACAATGCACAACCTACGTCTTCAGACATTGAGGATACTAAAAATGATGAGGGACCACGTAGAAGCCAACGTCTTTATAACCAATCCAAATCAAATCCCCAGTATAACAGCAATCAGTGGGGTAATAACCAACAGGGTTTTCAGATGGGGAGAACCCAAAACAAGCGGAACCAGAGGAAGAAACATAACAAATGGAGATAAAACTTATGGTTCCGAATAGTACCCCCTGATTATTAAGAACACTGAAGGGGATTTCTCTATCTATAACTACTCTTCAGTTTTTGTACCTGTTGAGTTGGCTAATCTGTTGGCAAAAGGACTTACATTTATTCCTACCAAAAGACTTAATGTTACAAACTGTATTTTGGACTTAAAAATGTATGTGGGGAAGTTGAATTTGGCAGTTATATAGGGTAATAGGAGTGGAATGGATATAAATGAATTTAGAATTTCAAGTACTTACAACCCACCACTACACAATTCTCTGTACATATTTGAAAAAATGTGTGAACTTGACTTTAGGCACATGGATTATTTAAGAAAGAATAATAAAAGTAGGAATAATCTTACAAATGATGAAATTAACTGGATACAATATTTGAAAGAAACTAAGGTCCGTATTATGAAACCAGATAAGGGTGGTGGTCTGGTTTTCATGGACCAAGTTGATTATGAAAATAAAATTGAAATTATACTATCATCTGAATCCCATGCTAAAGTGTCTATAAATTAATATAATCAAGCAAGTAATAGGATTAAAATTTATATAAATGATTTATTCATTTCACAGAGAATTGATATAGATTTGTATAATTACCTAATTATGCCATCACCTATTGCTCCACTTATATTTGGTGTGCCAAAAATACATAAAAATTTAAGTGATCCACCCCTTAGACCCATTGTGGATGGTAGGAATAGTGCAACCTACGCCTGTGCAAAGGTAGTTGAAGGTATTTTAAAGAAATATGTAAGTTTTGAAAAATGTATAAGCAAGGACTCCTGGTCATTTTTAGAAAGAATAAATGAAATAAAGTTTGATGAACATAACAACCTGCTCACAATTGATGTTAAAGACCTCTACACCTCTATACCACAGGAACTGGGTATCGAGTGGGTAATATTAAATTTAAAAGAAAAAGGTGCGGCCACATCAGAATTAGTTCTTGTAGAAGAACTACTTAGTATAGTACTAGCACATAATTTCATTACATTTAGAACAACTTTTTCCATCAGAAAGTGGCGTAGCAATGGGGTCACCCTGCGGGTCAAGTTTTGCAAACTTGGTCATGAATTATTGGGAAAGGTACTATATATTTAATAGAGAACATATAAATTCTCAAATTGTGTATTACACTCGATATCTAGATGATATTTTTATATTATTAAAGGGAAATCAAAATATGGCGGAAGATCTTGTAAAGTACCTAAATGAAAGTACGGAATTCCTTGACTTTACACATAATTTTCAAGAGAAACAAATTGCATTTCTTGACGTACTTTTGATTAAAAACATCATGGATAAAAAGTACGAAACAAAAATATATAGAAAACCATCGTATTCTAACACCTTCTTACATTATTCAAGTGCCCATCCTATGTTCCAAAAAAAGTCCGTAGTGAAGGAACAATTGGTAAGGGCAGCTCAGATGATTTCAAGAGAAGATGATTTTAAGGAAGAATGCAAAACTTTGAGGAATATGTTTCTTAGAAGGGCATATCCAGATACCTTCTTGAATAACATTATACATGAAATCCAGGAGAAAAGAGGTAAGGGGTATTTATACACCAATAGTGAGAGGAACTATAGAAGTAGTTATTCGTGAAACAACACTAAATACCCTCGAAGAGCATAATAGTAGAGCATAAAAGTAGATAAATACATATTATAAAATCAGTGTCCCATCCTATATAGGCCTACCTACAAAGGCTTTTTAATTTAAGGATGGCCATGATGGAACACATTTCATTAAGACCTGGTCAATTATATGCATATAATTTAATCTGCCACAACAATTCACATTTTTCAAGTTCAATTTCAATTGGGCCCCCTCTTATGCTAGGTATTAATTGATCCAAAATCCAAAATTTAAATACATGTGTAGGGTATTCAAATACATGTTTAGCTAGTGCATTTTCATGCCTAATTTTATTTATATTATAAATGTGTTTGTAGATTCTATCTCTTAATCTATGAATAGTTTTGCCAACATAAAAACATGGGCAAAATCATTATTCGTGAAACAACACTAAATACCCTCGAAGTGCATAATAGTCAAACATTGGACACTACCACCAGTAGAATAATTGGTTAGAGAACTTCCTCTTTTGAGTATAGTCTCACCTTGACTTTTAGCTCTGACTTTTACTTCCTGAAAGGTATTGTCTCAAAAAATTGGAACATTTTGAAGGAAAGTAAAGAACTAATAGAGAAAATAGGAGAAATGCCTAAATTTACAGTTAGAAGAGATAGGAATTTTAAACAACTATTAGAGAGTATTCATAATATTAACAACAATATTAATAAATGAGGCATGCATAATTGTGGTACTTCTTATTGTAAATATATTTTAATAGCTAACTCTGTAAACATCAATAACTTTGATCTAAAATGTAAGGGTAAATTTAATTGTAATTCAAAAATGGTAGTGTATTTAGCCAAATGCCAATTTTGCCCATGTTTTTACATTGGCAAAACTATTCGTAGATTAAGAGATAGAATCTATGAACACATTTATAATATAAATAAAATTAGGCATGAAAATGCACTAGCCAAACATGTATTTGAATACCCTACACATGTATTTAAATTTTGGATTTTGGATCAATTAATACCTAGCATAAGAGGGGGCCCAATTGAAATTGAACTTGAAAAATGTGAATTGTTGTGGCAGATTAAATTATATACATATAATTGGCCGGGTCTTAATGAAATGTGTACCATCACGTCCATCCTTAAATTAAAAAGCCTTTGTAGGTAGGTGTATACAGGATGGGACACTGATTTTATAATATGTATTTATATACTTTTTATATGAACATATCATCATAGCACAATATTTGTAACAATATGAAATTAATATTTAATGTGTAGTATTTAAAATTACTTTTTAGAACAGTTTATATAATATATAAGTAATTTTTTTCAGGAAAGTTTTCTTTTGCTGCTACTTTTTTCTGCTGTTGCTGTTTCTTTTTTAAATTAGAACATATATTTAATGTATTTTAAATACTGTTATGAATAACTTAATATGTTTTCTTAGTACATCTGATATAAGGGGAATATCACTTTAATGGTTGATACTGATGTACCAGCTGACTGAATGTATTTTCTATTTAAATTCTTTTACTTGATTCTTTATTACATCTGAAGAAGTTCGTTTACCTGTCGGATGAAAAGTGCTTCATTGTTTTGGAATAAAAGGATTCATCTAACTGTTGCTTGTCATTTTCGTGATTTTAGCAAGTTTTACGTGTTTTGTCCGTTTCTAAACTTAGGGAGTTGATAGAATATAAAGATTGTACATTAGTGTGAACTTTCTGAAGATCACGAAGTTTGAAACTCAAATGTCAGTCATCAGTTTCTGACTGCACTGTGCAGTGACATACCAATGATTTGCCTGGGAAAAAAATGATGTTCATCATGTTTCACTGCTGCAGTCATTACACTTGGGTTATCCTGCTGTCAGGTGGTCCTGCATTCAGCTAGAGTTCCAAAGTCTTGGTCCGGCGGTTACTGTCGCTTCTTCCCTGATGTCAGTGCACCAGGGGTATATAAGATGCAGCCAACGCCATTTTCTTCAGTCTTTCTTGCCACGCGGTGCCCGAAGCAAAAGCAGTTCGCAAGTGCCAGTCAGCCGACTCCTGAGATTTTTCAAATTCGAATTTCAGAATCAAAGTCTTCAATAAAGCTAAGCACCCCGTTGGGGAAACTTTTTCTTGCCTCAGACCGATGTCAGTAAAAGTTAATAATTGTATTTCTTGTGGGAAGCAAATACCTCATAAGGATTTTCATTCTTACTGTATTCCATGCCTAGGCCCAGACCTCAATGTCACTAGTTGTCAGTTTTGTGCTAGATTTAACAAACGCACTATTAAACGTCGGTTTGATTTTGCTCACCATTATTTTGGCCGAAGGTTGAATTATACCATGCCGTCTGTCTAGGCCAGTCGCCGGTTCGTCAGTTCTCAGTGAGGCGCATTCGCAGCCCCTGACACCCGCTACCTCAGAGCCACAGGCCGCCCCCGACTCCCACGTGGAGATTTCTAGGCCTCTGGAAACGCAAGGTATTGGGCCTATGGAAATTAACCCCTCATATGGGTCCGGAGCCGCTGAGCAGGCATCGACTTCTGAGGGTGTTTTCAGACCTTCACAGCTTACCATCAAAACAACAACCAAGTCTAAAACTCCATTAAAGACAAAGAAACAAGTACAGCATTCACCTGGACAGGCCTCCATGCCTAAAAAACAGATACTCAAAATGGCCGAAGACCTAGTTACTCTGATCAGGGGTTCCCACCCCCCTCCTGATAAAAGGCCTAGGCAGGATACAGACTATGATTCCTCTGACCAGTTTTCCATTTTTTCTGATTCCTCTTCAGACCAGGGATACTCTTTACCCCCCCTATGAGGACTCTGATGCTGAAGAATCTATCCCTTCAGCCTCTCCTCCTGAGAATTACTCTTTTGGAGAAACTTTACATACCATGAGGGAGCATTTCCATTGGGAGAGCCAGGATTATTCAGAATCCAAGAAAAGGCTCAGAGATTTTCTTTTATTGCCTCAGCACAGGCCCCTTGCTATTCCGCCTGTGTTAGATATTGTGGATGATGTGTTCTCTGAATCCAGTTTAACCCCTGATTCTTTGCCCTCAGCACCAGTCAAGCCAGGTAGGTACTACAGAGTCCCTGACTCTCACAAATTTCTTTATAAAAACCCTGCTGCTGACCCAGAAACTATTTCCCAGGGTCCCAAAGGGGTAAAGGCTTCCACTGCTAAAAATCCAGTTCCCTCTGACAGGGATTCTAGAGCATTAGATAGATGGGGGAAGAAAGTTTACACTTCTGCAACTTTAGCAGTAAGGGCTTTAAATTGCCAGTTCCACATGCTTAAATGCCAACAATATTTAATGTCTCTGTTAAAACAGTAAATGCTTACAAGCTCAGAAGGTCCTGACTATAGGGAAATGCAAGATTTATTAAATGCAGCTGAACAAGTGGGAAAACATACTCGGCAATGTGTTTTTGATTCATTAGTGGCTTCTTGTAGAGCCGCAGTTATAGGATCTGTGATTCGAAGGCATGCTTGGTTAAAAGAACAAGGTTTACCTGATCATGTTAAGGCAAAATTATTGGATACTCCTTTACAGCATGATATCTTGCTTGATGTTAAGTCAGAAGAGGTATTAAAGAAAATGGAGGATAAGGCAAAATCTATGCAAACAGTGAAGGATTTTTTACAGGTACAGCCACCTTGATTTAGCAGAAATTGGCCTTCTAAAAATTGGTCCTTTCCAGTGTCAGACAGACCACAAAGGGGCAGATACAGATGCCCAAGAGGCAGATCTCAGTCCCAAGGCTCTTACAGACCATGACAGTGGGGTGCTTCTACCCCAAAAGGAGGAGAAGACAAGTCACAACCTTATAGGAAACAGTCCCAATGACTCTCCCCTTCACATGCCAAGCACTTACCTTTTGGCAGCTCACTTAGGGAGAAAACTAGCTCTTTTTTCACAAAATTGGCATATAATCACCCTAGACAAATGGGTTCTGGATATTGTGTCTCAAGGTTACATGTTCCACTTTCACACTCTACAAAGGCCAAAAGGAATGCCAGACCTGCCACAAAATTAATGGGCAGAGGCACAAAAACAAATTACAGCCCTCATGGACATGAGAGCTATTCAAAAAGTGCCACAACAGGAACAAGGACAAGGATTTTACTCAAGACTTTTCTTGGTCCCCAGAAAGGACAAAGCTTGGAGACCCATACTGGACCTATCTACTCTAAATACTTACCTGGATGTTCCAAAATTCAAAATGTTGACACTACAGCAACTTCTTCCCATGCTGGGCAAGAAGGCTTGGCTTGTTACTTTGGACCTCAAAGAGGCATACCTGCATGTCCCAATCATACAAAATTGCAGAAGATACCTCAGATTCATAGCTGGCACAATGCATTACCGATTCTCTGCACTGCCCTTTGGCTTATCTACTGCGACCAGGGTCTTCACAAAATGCCTGGAACCAGTAATTGCATTTTGCAGACAAAAAAGAATTCAAATATATCCCTACTTGGACGACTGTCTTATTCAAGCAGAGTGCAAGGACATTCTTCTAAAGCATCTGGTGTTTGTAAAAAGATTGCTAATTTGCCTAGGGTACACAGTAAACGAAAAGAAGTCAAAACTAGTGCCCTCACAAGAGATAATATTCCTGGGTGCCAGCTTAAGTACAACGGCCCAGATGGCTTATCTCACGCCAGACAAACAAAGACAACTGACTCAGTACTTTCAATTGATGGCAACAAAAACTCAACTCCCTGCAAGAAAAATTCTGCAGGCCTTGGGGTTCATGGCGTCCTGCATACTACTAATACCAAATGCCAGACTACATATGAGGAAATTACAATGGTACCTAAAAAGTGTTTGGACTCAACACTGTTACAGTTTGGAAACAGTTATACCACTTATTCCCTGCCTACAACAGGAGTTTCGATGGTGGGCACAGGCATGTCACCACAACAAGGGATAGCCTTTCACTTTACCCACAGCCAGGCAGACACTAACAACAGATACTTCGGATTATGCCTGGGGAGCACACATGGCAGGAAAATGTATTCAGGGCAAGTGGGCCGCAGACCAAATGCATCTTCACATCAATCAAAAAGAGATGCTAGCTGTACAAAATGCCCTAACAGCTTTCAAGGACATTCTGCATCCAGGACAACTATTACTAAAGACGGGCAACGCCACAGTTATGTGGTACATAAACAAGCAAGGGGCACTCATTCTTATCCTCTCTGCAGACAAGCCATGACTTTGTGGAACACAGCACTGACCTATCAAGTTCATCTGCAAGCACAATTCCTGCCAGGAAAGAAAAATACTCTGGCAGATGACTTAAGCAGAAACATCATGGATCCAGACGAGTGGAAATTAAATCCACAAGTATTCAGCATGATAACACAAAAATGGGGGTGCCCAGACATAGATCTTTTTGCCTCCCCTCTAAACTGCCAATTACAGAAATTATGCACAAGGACTTACCACACATAAGCATGGAAAGTGGCTGCCCTCTCGTTCAGCTGGAAAACCCTAAAGTTTATGCCTTCCCACCACTGCCTCTCCTTTCAAAGGTACTCCTAAAAGCCAGACAAGAAAGGCCAAAAATGATCCTGATTGCCCCAGACTGGCCACACCAGCACTGGTACCCAATCTTAAAGAACTTGGCTCAAGGCCTAGCATGGATTTTACCTCAAATTCCTCATCTTCTGACTCAACAAAACAATCAGATCCTGCACAGCCAGCTCAAAGCCTTAAACATGGCTGCATGGCAGATTACTTAGCCAAGCAGCCAACACCTCTCTCTAAAGCTGTTATGGATGTCATTTTGGAGGCCAGGAGGCCCAGCACCAGGAAATCCTATTCAGAAAAGTGGAAGAGATTCTGCGCCTGGAACCAGGCTCAAAGCTTTGACCCTCTTGTTCCAAATATTCCTCAGATATTACAATACTTAACTGAGATGCTGGACAAAGGCCTATCCTTTTCATCCATTAAGATCCATGCCTCTGCCATCTCAGCTCATTACAACATGGATCCTCCTATTTTCTCTCATCCATTATTAAAACAGTACCTCAGAGGGGATAAAAACATAAGACTGCCCCGGAGAGCACCAACACCAACTTGGGACCTCAACTTTGTCTTGGAAAAACTAACTTTACCTCCTTTTGAGCCAGCCAATCCAGCAGAATTAAAATATGTGTCATGGAAAACTGCTCTGCTTCTGGCAATAACCTCAGCACGAAGAGTCTCAGAGTTACAGGCACTAATGGCAGTGGAACCTTTCATCATTTTTCATCAAGACAGGGTTTCTTTAAGAACAAACCCTACATTTATGCCAAAGGTGGTATCCAGTGTGGCTCTTAACCAAACTATTCACTTGCCATCATTTTATCCAAATCCCCAGAATAAAGGGGAGAGACTTCTGTACTCATTGGACAAACACAGGCGGTTACGCTTCTACTTGGACAAAACAAAAGCTTTCAGGAAAACTGAGCAATTGTTTGCAGCATATGCTGCAGGATCACAGGGAAAGGCTATTTCAAAGCAGACCATTTCAAAGTGGATAGGACACTGTATCTGTTTCTGCTACACACAGCATGGAAAAACTGTACCTAGCAACATTAGGCCACATTCCGTCAGGGCAACAGCCACTTCAACTTCCTACCTTAGAGGAGTACCTACCAAGGATATTTTGGAAGCTGCAACTTGGAGTTCAGTGCACACCTTTACTAAGCATTACCACTTGCCTCTTTACTCTAAATCCAGAGCTGGCTTTGCCACTGCAGTGCTGCAGGGCCTCATAGCCACCCTGAATCCTTTATAGACCCAGCCACCCAACCTCAGCTGTGGGATTCAACCCAAGTGTAATGACTGCAGCAATGAAACACGATGAACATATTACAGTTTTGTACCTACCATAAATGTAGATGTTCAAGTGTATTCACTGCTACAGTCCAGGTTACCCTCCCTCCATCCCCACTTTCTTAGCTGGGACTTATCTATACCTTTCTACCCTATACAACCTATGTGGTGTATTTGCTTGTAACTGAAGGTATTGTTTTTATTTTTTATGTATGTTTTATTAGCAATATGTATTGCCTACCTATTTGGGGGCACCTGACATCTGGGGCAAGAAAAACTGAAGAAAATGGCGTCGGCTGCATCTTATATACCCCTGGCGCACTGACGTCAGGGAAGAAGCGAAAGCAACCAACGCCAGACCAAGACTTTGGAACTCTGGCCGACTGCGGGACCGCCTGACGGCAGGATAACCCAAGTGTAATGACTGCAGCAGTGAATACACTCAAACATCTACATTTATGGTAGGTACAAAACTGTACTTTATGAGGAAAGATCACAAATATGAAACAAAAACTGAACATTCTGCACAGATCAGGACAGTTGAGAGATATGCACTCAAATGTATATAATATTGAGTCACATCAGTCCAGAGATCATGCCAGTGATATGGCACAAAGCCACACTGTTGTTAAGGAAAACATCTGGACATCCTGGGAATATCCGGATAGTTGAGAGGTATGAATGTGAAGCATATGGTCTGAACACAGTACAGGACAGTGTCCCTACCATGCAGAGTGGTGTGATATCCCAATCCTGGCATTCTATACTGAAGCTGTTTTCATGATCTGTAACAGGATATGGGACTGCCATGTGTAATGGTCACCCAGGGGAAATGTTTGTATTGAATAGGAACACACAGATGAACTGTAGGAACGAACACAGGGCATAGCTTTCAACCTCTTAGCACAAAAAATCTGGACAAAGCCAAAAATAATGCGGGACAAAGCTCCCAAAATAGGGACACATTTTACATATTACTTTTATAAACTTAGAAAGTTGCTCAAATAAAAGGTCTTGTGTTACCACACATTTTTGTGAAGGACATGAACTCTGAAACTCAAATGACTGTCATTATTTAGTGAATTCAGTCGTCACTGATTTGCCACAAAAATCAAGAAAGTTACACATTTTATGAGGAACAGATGAAAAATATGAGGCAAAAATCTGGACAGTTGAGAGGTATGACACAGGGAGAGTACAGGTGAAACCCCCGCATGTACAGCAGAGGAGGGCATGTCAATAGAAGTTGGTTGTACCAACAACATCAAGCACATATCTATATGATACAGTATGGACTGTACAGTGAAAATATATTGTCTGTGACTGTCACACAAGGTGACATATCAATGGGGAGGATGTCTGTGTAAGATAAGCATCCTTACATGAATAATGCAGAGGACACCTATCAGGGTTCTGACATACAACTGGGGTAGGGTGCATATTGGGAAGATGTGCAAATTATATTCCTGAATATGTGTACTCTCAGCAGAGGTCTCCAGCAAGGTAGCCACAGTTAAAGCATCATGGAAAACATTACAAGAACCAGCCACAATCATGGACAATATCAGAATAATACCACCACTAATCCCATGCCTCTGACATAACATATGTGATGTGGAGTGATAACAGATGACCCTTGATACATACATTTGACAACTATCATGATACATCCACACTCTGTGAGGGTAACCATGCACACTGTCATGGTACTGTAATGTCTGCAGGAGGTGTTATGAGGGACACTGCTATACCTGTATATGACAGTATGGTCAATACAGGCTGGTTGCCTAGTGTGCATGGCATATATCTATGGCACAGTCCACACTGTTACGAATGATATACATGCCATTAAGGTTGTCAAACACCTATGTATGTATTGTGTCCATAAGCTGAACAGGTAGTACATATGCATCTCATGTAACAACACTGCATCAATGGGCCCAGACAATATCCCAGGATGCTGTCTAAATAGCATGAAACATGACCTATCAGGCCCTCTGGAATTGGTATTTAACTGTAGCCTCCAAACAGGCTTCATGCCACATGAATGGAGAACAGCAGTAGTCATCCCAATGCACAAAGGTGACACATCTACAGACCCTGGAAACTATAGAACCATAAGTCTTACTAGTCTCATATGCAAAGCTATGGAAAGAATTGTCATGGAAATGATCAGTAGTGATATAGTAAATGTCCAGACACTGGACCTAACCCAGTTTGGTTTCATCAAGGGCAGGACATGCCTACGCAACATGGTAGACTTCTTTGAGAAGGTCACCAAAGTGATGGATGAAGGCTAAATGGTTCACCCTGCCTACTTTCACCTGGCCAAGGGCATCTTTATTTTATTTATTTTACATTTGTTAACCGGGGGTGTCTGACTGAGCCAAAAAGGTCCTTTTTCAGAAGATGCCTGGGGAGAAAAGCTCCACATAGAAAAACTACAGATACATTAGTTATTTAGACATGATCAGTATACACACAAATTGCAAACAACATGTTTTTACAGTGGTATGCAGCACATTAACAGTTGCATTGGAGAGAACAACAAAAAAAAACATTAATTTAAAAATAAAGGTAATAGATTTGTGGTGTACAGCTGAAATTTGGAACATAGGTAGAATACATACATAGTACACAGGTACAGTACATACATAGATTAGCCAGTGTTTGTGAATAAGATTGAAAACTATTATCAAGTACTCTAGGTTTAGTATGTGTACCTTATCCACTTTCACTAACCTGGGGAGCAATCATACCACTGCCAACTTTGCTTGAGATGTTGCCTGATGAGGTCTTTAAAGGAGGTTTTGGACGATGTGTTTTGAATGCTAGTGGGGACATAGTTCAATTTGTTAGCCACTGAACTACTATATAATGCATCTCCAAAGCTATTGCAGCTGTTGGTGACTTCTAGTAGTAGTTTGCTTGATGATCTAAGAGGCCTTTTAGCTGAGTGATGTACTAGGTTTTTGAGGGCAGGACACTTATTGGGGAGGTAATAGATCGAATGACAGAGGCAGAGCTGATTGTAGGTTAGGAGGTTGTGCAGTTCAAGTCAGTGGAGCTGTCTCAAAGCAGTACAGTGATGAGTTCTATATGAGCAATTTGCAGCAAAGCGGGCAATTCTGTTATAGCAGGCTTCTATTTTGCTTAGTTTAGTTTTGTTCAGATTAGTCAGAATGGGAGATGCATAGAGTAGGGTGGATAGAAGTTGGGAGCGAGCTGATCTTGTGTTGTTGGTAAGAAATGGTTTGATACGGTAGAGTGATCCCAGTTTGGCATGTACTTTTTTAATAGTTAAGTTGAGATGACTATCAAATTTTAGGTGGGAGTCTATGGTTATTCCCAATAGCTTAGCCTGTGCCACTGGAACGATTGGAGTAGTATTTGTGGAGTATATAGTGAATTGACTGTTATCAGTGTTTTTGTTAGAACTGGTTCTAATCATAAGCTGAGTTTTCTTTGGATTGAGGATAAGTTGGGCTTTGGTAAGGTAGTTTTCAATGTCAGAGAATGCTAGTTGAGTTGTTTGCAGGAGGGTGGGAATGTTTTGTGCAGCACAGATTAAGATAGAGTCATCTGCATACTGAATGATAGATGCATGCTATGTGGAGGTCATTTGAGAAAATTGTGAGTAGTAGTGGTCCTAAGATAGAACCCTGTGGGATTCCCATAGTTATGGGCAGCTGAGGAGAGAGAGAGAGTTTTCCCATTTCACAGCTTGGTACCTGTCAGTTAAGTAGCTTTGGAACCAGGCAAGAGTGGAATTTGATAGGTGATATTGGTTTAGTTTGTTTAGCAGGATTTGGTGTGAGACTGTGTCAAATGCTTTGGACATATCCAAAAAAAGTTGACACCTGCAGGCCTTCGTTTTTTAGATGGTTTACTGTGTCTGTGAAGCAGAGGAGGGCTATAATGGTACTAAGGGCAGGTCTGAAACCATATTGAGTAGGTGACAGGATGTTGTTGTCTAGGAGATATTTTAGCACCTGGGTATGGATGCATTTTTCTAGGATTTTGGCCAGGGGGGAGAGTAAAACAATAGGTCTGTAGTTATTAAGTTCAGTGGAGGTCCCGCCTTTCTGTATGGGTGTAACATAAGTCATTTTCTAGAGTCTGGGTACATAGTTTTCAACAATTAATCTGTTTATGAGAGTGGAGATTGGGATAGCAGTAGCATCTGCTGTGAGTTTCAAGAAATAGCTGGGGAGTAGGTTGGCTGCTAATGATGAGGTTTTTAGTTTGGAGAGCATGCTTTTGATTGAAGTGGTGGAAACTGTTTTGAGGGTAAAGCTTGTATTAGTGTTACACAATACTCCACTCAGGCATTGTTGACAAACTCAAGAGTTTAGGTAAAAACCCATATATCACCTGGTGGATAGCCAACTGCTTCACAGACAGAACCCATGAAGGTAGAAGGGGTCAGTCACAAGTGGAGGCCCTCATGGATCTGTCCTTGGACCACTCCTTTTTGGCACTTACTTCTCTGAAGTCAAGGCCAATGTCAGTGGTCTCTGGCTGACTACATTTGCAGATGATTTCATATTAGAAGCTGTCATTGAATCCCACACTGACACAAATGTTCTCCAGAAAGGGCTGACACAGACAAACAATTGGTGTCAGAGCCATGGACTATAACTAAATGACAAGAAATGCATAATAGTATCCACCAGGAAATCATCCACCCTTGGTAACTGTCATATTGACAACACACCCCTCAGAGTTGACCCAGTAATTATGGACACACATAGACAGTAATCTAGCCTTTGATCATCACATGTCTACAGTATTGTGGAAATCATTCCATGGTGTGCATCTTATAAACAAAGGTATGGCATCTAGGTCCAAGGAAGTCATTGTTTCACTGTATTCTGATTTCATCAGACCTATCCTTGAGTACAGTGCCCCATTTAGTATGTACCTAACCAGGCATATCCAACAATTGAAATGTCCACAAAGGTTCCTCACTAAAATAATTCATGGCATAAGTAAAATGTCCTATGCTGACTGCCTCAAGGCCCTATTCCCTGTATTCTGTCTCTTACAGGCTTTTGAGGGCAGATCTATGCCTGGCATACAGAGCACTGCCAAACCCACTCTGTTGGACCTCCTGAATATCCACAAAACAAAACAGCACCAGAATTACCCATAATAAAGACTTAAACCTTGCCTGTAATATAAATAGGACCTACTGGAGAGATAGGTTTCTATCCCAGAAACTACCCCTTCTCTGGAACAGGTTCCCCATCCATGTGAAGCAGAGTTCCTCCCTAAACCAGTTCAAGTGCAACTTGGACAATTGGATGGGAAACAGGAAATTCATCCCTGGTTTAGTATCTATGTCACTAATGGACAAAGGCAACCTGTAAATGGTTCTTCTCCCAGGCCCCTGCTTGTAAATGTTTCATTTTCCAAGCCCCTGCTTACACTTACCAAGGGTATCAGAACTTATCAGAAATTTGGATGCATGGCTAGGCAGTACTTGTGCTACATTCAAGGAAGTAGTCCACACTGTGGCCACATGCTGGTGGATGTATCACTTAACCTGTACCCCAGGACACAGGTCACATACCTATAGGTCTTATTATAGGGTGTGATGTCCGCATTATACTTGGGTGGTGTGTCTGTTTTTTGATTCAGCGAATCCCTCCATGTGTCTCGCATGTGTTGTCATGGCTGTGGCAGCAGTCTCTGGTATGTGTTGATACTGTCTGTATTATACTAGTATCACAGTTGGAGTCAATGTTGTACACAAGCTGTAGTCCTTCAGGTAGCTGTTTGGGCACAGCATGTGTATGTCATCTGCAATGTCCACCACTGAACTAATGGGCAGGAAAGGGCCTAGCAGACACCCCTGGTGTACCAATCTGATGAGATATATGTCACATCACACATTTTAACACAGTGAGAGGCCACATATGTCATATATTTGTCTAACCTTTTGGTGATATAACTGTTTATGGCCACATATGACAGTGCTGACTGAATACCTTTTTGAGGACATCTATCAGATGTAACAGACCTGATGTGTCAGTAACAACTCACACAGGTCTGTTGCACACACATGGAATATTACTAGTGTGCATGTAGAGGAGATCCATGATGACATGTTGGTCTACCTCACAGTCAAGTTGAGTCAGGCTGTCTCTTTACATGCATGCAACAGGTGCTGCCCCCCCAACTCAGGTGGATGCATGTTGATGTACACGCTTGTATGGGAACTGAGGCCATGTGGAGAGTGTGTTGAACTGTGTGTATTCAACCATATCAGGAAGGTGTATGTGCTGGGTCACACCATAGGTGATCTGTGATGTCACAGCAGATTGTTTCTGTGTGATAGGCCTGGATGAAGATCAGACAGTGCATGTTGCCTATTGTGATCTTGCCTAGGGTTTTGACACAATCACACATGCAGGTATCATTGTGAAAAAAAAACAAGCTGTGGATTAAACCTTATGTCAGTTAATGGGTAAACAATTGGCTCACTGACAGAACACATCATGTGAAAGTTGTCGAATCAACCTGTACCAGTAGAGCTGTCACCACTGGCAACCCCCAGGGATCTGTGCTTAGCCCTTCATTGTTTGAATTGCATTTCTCAACAGTTCAGGCTAAAGTATATGGCCTTTGCCTTACCAAGTTTGCTGATTCTTGCATATTGTGTGCAATCACTGAGTCCACCAATGGTGATAACATAGTACAGGAAGAGCTAACACACACAACTGAATAGTGACAAAGGCTCATGATCTACAAATAAATGCAGAAATGTGTGTTTGTAATGTCCATCTGGACAGTGAAGTTCCATGTTAATCACATCATTGACAACAGTCCTGCTATGCAGAAACCCAGTGATGCAAGCACTGAGAACACATTTAGATAGCTGTCTGAACTTTGACCATCAACTGTCCACACTGCTATTGAAAGTCAATGTTGTGCACATCATAAGTCATGCCATCATATTGCTATCTTAGGATTGTATGACAGCACTGCACCCAAACCTCATTACAGTAGTAGTAGAGTATAATACTCTTTTTTACATATACCTCACCAGATACATGTAGCAGTTGGAGAGACCACAGGGCTTTTCTCATCAAGATAACACAGGGCCTAGACAATATGTCATGATGTATGTGGATAGATTGAAAGCCATGTTACTGTAAACTTTATTGTATAGGATGAAATGACTTCTGCCTGGTCCCCAGGCCATTTTCTGACCCTGCCCTGGTGGAAGTACTGCATATCCAAAAAATGTGATAAAGATGATGACATCAGCAGAGTCTGTTGAGGAGAAGATGACAGTGTCCCACATGCTGGTGTAAAATGCTCTCTGTAATGTCAAGCAACAGCTGACACACACAGTGTTGACTACAGTGAAAATAGAACACCTACCTATCTATGTACACAAACTACAGAACACAGTACTTTACACAAGCTCTACAGCTCAAATCTAACTTGGAGCGTGTCAGACAAGACTTTATAGCTGATGCCATCAGCAGTATCTCTTGGTGAGAAGACAGCAGTGTCCTATATACTGGTGTAAAATGCTCTCTGTAATATCAAGCAACAGCTCACATACATTTGACTCCAGTGAGAATAGAACCCCTACCTGAGTATACAGACTACAGAACACAGTACATTACACAAGCCCCATGGCACAAGTCTGATTTATACAAGAGTGCAGATGAACTTATAGTAGATGAAATCAGCAGGCCATGTGGGAGGCAAGAGATTAGGAGGCCTCTAAGAAATGGATGCGTAGCCATGAGCAAGTATCAAAATACTGGCAATCTATGTAACTGGAGAAGTAAATTAGGATGCACACATCTTTTCTGCTGTCTAGAGACATACTCACACAGTTGACTGTAGTGAAAACAGAACCCCTACCTAAGTACACAGGCTACAGAACACAGTACTTAACACAAGTGCCACAGCTCAAGTCTAATTTATATAGGAGTGTAGGTGAACTTATAGTAGATGACATCAGCAGGTCATGTGGGAAACGAGGTTGGAGGCCTGTATGAAATGGATATGTAGCCATGAGCAAGTATTGAAATACTGGCAATCTTTGTAATTGGAGAAGTAACTGTAGGATACACATGTCTGCTCTGCTGTCTAGACACACACACACACTCAACTGCAGTGTGAGAACAGACACACACACACACACACACACACACACACACACACACACACACAAGTCTGATTTATACAGGAATGCAAGTGAACTTATAGTAGATAATATCAGCAGGCCATGTGGAAGACAAGAGGTTGGGAGGTCTGTAGGAAATGGATGTGTAGCCATGAGTAAGTATCAAAATACTGGCAATCTATGGAATTGGAGATGCAACTGTAGGATACACACATTTTCTCTCTGTCTAGACACACACACACACACACACACACACACACACACACACACACACACACACACATGGTCAACTGCAGTGAGAACAGAACCCCTACCTATCCAAGTACATAGGCTACAGAATGCAGTACTTAACACAAGCATCACAGCTCAAGTTTGATCTATATAGAAGTGCAGGTGAACTTATAGTAGATGACATCAGGAGGCCATGTTGAAAACGAGATTGGGAGGCCTGTATAAAATGGATCTGTAGCCTTGAGCAAGTATCAAAATACTGGCAATCCATGTATTTGGAGGGGTAACTGTAGGATACACACATCTGCTCTGCTGTATAGACACACACACACACACACACACACACACACACACACACACACACACAGAGACACACACACACACACACACACACACACACACAGTCGACCACAGTGAGAACATAACCCCTACCTAAGTACACAGACTACAGAGCACAGTATGTTATACAAGCACCATGGCATAAGTCTGTCT
The DNA here is from genome assembly GCF_019279795.1 of Protopterus annectens. NCBI lineage: Eukaryota > Metazoa > Chordata > Ceratodontiformes > Protopteridae > Protopterus > Protopterus annectens. Next base: position 1,242,400,271 of record NC_056727.1, on the reverse strand, counting down.
TATACAAGAGTGCAGGTGAACTTATAGTAGATGACATCAGCAGGCCATGTGGTTGACAGCAGGTTATGGGCCTGCATATGCACATAGCTTCATAGGTTCATATGAGGCTACTAGCATAGTAGCACTAGGGTCTCTAGAAGACTAGCTGTGTAAAAACACAAGTACCATTACTGAACATAGTTGGATGGTCATTTTTAGCACAGCATGTTTGTGAGCAGCACCAAATGACCCTGTCCATGAGGGACAGTTGCCAGCCCAGAGGTGACTTTACAATCACCCAACCAGTAGTCAATGTTGCATTTTAACAGGGTCATTGAGGAGCACTACTTCACATACAGTGGGAGCCTTTTACATTGAAGTGTGAATAATTAAGAGCTATAGCTGTCTCACCAGCATGTTCTGTTTATGTCACAGGCTATGTTGAGAACCCTTGGTCAAATTATAGTTGCCCAATTTGAATTGCAGATATCCATTGAAAAGTTATTTAATGCAGCTGTGCTGATGTTTGTGCTGCAATGACAGTCTTGTACTTATTGATGCTGCTGAATGCAGCTTTGTGTTGGTGCCTAGTAGAAATAAAATTCTAAGCAGATTTTGTGTGCTGAAATCAAAGTCTGATTAGCTGCTGCTTTAGTTCCTTGTAAAAACAAAGTCTGATTAGCGCACATAAACTTTACAGACTATTAACCATTTAAACTTTACACAGTACTATTAAGATAACTTGTCTATATAACAGATGACACGTACAATACTGTACAGTTTGCAGGGTTTACTGTTTCAGATTTACACTTTTCAGACAATACAGATAATAATCTCCAGTGCTCAGATCTAACAAGAAATCAGATTTAACATCATACACCTTTAATATCCAAGTTGTTCTATCCAAGCTCAAACTCTTTGAAGCTGGAGACCCAGTATATATCCCATGATGCTCTACTGTAAACCCCAGATCTAGTTTGCCGCTGCAACGGATCTACAGACTCATCTATATTTAGAGATATTTTGGTTTGTCTAGGCCTTTCTTAGCTTTCTGGGCATGATAGGGCTCTGTCAGCTCCTTTGTGTGTGCATTTTTTATTAGGTAGTTTGTGGAATTAGATAGTTTAAATTTATTACTTCTGTAGAGAGTTAAACTTATAAAAAATAGTTGAATAACTTTTGTATTAATACTCAAAGTTTTGAGTTCAGGAATCTGAACTGATATATACATATATCATTATATATATATATATATATATATATATATATATATATATATATATATATATATATATATATATATATATATTTCCTCTCTTTCTTCAAAAAAATGTCTGAGAAGCAAAAGTCTGGCTTCAAAAGGTGTGAGTGTGGTCAAAAAATGTCTGTGACGGACAACCACTCCACCTGTGTGTACTGTTTGGGATCTGTTCATTTGCAGGAAGTGTGCTCTATCTGCCACTCCTTTAGTGCCAGGGTTCTTCTGGAAAGGCACAGGAAGCTGGTGGATAGGGTACTCCTGAAGCCTGATTTTCAGTCAGTGCTGGACAAGACCGTCCTTTCTTCCAAGGCTTCGAAGGGGTCGATGTTGTCCAAGGGGTCCTCAGAGCCCAAGTCCTCAGCTCTGAGCTCCTCTAGTATGGTTCGATCATCGGCTCCACAGCCCTTGTATCTATCCAGAGCCCAGTTGTGGATCCGTGTTGAGACTCTCCTCAGTCTCCGATTCTTCAATCGGTGCCATCTTCGGCTCCTTCGACCCATCCCTCGACCCATTCTTTGAGGTTATCTGATGTGGACCTGGACCGCATGGTTAAGAGATTGCTAGAGAACCCAGCCCTGGCCAGCCACAAGCCTGAAATTCCAGCCCTACTTTCTCCTCCAAGCCAATCAGCCTTTTCTCGGACCGGGATTCTGGTGCCTTCGATGCCATGAGGAAGGTCATGTCTTCTAAGACCACTACCTCCTCAGATATTTCTGGCCTCATTCTGTCAATTCCCCACAGGTCCTACCAAGCGTCAAGACCCAATCCACATTCCTCATCTACAGGGACTTCACCGACGCCCCACCGATGAAGTACCTAGGAGGAGACTGTGCAAGAGGAGGCACTTGGATTCTCCACAGGAATTGACATTCCTCAGAGGATGTCTCATTTGCAGACATATTGGAGATCTTAAGGCAGAGGGGTGATTGGCAGTCCCTTGCCCCTCCTGAGGATGAGTCGGTACTCCTGAAAGCCTTTGGGTCTCAACCATCCACCTCCTGGGTTACTCCTCCCTTCAATGAACTAATGGATCTGGTTGCTTGAAATGCCATGGTGGTGGCGGCAACCTCTTCTTCTGTCCATCCTACTAATAGGGATTCTAGGATGATGAACAGGTTTATTTAGGCATTTTCCATGAGATCGCTCAACTACCCTACCCATTTTACCTGCCTTCAATGAGATCTTCTTAAAGAGCTGGAAGATACTCTACAGGGTAACACAGCTGATGCAGTTTCTGAGAAAGTGACTGCACAACTCAACACCCTCAATTCTATAGTTAACTCATCCATGTCAAGGTTGCATTTTAACAGGGTCATTGAGGAGCACTACTTCACATGCAGTGGGAGCCTATTACAAAGAAGTGTGAATCATTAAGAGCTATATCTGTGTCACCAGCATGTTCTGTTTATGTCACAGGCTATGTTGAGAACCCTGGGGCAAATTATAGTTGCCCAATTTGAATTGCAGATATCCATTGAAAAGTTATTTAATGCAGCTGTACTGATGTTTGTGCTGCAATGACAGTCTTGTACTTATTGATGCTGCTGAATGCAGCTTTGTGTTGGTGCCTAGTAGAAATAAAAGTCTAAACAGCTTTTGTGTGCTGAAATCAAAGTCTGATTAGCTGCTGCTTTAGTGCCTTGTAAAAACAAAGTCTGATTAGCACAAATAAACTTTACAGATTATTAACCATTTAAACTTTGCGCAATACTATTAAGATAACTTGTCTATATAACATATGACATGTACAATACTGTACAGTTTGCAGGGTTTACTATTTCAGATTTACACTTTTCAGACAATACAGATAATAATCTCCAGTGCTCAGATCTAACAATAAATCAGATGTAATATCATACACCTTTAATATCCATTTTATATTCTTTTTTTTGTGCCATTTGAATCTTGTCCATGAGAACAGCCTGTTGATGTTAACAGGTTTAGAATTTGTGATCTTGTGCAGTCTGTTGATAAGTTACTTTGTGGTCTGTTTCATGGTTTATTACGTGACAGTTCAGTGAGTAGTATTTGCCTCCAACACGGTAGGGAGTTTTCCTTCCTTGCACCTGCATCTCAAGAATTACCAGACACTCTTACACATAACTGAATGCCTCTTTTAAGGAGTTATGTCAGTCTTTCCATGTGTTTCATGCTTGGAGGCCTTGTATTCTCTCCAATTGCTGCAGGTATCTGGTGAGGTACAGAGAGATGTGAGCATTGTACTCCATTACTGGTGTGATAAGGATAGAGTACAGCAGTACATGGGTCTTAGATGTGATTTTCATATGTATAATGTATTTAATGCAGATTGTGTGTCACCACTATGGGCACATGGTAATTAAAGTGTAGATTGCTGTCAACATGTGTTCCCAAGTCTCACAACACTGTGAGCTTAGGGGTGTGTGCTCTCTCTCTCTGTATATATATATATATATATATATATATATATATATATATATATATATATATATATATCAATATTAACAGGGGTACTTCATTGACAAAGGTGGAAAAGAGTCATTGTATTCTTAAAGTTCAGTCCATGAGTTTGTCACCAGTCATCAGTCTGTGTTACCCACTACTGTAATATGTTACCATCATTTGGAGGACTCTATATGAGTGTGGCCAGTTAACAAACCACAGGCCATCTACTATTGCCTGTGGTTCAGGGAAGTATTTCCCAAACAGTTGAGGGTACAGCTCAGATCCTTGTGGTATTTCACTAGTGAGTGGGCTAGTGGTGGAGGTGCAGTCCCCGAATTTGAGAGTGTGTGTTCTGTCATTACGCCAGTTAGCTATTCATCTAGTACTATATGGACTAATTCACAGATGGGAGATCTTCACTATGAGACATGAATGGGGAATAGTGTCAAAGGCCTTGGATAATGCAACATAGGCAGTATGTCCTATTATCCTTCATCCAGGTTTGGGGTCAGTATCCAAGAGGTTCACAAAGGTCAATAAGCAACATCTACCCTTGCCAAATCCAAAATGGGTAAGGTCAAGTGTGTTGAAGGTCACCTCTGTCCCTTTGGATATGGTTCATGCTAATTCCTGCAGTAGCCATGCGGATAAGGCTTTTTAGGTGGTATGGTTCAGTAGTTGTTGTTCTGCATATTACTAGATTGATGGGCATTACATAGCACACATTTGATATTACATTTTGTAGTGTGGTTGATATACGTGTGGAAAAAGTACTGACATGTCAGGGTTGTAGTGCTTGGGATGGTGCCAGTACAGGATGTATTTTAAATATATGACATACAGTTAGATTGGGACCTAAGTTTGTAATGTTTCTACATGGACTTTCATGTTATACAAAGGAAGTGGACAGTAAACAGCAGAAACACAGCATACTATATACATTTCCATAGTGCAAGGAACAGCAGGTTTGCTTGATGGTTAGCAAAGTGTACAGGCATGCCACATACACCTGTTTGTGCCTTGCTAAGCAGTGCACAAATGCAAGTCACATTGCTAAAGTCTGACAGTATTAAGTCTGTGGAATACAGCTACAACTTAAATGACTCTGTGGCAGCAGGTGTTAATGCAGTGATACTTTCTTTTTTGGGGCCAGATGGTACTAGGTTTGAATACAGCTGTATCTAATACTTTTAAATATTTTTGCTTTACTGTTGGTGTGTGTTTATCGTGCACCATCATGCAATAATGCATTAAAGAAAAGAAATGCGGAAGATAGGACATTAGTGAAATATGGTTGCTAAAGTCTCACAGTTAGTATTGAGTCTCTGGAATACACCTGCTACTTAACTGACTCTGTGGTAGCACATGATAATGCACCTAATGCAGTAATACATTCCTTTTTGGGGCCAAATGGTACTGGTTTCGAATACAACTGAATCTAGCTGCATGTTGGTATGTGATGCGCACCATCATGCAATAATCCATTAAAGACAAGGAATGGGGAAGATAGGATAGTGGTGAAATGGGGAGCAAGCAGGGAGAAGAACAAATGGAAAGCAGTACAAGAATCTGTAGGAATGAGGTAGGAAAGAACCATAGCTATCTATTTCTTCAACAGTAAAATCTGATAATATATGCAGAATATTGGCTGAATTTGGACTGTCACCTCCAGAGAGGGGTGACCACAACACAATTATGTTTTATAGCCAAATGGACCAAACAAAGTGTGTCAAGAAGACGTGTGAGAAATGGAAAGCTATGTTTGGGACATTTTTTTTGTGGGACAGATGCCTTTTTTTTTTTTTTTTTTTTTTTAGAGAGAGGATGTTGGGGAAGGGGCATAGGTATGTCCGGGTCTGATAAGCTGGATATAGATTAGGTTCATAGATTAAAACTAAGCTAACTGCCCTTATGGGCCATTTTAAGCCAAGCCAATTACCCCATGTGAGAATCAAACCCTGCACCTTGTATCTGTAAGGTAAACACCTTAACCATTATGCCAGCCTCCCACCCCTATAAAGTAGTACTAGGCTAACTGTCCATGGAGGCCATTTTAAGCCTAGCCGGTTACCCCATGTAAGAATCAAACCCTATACTCTGTATCTGTAAGGTAAACAACTTAACCATTATACTAACCTCCCAATGTGGAAGTAATTGCAGACAGACAAGACAAACAAGGCAAGACACAGGGACAGTGATGGACACATGAGGTTGGTGGACACCATGGATGGGGTGAGGGTGGGGACATCCATGACCCATGGATGTCAAGCTAGTTGACAGTGAGAATTGAGTCCTTACCCACAGGACTGTCATGACTGTCACCTCACTCCACCACTGGCTGGAATGCTTAACACCTCCTTCTCCTCCTCCTGTTCCTATGTAACATGAGGGAGAGCAGCCCCTCCGTCCAGCATAGGCATGCACCAACAGTGCAGCACACAACCCTATGCACCATCCCTGGCAGTTCAGCGCAGGTGATAAACTCACCATCCCTGCCACTGCTTCCAGAAAGAACCACTGGCCTATCCTCCAGGGCAGAACTACCTGAGGGGACAGGTAGTGCAGGGGTAGCAGAGGTGGCGCTGCCAGATCAGCTCCCAGATATGCTGGGCAGTGGTGCTAAGGCCGGTGGAGTGGGGGCAGGTGGATCCTGTGGGAAAGGCCTCCCCTGCTGTGCTGTGGTACACATGGATGACATAGACACATTTTGATGACACATAATACAATAAGACAAAAAAAGAGAGAGAAGGGCTGGGGTGATATAAAAAAGAGATTTGATTACTACCTTCATATCTAACATATAATGCATTAATACAATTTGACTCTATCTTAACCTTTACTCTTAACACTACCAGCTCCTAACAGATGCACACTATACTACAGATTGCAGGAAGTACTCCTTTACATGTGCATATATTTCATATGTGCATGTTCCAGTTATCCAGATTACCGTTTACAGCAGGACATGTGCACCACTGGTATACAGATTTCACTTTAAACCTTTAAGTTACACATAATTGAAGAATTAACAGTTATTCTATAGTTAGGAAGTATGGTATTTGAACCCACCACCTCTGACTAAAGTCTAATAGTGTACTGTTGGTTTTGCTACAAACTAATGCATAGAATATGCATGTTCATTTTGATACAACTATATAAAATACCAAAAAAAAGGTAACTTTAACTTTTAATGCTACAATAACACTACTCTTCTTCTGCATACATACCACATGCCTCCCTCATCCTCACCAATCTAGTGCCATGGGTCCTAACATTGTACTCCCTTTCCATGGCAGCTGTGGAAAAAACAGAACAGACGAATATACCATTATGAACACCAGTCTTGCCTACAGAGTACCATTATGAATACCAGTCTTGCCTATATTCAGCTTTTAAGCCTTAGAAGTCCTCTCTGTAGCTGATACTTACAAATGTGTGGGATGTCTTCTGTACTAAATTCCTTGATCCAAGCATTGAGGGTACCCCTCTTCCTCCGATGTAGGTCACTAATATGGTGCCTACTTTGGTCACCAGTGCGGGAGATACCAGTGGCACTGGTCACAGGCCAAACTATACCAAGCCTATAACTTATACTGGGACCAAGAATAGTCCCCTGCAGCAACCTGGCACTGTGATGTTTCACGATGAGTCCAACAAAAATCTTGGACTCCTGGACACCCCACTTCTGAGCCATAAATCTCACACCCTCTCCACGAATGCCTGCCATGTCTTCCACACATCAAGAACAATGGAGACTGATGTTTTCCTGGCAATTCCAGTTATTGCGTTTACTGGGAGTATGCACACTATTTGAAAAATGTTGCACATCACTTACCATGATGAAAACACGGTGCTTGGGGGTGTGCACTGCCAAGCAATATGTTTGCATGATAGTAAGCAGTGCACAACAGTAGCAAGCAATGCAATTTCAAACTTATTTGATGTACGGGCAAGTGTGTAAGTGTGTTAGTCAAATATGAAGGCCATGCCAGTCCAGACAGCAGAAATAAATTTACAGGAACATAGTATACAGTATACCCACAGTTATACATTTGATAATAAATATGATAATACATAAATAAAGAAAGAAAGAAATAACTTACACAATATTAGTGTCTCAGCTCTCATAAATATAACTATCAGCTACACTATATCAAGTGTTATAAGTGAGAGTGACTATAATGTTATAATGTGAAGTGGAACAACAATAAAAGTGCATGGAATATGCTGTATTTGATCCCAGGACCATGTGTATGGCAGTCCTACACTTACACCTGTTGGAACATTAAGGTTAAGAAAACACTTGTCTATATTGCAGTTCATTGCTATAAACTGCAATGCCACAACAGTAGAACAAAAGTTGCATACCCTATACTAGAGCACAGGACCATCTGTACTTCAGCCCTACAATTACATCTGCTACCACAGTATTACTTACATGATATTGTCTATTTTACTATTCATTCTTAAGGTCTCACTGTTAACCATTGCGCAGCATTGCTTATCATATTTGCGTGATGCCCAATAGTATTAATTTAATGCATCCTGTTTCTATTTTTTGGCTGTCTGGGTCCTATTTGCTCCACGGGTTCCAGTTTGTATACTGCTGCACTTCATCAAGCCAAATAAACACAACCAAATCTGCCATTCATTTTCCTCTGATGTCCTTCAAGAATGCAACTGCAGTCATAACATATGGGTTGTCCTGCCTCAGGCAGCCCTCGGTCGGCCGGATTCCAAAGTCTGGGTCCGACATTGGCTGATGTCGCATTTCTCTCCGACGTCAGAGCGGCTGGAGTACATAAGCATCAGCCGACGCCATCTTCTTTAGTCTTTCTTGCCGCGCGGTGCCTGAAGCAGAAGCAGTTCGCAAGTGCCGGTCGGTCAGCTCCTGTAGTCTTCGATTCCGAAGTCATCAAAAAAGCTAAGTACCCCATTGTGGACCTTTTCTTGCCTCAGCCGATGTCAGAAATTACTGAAAAAGTTAACAATTGTCTTTCTTGTGGTAAACAAATACCTCATAAGGATTTCCACTCTTACTGTCTTCCTTGCCTTGGCCCAGACCACGACGTCTCGGCCTGTGTAGCCTGTGATCACTTCAACAAGCGCACTCTCAGGCGCCGGGCGGAGTTCGCTGAAGATTTTGTCTGCGAAAAATTCGCTTACACAATGCCGTCGGAACTTCCGACATCGCAAACTCCCAAGAAACGAAAAGACCGGGACCGACATCCTCGGCCCGCGTCTACCACCGACTCCATGCCAAAACCTATCGCGGGTGCTCCGGTTCCCTCTGAGACGGTCTCTCCACCGCTCCGAACCGAAGACACCGCATTACCAATGACTCCGATTCCAGATATCACTCCGATGCCAGTTACTGATTTTCCTCCGGATACTGAAACCGAGGAAATGCCCGAGACCATTGCTGTAGACAAGGTCACTCCTGCACGTGGAGCTGCCAGGCCTCCTATGGCCATGTCTATTAAGGCCTACACCAGGGCTAAGGCAGCCAGCAAAACAAAACATCTTACTACTAAAACCTTTCCTGAGCCTACTCCAGAGACACAAATTATGTCTATGGCTGCTGACTTAATTTCTATGATTAGAGGTTCACAGGCCCATCCTGAGAGAGGATCCCAGCCTCCTTCTGATAAAAGGCCACGGGTTGAACCCTCTGACCCTATTCCGTCAGATGAAGACTCTGAGGGCTCTGTCCACTCTGATAGCCAGGAAGAGCTCTTCCAGACCTATGAGGACTCGGATGCAGAGGATTCCATCCCCTCGGCCTCCCCTCCTGAGGATATTTCTTTTGGGGAAGTTCTGCATACCATGAGAGAACATTTCAAGTGGCAAGGCCAGGAATATTCTGATTCCAGAAAACGCCTTCGGACTTTCCTTAAGAAGCCCCAGCACAGGCCCTTAGCTATTCCTCCTGTACTTGATGTTTTGGATGATTTATATTCTGACTCTAGTGTTACCCCTGACTCTCTTCCTCCTGCTCCAGCCAAGCCAGACAGGTGTTACAGGGTCCCAGAAACTCATTCCCATTTATTCAGGGCCCATACTGCTGATTTGGAAACTATTTCTCAGGGGCCTAAAGGAGTTTCAGCTTCCACCTCTAAAAATCCATTACCCTCCAACCGGGAAGCTAGGTCATTAGAGAGATGGGGCAAAAAGGTTTACACATCCACTACCTTATCTATGAGAGCTTTGAATTGCCTTTTTCATATGTTACAATATCAGGATTACCTGTTAGAAGATTTACAAAAAACTTTGGCCACTCCTGATCCTTTAGACAGGAAGGCTTTGCAGGAAGCTGTACATAACACTCAGCAAGTAAGTAATCACTTCCTGCAGTGTGGATATGATGCACTGGAAGCTTCATGTAGGGCAGCTATGACAGGGGCAGTCATTCATAGACATGCATGGTTAAAAGATCAACCTCTACCAGATCATGTAAAGGCAAAACTTCTGGACGCACCTTTGGAAAAGAACAAGCTTTTTGGTGCTAATGCTAAGGATGTGTTAAAGACCATCGAGGAAAAAGCAAAATCAGTTCAGACGGTGAAACATTTCCTCCAGGTTCAACCCCCCAGATTCAGTAGGAATTGGCCTTCAAAAAACTGGTCTTTTCCTGATATAGAAAAGTTTCAAAGGGGTAAAAACAGACGTAGCCGAGGAAGAGGCCAATACAGAGGTCCTTACAGGGGACGACAATGGCAGCCAGGGAACCAAAGAAGTGACGCAGGGGTTTCACCTGCCCCACAGCCATAATCTCAATGACTTTCCTCTACTTCCGCCTACCAGGGAACAAATAGAAGCTCCCTTGGGTGGGAAATTATCTCTGTTTGCAGAAAATTGGCACAGACTGACAAAGGACAAATGGATTTTGGACATTATAGACCGAGGCTACAGGTTCCATTTTCATACCTTGCCAAGAAAACAAGGCATGCCAAACCTACCACAAAACCAGAGGGCAGAGGCTATCAAGCAAATCTCTGCTGACTCGAATGAAAGCAATAGAAAGAGTTCCACAACAAGAACAAGGCCAGGGTTTTACTCAAGACTGTTCCTTGTTCCAAGAAAAGAATCTCAATGGAGACCAATACTGGATTTGTCCGCATTAAACACCTTTCTCATAGTACCAAAGTTCAAAATGCTGACTCTACAGCAACTCCTTCCCATGCTGGGCAAGAGGTCTTGGCTGATTACTCTGGACCTCAAGGAGGCATACCTGCATGTCCCTATCAGACACAGCTGCAGAAGATACCTCAGATTTCTTGCAGGGCCAGAGCATTATCAATTCTCAGCATTGCCATTTGGCTTATCTACTGCGCCCAGAGTATTCACAAAATGCCTGGCTTCAGTAATTGCTCATTGCAGGTTCCAGGGGATACAAATTTACCCGTACCTGGACGACTGCCTCATACAAGCGGACGACAAATTGATGTTGACAAAAAACTTGGACTATGTCATACGATTACTTCAAGCTCTGGGATACACAGTCAACTTTCAAAAGTCAAGACTGCAGCCATCCCAGCAAATAATCTTCTTAGGAGCCAATTTAGACACAGCCTCCCAAATGGCTTACCTGACAGAAGACAAGCAAGAGAAGTTAACTCATTACTTCAAAGGTTTAGCAAAACTCACCCAGATGACTGCAAGGAGATTCCTACAGGCCCTGGGATACATGGCATCCTGCATTCTCCTGGTTCCTACTACATGACTACACATGAGAAAGCTTCAATGGTACCTAAAAAGCATTTGGTCTCAGCACAGCAACAACTTGGAGACAACCATACCGCTCATTCCATGCCTACAAAAGGAATTCCTATGGTGGGCCTCGGTGAGCCAGGCAAACACAGGTATGTCATTCAAAAAACCACAGATAACACAGACCATGACCACAGACACCTCAGACCTTGGATGGGGGGTGCACATGGAAGGCAGGTGTATACAAGGACAATGGTCTCAAAAGGAAACACATCTGCATATAAATCAAAAGGAAATGCTGGCAGTAATGCATGCCATCGAGGCCTTTCAACACCAACTTCAACAAGGCCATTTACTGATATGGACAGACAACACCACTGTGATGTGGTATATAAACAAGCAAGGGGGCACCCACTCTTACCCCCTTTGCAGACTGACAATGTATCTTTGGGAAAAATCACTGAGCCTAAACATCCAGTAACAATCCCAGTTTGTTCCAGGCAAAGACAATGTGCTGGCGGACAGCCTAAGCAGGAATTTCAGAGATCCACACGAGTGGAGGTTACATCTGAAGATCTTCACACAACTCACTTCGACATGGGGCAGGCCAGAAGTAGACTTATTTGCCTCTCACCTCAACCATCATCTACCAAAATTCTGCACAAGGACATACCATCCAAAAGCTTGGAAAATAGATGCTCTGTCATTCAACTGGAACTTCCTAACAATCTATGCATTCCCACCTCTGCCACTGATGACCTCAGTATTACTAAAGATCAAAGCAGAGAGACCCAAGGGAATCATAATAGCTCCGGACTGGCCAAGACAACACTGGTACCCACTACTACGGAGCATATGTCACACCAGGAGGTGGGCCCTTCCCCAATGGCCTCTACTTTTGACTCAACACAATCTCAAAACAGTGCATCCAAACCTTCAGACACTGCAGCTAACAGCCTGGGAGATCACATAAATAACCTCAACCTATCTCTCTCCAAGGAAGTTCAGTGGATACTAACAGAGGCTCAAGACCATCCACCAGAAAGGTTTACTTGGCAAAATGGAAGAGATTCAGCAATTGGAATACCAGCAAGGGACATGATGCATCATTGTTGAACATCCCACTCATCTTGGAATATTTGGCGGATATGCTAAAGAACGGCCTCTCATATTCTTCCATAAAGATACATGCATCAGCTATTTCAGCTAGATATAACACTGATCCTCCTGTCTTTTCACACCCTTTGCTAAGGCAATTCCTCAGGGGAATCAAGAACATCAAGCCACCAAGAAAGGCCCCAGTGCCAGCCTGGGACCTCAATTTTGTCCTAGAAAAACTGACTCTACCTCCATTTGAGCCAGCAGCTTCAGTTGACTTGCAATTTCTCTCATGGAAGACAGCTTTCCTGTTGGCAATTAACTCAGCAAGAAGGGTTTCGGAACTACAGGCCCTAATGGCAATACCACCGTTCATAATTTTTCACAGGAACAGGGTTTCATTAAGGACCAACCCTACTTTTATGCCAAAGGTGGTATCTAGGGTTTCTTTAAATCAAGCTATTCATCTGCCTGCTTTCTTCCCCAATCCTGAGAATAAGGGGGAAAGACTGTTACATACCTTGGACATTCACAGACAACTTCGATACTACCTGGACAGAACCAAGGCCAGTAGGAAGTCTGAACAACTTTTGTAGCTTACGCCCTGCAGTCCAAGGAAAAGCAATTTCAAAACAGACTATTTCAAAATGGATTGGACATTGCATCAGATTTTGTTATTCCTTTCATGGAAAGACTGTTCCAGCCAATGTCAGACCACATTCCACAAGAGCTACAGCCACCTCTACAGCATTCTTAAGAGGGGTGCCTACTAAGGACATTCTAGAAGCTGCTACATGGAGCTCCGTGCATACATTCTCCAAACACTACAACCTCCCTCTATACTCCAGATCCAGAGCAGGCTTTGCTTCGGCAGTCCTGCAGGGTTTGATTGCCACACCATCTTTTTCCTAGAGCATACCTCCTCCCCCAGCTAAGCTATGGTATTCTACCCATATGTTATGACTGCAGTTGCATTCTTGAAGGACATAGTACAGTTTTGTACCTACCATAAATGTAGATGTCCGATAGACATGCAACTGCAGTCGGATTTTCCCTCCCTCCATACCCCTCTATGCCTAGGATCCACTCCTATCCCTGTTTCTCTTAGCTGGGGATATCTGTTATGGTGTATTTGTTTTATTGATCATTTATTTCTCTGGAATCCTGTTTTTGTCTTCCAATTTGATTACAGCCTTCCTTGGAGGGCACCTGGCATCTGGGGCAAGAAACACTGAAGAAGATGGCGTCGGCTGATGCTTATGTACTCCAGCCGCTCTGACATTGGAGAGAAATGCGACATCAGCCGACGTCGGACCCAGACTTTGGAATCCGGCCAACCGAGGGCTGCCTGAGGCAGGACAAACCCATATGTTATGACTGCAGTTGCATGTCTATCGGACATCTACATTTATGTAAGGTACAAAACTGTACTTTTCCCATGTTTGCACTGAGTGGTGCAGCAAGCAAACACTGGAAAAGGAAAAAAAAGAGGAAAAAGGATTCAAACCAGTACCATCTGGCTCAAAAAGGAAAGTATCAATGCATTAACACATGCTGCCACAAAGTCAGTTAAGTAGCAGGTGTGTTTCATAGACTTAGTAGTAACTGTCAGACTTTAGCAATGTGTCTTGCATTTACGCACTGCTTAGGTGTATCTTGCATGCGTATAAACATTGCCAATTGTTTTATGATGGAAAACTACATATTATTAAGTATTATTGCTGTTTATCATTCATTTCTTCTTTATGACATGACATTACATGTGGAAAAATAAAAAAATTAAGGCCCTATCTCACAGTATGTAACATATTTACAATGCAGCCATGTGTTGCCACCCCCAAACACTGCAACCATGGTGTCTCAATACCTTTTTCCACACATATATCAGCTACACTACAGAAAGCAATAACAAATGTGTCATATGCAATGCACATCATTCTGGTAACATGTAGAAGTACAACTATTGACCCATAAGACTAAAAAGCCTTATCTGAAAGGCTAGGGAAGGGATCAGTGTGAACCTTATCCACAGGGACATAGTTGACCTTAACACACTTGTGTTGACCCATGTTGTGTTTATCAAGGATAGATGTTTTTAAGGTCAGCTAGGCTTTGATGTGATTCAATTTTATGTATATGCTTGGTTTGATATATTTATTTTTTAGATGTACTAAAATGGTGTGGGAATATTCCGCGGTGGTGGTGCTGCAGTAGCAGACCAGAGTTCCACTGTGGCGACCCCTAACCGGGAAAAGCCGAAAAGACACAACTAAAATGGTGTGGGAGCAATAGGTTAAAACCTTATAAATTTTATAGATTCAAACAAGTTTTTATTTTAGTCACTAGATGGTGCTATTGTTATGTATTTTATATGTGTTTTATATGTATTCTTTCTGTATATACACCTTCTGTCTTCTTAAAATTGAAATTTTTATGTCAGGTTTTTAAAATTGCAGTTTTAAAACTTTTCTTCATCAGGTCATATATATGTATTTAACATTTCACATTTGTACTTAGTTATTTATCTACAAATGACAAGTTATTGTGGTTTTTATATGGTTTGGTAGCCCTATTTGGAAATGTATTTGCAGTTTATGAATATTTATCAGATGTAGTAATTCAGTAATGTGATTGGTTCAATTATTTTAAAATTTGTATTTAAGGGGAAGAGTCTTAATTAATTTACTTTTCATCCGAAGAAGTTCCATCTGGAATGAAAAACTCGGTGAGAAAATTAAGCATTTAGTGGTATATTTTGGTGCTGTTTTCGTTCTTTGTCAAATAAAAGTTTTGCTGTTTGTACCACTTGTTACGGCTGCTGGTGCTTCTCTTGCATTTTGTAAGGATAGATGTGGCCTACTGAACCTCGTGGACTTCTTTCATGCTGACCCTGAAGACCTGGAGAACAGATAACAGGGCATACCACCATGGGTGCTTGCAAGATTTTTTTGTAGGGGGGGGGGTGCAAATCCAGAGGCCAGAGCTCCAGGATATATCTTGTGTGGATAACTAAGAAAACTATATACCATGGTTAACTTTAAACTACTTAAATCTTACATACCATTGCTCATTTCTTGGCTAAAAGAGTATACAGTTGCCAGCATATCAAAGTCTTCCATAAGGTATCTGTTGCAGGTCCTTGCTTAATTTTTGACTGCCTACAGCTTTAAATAACAGTGTCCACAGTGGGCAGGGTGCTCATGTGTCTCTTCCTACACAGTGCATGGTGCCTAGACAATTATGCAAGCAGGCGGGACATTGTAAATGATAGCAAAGCCATGCCCCAGGTCACTGCAAAGTAACACAAGAAATATCAATTAAAAAAACGTGTTTAATAAATCAGTTAAAATTACACAGCAAGCATTGTGCATGTCTTAGTACACATACTGATTTCTTCATCACAGTGTAAGCCACGATATCAATGAAATACAAAGCATTGTAATGTTATGGTATGTTTTTAGCTGAGTAACTTCATGGTTGAGTTCCTGCCAGAAGCAGATTTTGGCTCTAAATGTGGCTGACATTGTGCGGGTGGTATGAATGAAGTGTAAATGGTTGAACATATTCCTTGTCATATCTGGAAATATTAGATATATGCTACAGTGGAAGTGTGCCCTGTGTGTCTGTGATTGGGGAGCAGAGCCAGATCATGGTCAAATGGGGCCCTAGGCAGAGTAATGGATTGGGGCCCTTCCTTCTGCAGCCATTCCAGTGTCCCATTATTTGGCTATTTCTTCCCAGTTACCATAAACACTATAATGTGCATACTGTTTTTTGCTTTAGTTTTACAATGATTATATGGATTTAATTTAAAACTTTTATTTTATATTTTATAGCACAAACACTGATAGACATTTGCCAAACAAAGCAATACAGTCTCACAATGAAAACAGCATTAAAAGTTCTCTGTCCTTGAAACTCACATTCATTGAAACAGCATTGAACCCCACACAGAAAGAAAATGCATCTGACCAGTGATGGATAAAGTTTAACTTTGGGCTGTTTTCAAATCAAAGGTCACTTGCAGACATGTTTAGGACCATGCATACATATGTGTGTTATTTGATCCACCTTCCTGATTGTATTACATTATATTCCTTATATAATACAGGACCACTTGTTACATTGTGCTTTAAATTTGTAGTTTTGAACATTTTTTTTCAGTAAGCAATGAAACAAAATGCATGACAATTAATGACAAAACTGCCCAGTTCAGAACATTTCCATCATAAAAGTCTACTTAAACTTCTGCCATTACAGTTCAGCAAAACCAGTAAATATGCACAATCTCTGCAGAAGTAAAAGTCAACTAAATAATTCCACATTAAAGAGATCTGTAATTAATGAAGAGGTTCCTTCTAGCAAACAAATTTATATTTCAGTGTTTCATCTACAAATAAAGTACATGTTGCCCTTGAAGAATAAACTGTCTATATGTTACATTAAAAAATGGTAAGCTGGTAATATTGCAGTAGGGAAACGGATAACAAACTTGAAGTACAACACAGTATCAGCAATCCATCTATGTGCTGCGGGAGTAGAACCCACAGCCTTCTGCATCACAAGCAAGTACACTACCTGTTGTGCTACTAACAATGCTTTTTAATTCTTTAACACACTAGCAATATCATGTCTAAACAAAACAGTTACACATTCTAAACAGACTTAGCATGAGCAGCAGTAAACTTCTCTTCCCTTGAAGCTCACAATTCATTGAATAATGCACTTGAGACTCGACTCTTTGAATAATACACTTGACATTCAACTTTTTGAATCTCCTCTTTTTTAACAGCTTGGTGGTTGGGCTAGAGAAATCAGGCTCTTTTATCTCTGACTGAGGCATTTTACACACACACACACACACACACACACACACACACACACACACACACACACACACACACACACACACATAATGGCATACCTCTTACCTGACTATGAGTTGTCAGATTACCCCATATGTATTTTTTTCTTTTATAAGTCATGGATCCTTGCATTCAGTCAGTAATAAAAAAGGACACACCAGACCACTGTCATCCCAAATAGTATTTTAATTCTATAAGTGCTTTAGTTCAACACATCCAGGATTTCTTTGGGATAATTAACTTCCTGATAAAGCAAATATCACCTAATATGTGATACATGCAAATCAAGGAAACACACAGTGCCTAAATTCTGTTTCAGCACTCATTCTAAAATGCAATATAACATATTTAATCATATAAGCCTCATTAAAATTTTTCTTTCAGAATTTCTATTAGCACTAAATGAAAACATAAAACTGCCACATTCATGATGATGTAACTGCATTGAACAAGTCTCACACTTTGACATTTTAGCATTTTTAATTCTATCTTCTTCTCTTTATTCTTGCATTCATGTTTGATCCACTTTAGTATATAAACACTGTTTCTTTCCCCAAGTATTTTCACATTATATTTGCCAAAGGTGGCATTCCAATTTCTAGTAGTCACCTCCTTAATATCATTATATTTATTGCAGAAAGGTACACCAAACAATTTATTAAATCCTTTCCATCATCACACTGAGTTTTTTATTCCTGTTTTCCCTCTTATTTAAGATTAGGGAAAGCAGCAAACCACCTGCTAATAACTTCATCTGCTGTAGTTTTAACCAATTCTCCTTGATAGCCTATTTTCTAGAACATATTACTTATAACCTGTAATTCTCTGATGTACATTCATTCATCTGTAATTACTCAAGATAGTCTAATCATTTTTTTAAGTGGATGGTGACTAGTAAAATGTAGATAACTATTTTAAAATGTTGCTTTTCTAAGTATAGTAGATATACATTCCCTTTTTACATAGTCGTTGTATAAAGACACAGCTAAGTAAGTAATGTTTCACTTATCAAACTTCTACATGAATCCTAAAAAATCATGTTTATTATAAAAATCCAAAAAATCTAATCAATCTTATACTTTTCCTTTTCAAAAAATAAAAATGCCATCTTGGAGTCTTAACATTCTAGATTCTCAACAAACCTGGAATCCTAAATCACTTTAAATTTCAAATACCAGAAAATATATTTGCAAAAGCTGGAGCAGGTTTTGCTCCAACTGCAATCCCATACTTTTGTTGGAAATATTTTCTGTCTAAATATAAAAAAGTAGTTTTAAGAATTATTTCTATATAAAAACAGTAAAATCAACATTAGTTAATGATTTATCACAGGTTAATGCCAAAGAAAACGAATTCATCCTTTTCTTGTGGGGAAAAGAGGTGTGTATATCAACACTAATGATATCTCATTATTGAATTCCATACTGCCTGCAAGTTCAAAAAAAAATGCCACGAGTCCCATATGACATAAAAAATATCATTAAAATGTTTTGAGTTTGGTGTCCACAAAGACTGCTAAAGACCCAGCAGTCAACCCAGTAGAGGAAACAATCAGTCTAAAGGGTGAATGGTCAAATGATTTATACATTTTCAGGAATTTAAATATAGCAGAGATGAGGGTTTTTAACCTTCAAATACTGCCTTAAACCAAATAAATCATATCCTATGAAAAAGCATAATCTAGTACATATTTGATATTACCACATACAGTAATTTTGTTATGAGACACGATTGTATAAAATCTGTCATCCATGACCATTTGAAACGTAGCATAATAATATGTCCCAGAATCCATTACCAGCACCTCGACTTTTTCAGGCTTCATAATTCTAGCATTTTTATTTCCTGCATACATTTTAACACTTATTTTTCTTCCCTACAAAGATTGCAAAATGTATTCTTAGTTTTATCCATAGATAGCTGTCTCAGCCATGTCGTGTGCTGTAAATACTATGATCTGTAGTATGTGATTAAATATTTAGGGGTTCTTATCTCACTCCCGCACACTTGGTGTGCGTGTGTGTGTGTGTTTGCATCTGTGCATGTGTGTGTATCTCCCTGCATAATAAATGGGAATCTCACATTGACTTCCAAATTGAAATGGTTCTGTGGGAGGTTGATATAATGGTTAAGGTGGTTACCTTACAGACACAAAGTGCAGGGTTTGATTCTTACATGATTTAATTAGCAAAGCATAAAATGGCCCTACAAAGGCAGTTAGCCTAGTGTTAATCTATGAACCCATGAAATGAGATTCAGACAACTTATCAAATATAGCTAAAGAGAGGTGTAATGATGGATTAAAACACTTTTGCATTTAAATTATTCAGCATTTACATTAGTATTCTTATCTTGACTGCATTCATAAAACAGTTTAAGATTAAATTTCTGAGAAATAGTTTGTTTTTTTAAAAAAGTCCACACAAAATTCAGAAAGAGTGTTCATTATCAAATTAAGCATCCTAAAATTGTGTTTCTCATATACCAATCAGGAATCTGTCCTTTGAATTATCTTCATTTCCCCCTTCTCCTTCCCTTACCTCTAGCTGATCTGTAACCCAGGTCCCTTCTATTGATGTTCTTCGTGTTTCACTGTTGCAGTCATCACACTTGGGTTATCTGCTTGCAGGTAGCCCTCAGTCAGCCTGAATACCAGAGTCTTGGGATTTCTGCATAGGATGCTGTCGCCTCTTCCATGACGTCAGGTTGTCAGGGTTATAAAACATGCAGCTGATGCCATTACATCAGTCTTTCTTGCCGAGAATGAGCCCGAAGCAGAAGCAGTTGGCAAGTGCCAGTCGGCCGCTACCTGAAATTTTCATTTTTCGAGTTTCAAACCCGAGGTCTTCTAAAGCTAACTAGTCTGTTGGGGATTCTTTTTTCTTGCTCTGACTGATGTTAGAAAAAGTTAACAGTTGTCTTGCCTGTGGAAAGCAGATACCTCACAGAGATTTTCATTCTTACTGCGTCAACTGTTTAGGCCGAGACCACAACGTCCCTTGCTGTTGGTTTTGTGCCTTGTTTAACATCCAAACCATTCGTCGTAGGGCTATTTTTGTAGCTAAATTATTTCACTCTCATTCTCCATTTTCCTTAATGACTTCGGTAAGCCGTCTGACTACTGATCTTCCGAAAAAGCGCAAAGAGAAAGAGAGAGGCAGACCACGTAGTTCAAAAACTGCCGACGATGCTTCCGGTAAGCTAGACGCCAGTCCACTGGTACTCAGTGAGGTGCCTTTGCAGCCCCTGATGCCCACTTCTACAGATTCCCAGGCCTCTGCTGAGACCCATTCGGAGTCCGGTATGCCACGAGATGCTTCTTTGACTATGGAACCTGTGGATCTCTCTACCTTGGATGGGTCCGGAGCTGCTGTGCAGGCACCGGCTTCTGAGGGTGTATTCCAACCTACCTATATTCGTATTATACCAACATCTTCATTTTTAACTAAATCTACCGAGTTTCTCAGGCCCAGAGTTCACACTACGCCTAGAAAACTGACATCCAAAGTGCAGCTCAAGCTCCCATGCCACAAAAAGAAATGCTTAGAATGGCTGAAGACCTTATTACTCTAATTAGGGGAATCCAACCTTCCCCTGCTAAAAGACAAAGAATCGAATTTCCTTCTGATTCTACAGACCAGGAGTCTGATGACTCTGACCCTTCTTATTACCAGGACATACCCTTATCTACCTATGAGGATTCAGATGCAGAGGAATCCATTCCCTCTGCCTCCCCTCCAGAGGATTTTTCTTTTGGTGAAACCTTGCATACCTTAAGAGAGCATTTCCACTGAGAATGCCAGGACTTTTCTCAGTCCAAAAAGAGACTCAGGGAATTTTTAGATTTGCCTCAGCACAGGCCTCTAGCTATACCCCCTGTCCTGGATATTGTAGATGATGTCTTCATGGAATCCAATCTTACTCCTGACACTTTACCACCAGCTCCTAGAAAACCTGACAGGTACTACAGAGTACCTGACTCTCAAATTTCTCTTTAAGAATCCTACTGCAGATCCAGAGACCATTTCCCAGGGACCTGAAGGCATTAAGGCTACTACAGCCAAAAAAACTACCCCTTCAGTCAGGGATTCCAGAGCTTTAGACAGATGGGGTAAGAAGGTATATACCTCTGCAACTCTTGCCATCAGGGCTTTGAATTGCCAGTTTCACATGTTGAAGTACCAGCAACATATTATGGAACTAATTAAACAAAAAAATGGCGTTACTTCCAGATTGTGCAGAAAATAAAGATTTACAAGAGTTAATGCATTCTGCAAATCAAGTTAGTAAACATACTTTGCAGTGTGGGTTTGATGCCTTAGAGACATCTTGCAGGGCTGCTGTTACTGCGAAGCCATGCTTGGCTGAAGGAACAAGTCTTGCCAGACCATGTCAAAGCAAAATTACTAGATGGTCCATTAAATCAGGATCATTTGGCACAAAAGCAGAAGAAGTTCTTAAAAAGATTGAAGGAAAAGCTAAATCTATGCAAACTGTTAAATATTTCTTACAGATGCAGCCACCCAGATTCAGTAGGCATTGGCCTTCAAAAAACTGGTCCTTTCCAGCCCCACCCAGGCCTTCTCAGTCCAAACTCAGGGGGAAACAGACCATCAAGACTAAAGTCTCAGGGTATGCAGAGATCTAAACAATGGAGTGTTCCCAACTCAAAAACAGGGAGTGGTAAGCCACCCTCTTATGGAAAAAGTTCACAATGACTTTCCAATTATCCTTCCCAGCCATGCCAAAGTACTTGCACCCCTAAGAGAAAAACAAGCCCTTCATGCAAAAAAATGGATGTCCATTAATCATGACCGATGGGTTCTAAACTTTGTATCCCAGTGATACAGATTCTACTTCCACTCACTGCCAATCCCAAGTGGGTTGCCAGACCTTCCTCCAAACCAGTGGGCAGAGGCTCAACAGCAAGTACTTTCCCTTCTCCATATCAGGGCTATTCAACCTGTTCCAGTAGAACAAAGGGGGCAGAGTTTCTACTCCAGACTGTTCCTGGTGCCCAGAAAAGAGAGCTCTTGGCACCCTATCCTGGATCTATCAATTCTCAGCACCTTTCTGGTGGTCCCAAAATTCAAAATGCTTACACTGCAACAGCTTCTTCCTGTGCTAGCCAAGCATGCCTGTTTAGTCACCCTAGACTTAAAAGAAGCTTATCTGCACATCCCCATAAGGAAGCCTTGCAGGAAAGATCTACGTTTCAGGGCAGGCTCTCAGTTCTCTGCACTTCTCTTTGGCTTATCTACTGCACCCAGAGTATTCACAAAGTGCCTGGCTTCAGCCATTGCATACTGCAGGCAGAGAAATATTCAAATTTACCCATACTTGGATGATTGCCTAATTCAGGCGGACAGTCAGGAATTGTTACTTCAGCACCTGACATTTGTAAAAAGACTTCTAACTTCACTGGGATACATCATCAGTGAAAAGAAATCACAACTGGTGCCCAGCCAACAATTTGTATTCTTGGGAGCAAGCTTGAGCACAACTTCCCAGATGGCATTTCTCACTCCAGAAAAGCAGGCCTATTTGACAAACTATTTCAAACTAATGGGCACCAAAACCCAGCTATCTGCAAAGAAAATACTGCAAGCCCTAGGGTTCATGGCCTCATACATTCTGCTAATTCCATATGCAAGACTGCATATGAGGAAACTTCAGTGGTACTTAAAATGTCTCTGGTGTCAACATTATCAGGACCTGGAAACAGTGATTCCTATCATACCTTGTCTAAGGGCAGAGTTCCTTCGGTGGGCAGAGGTCTGCAACCACAACAAGGGAGTTCCTTTCACTCAACCCCTTGCCACTCAAACCCTGACAACAGACGCATCAGACTATGCATGGGGGGCTCACATGGCAGGCAAATGCATTCAGTGCAAATGGAGCCCAGCACAAATTCCCCTGCACATCAATCAAAAAGAGATGCTAGCTGTACAGAATGCTCTGACAGCCTTCAAATACTTTATCCTTCCAGGACAGCTCCTGATAAAGACAGACAACACCACAGTTATGTGGTACATAAACAAGCGGGGGGGGGGGAATCATTCTTACCCACTCTGCAGGTTAGCCATGACCCTGTGGAACACAGCCTTGAGCAACCAAGTGCACCTACAAGCTTAATTCCTGCCAGGCAAGCAAAATTCACTGGCAGATAACTTAAGCAGAAATCTACTGGACCCTCACGAATGGAAACTGGAACTCAACTCATTCAAACTTCTAACCCAGAGGTGGGGAACACCAGAGGTGGACCTTTTTGCCTCCCCCCAAAAACCACCAATTGAGCAAATTTTGCAACATGAACCCTCACAGCAGAGCCTGGAAGGTGGATGCCCTATCCTTTACATGGGAAAACCTCTCAATTTATGCCTTCCCTCCTCTGCCCCTCCTCTCAAAAGTACTCAGTATCAAACAGGACAGGCCAAGGGCAATCCATATTGCACCAGACTGGCCACCCCAGCAATGGTAGCCACACCTACGCAGTCTGATAGCAGTGCCACCTTGGCACCTACATCAAACACCTTCCCTGCTGTCTCAGCAGGAGAGACAGATTTTTGCATCCACAGGTGCAAACCATAAACATTGCAGCATGGCTTATCCCCTGAATACACCACCAGCATCCCTCAGCAAACAGGTGCTGGACATCATCCTTGAGGCCAGAAGGCCTAGTACTAGGAAATCCTATGCTGAAAAGTGGAAAAGATATTGTTCTTGAAGTCAGTCTCAAGGAAAGGACACAGCTGCTCCCACCTTACCTCAAATCCTTGATTACCTAGCAGAGCTGCTCCACAGAGGCCTATCCTTCTCATCCATTAAGATTCATGCCTCTGCATCTCAGCTCATTATAATACTGAGCCACCTCTCTTTTCTCACCCTCTCATCAAACAGTTCCTGAGAGGAACTAACAATTTTAGGCCCCCTAGGAGAGCTCCCACTCTGGCCTTGGATCTTAACTTTGTACTGGAGAAGCTCACACTTCCCCCTTTTGAACCTGCTGCTTCAGCAGAGTTAAAATTCCTCTCTTGGAAAACAGCCTTACTTCTAGCTATTACTTCAGCAAGAAGAGTGTCTGTGTTACAGGCACTAATAATGGTGGAGCCCTTCATTATTTTTCATGCTGACTGGGTTTCCCTCAGAACTAACCCAGCCTTTATGAACAAGGTGGTATCCAGTGTGGCCTTAAACCAATCCATCCAGTTGCCTACCTTCTTCCCTAACCCTCAGAATAAAGGGGAAAGGATCCTGCACTCCTTGGACATGCACAGACAGCTCAGGTTCTACCTTGACAGACTAAGCCTTTCAGAAAATCTGACCAGCTGCTAGTCAGCTTTGCTACAGGGGCAGAGGGCAAGGCCATTTTGAAGCAAGCCATTTCCATATGGATAGCACACTGCATCCATTTCTGCTATAAGCACCATGGAAAACCTACCCCTCAGGATCAAAACTCATTCCACTAGAGATATTTCAACCTCTACAGCATTTCTCAGGGGAGTCCTTACCAGGGATATCCTGGATGCTGCAATCTGGGGTTCTGTACACACCTTCACCAAGCATTACCACATACCTATTTTTTCTAAATCCAGAGCTGGATTTGCTACAGCAGTCTTACAAGGCCTTCTAGCCAGCCCTAACACTTCTTGACTGCTTCCACCCTTCCTCAGCTTTGGGAATCAACCCAAGTGTGATGACTGCAACAGTGAAACATGAAGAACATAGTACAGTTGTGTACACTTACCATAAGTGTAGATGTTCAAGTGTATTCACTGTTGCAGTCCGGGTTTCTCTCCCTCCAGGCCCCTGGCTTTCTCTATCCTTTCTACCTATCCTCTTTATGGCCATCTTTTATGGCAGGGGTATTTACTTTTTACTGGAGGTGTTCCACACCATGTAATAGCTTCCTTTGTTGGTGGCTCCTGACATCTGGGGCAAGAAAAACTGATGTAATGGCGTCGGCTGCATGTTTTATACCCCTGATGAACTGACATCATGGAAGAGGTGACAGCATACAACACAGAAATCCCAAGACTCTGGTATTTGGGCTGACTGAGGGCTACCTGTAGGCAGATGACCCAAGTGTGATGACTGCAACAGTGAATACACTCGAACATATACATTTATGGTAAGTGTACACAACTGTACTTTCTATGGTATGAATTGTCATATTTTCTGGTAGTCTGACAGAGCTATCAATCTTTCAGACCTACAAAGGGGCAGGAACTCCAAAACAGCCTCCATATTGAAAACTAGTGAATGGTGCAGTTCTACCAGTTACCTTGACATCACTCTCCACAATATATCTGCTTGAGCCTTAGTTTTCTCAGCGCCATTGAGCAATCTTATACTGACTCCCCCCAGCAACACACACTCATTTTGGGTACTCTCTCTCTGTTAGCCATGCAGTAAGACATATCCTTCTGAAATGTCTTTTCCTTATGGTTAAGCACTTCCTTAGAATGGTTCTATACTTTCTTAAAGACAACATCATAGGATGAAAGAAACAGAACCTTATGTGCTGCTGCTGAAGAATCCAGTTTACATGCATTACATGGATAAAGAAACACAAGAGTGGAACATCTTGTATTTAAATTTCTGCACATGGGCGGAAAGGAAGAACAGGATGTCTGTGATAATGCATGCACAGACGTGAAGCAACAGGTGTGTCCAACAAGACTGTTCTTAGAGAGGCACAATAACCTCTTTGTTCTAAACCTTTTGTGATTTGTGATTTGATATATAATATAGGATTTTTTAACCCCTGAAATATATGATTATCAAAGGAGAGATTACTCTACTCTTGGGTCCCCAGATCCTTATTACATTTTCTGTTAGGAGGCGGACCACCCACCTGTGTGGGCATTGGTGGTTTTCCAATTTTTCCAAAGGCACTTTTTGCATTTTTTTTTGAGGCATTAGATTGAGGCCATGATTTTGACACCAGATCCAATCTCAGGTGAGACCATCGGAAGGGTGTCTATCTCAGAGAGAATCTGTTATGGCCCCCTGGCCCCTAGTTTGCTCAGAGCTTGATGCGCCATGGATTCTTGTATGCTTGCCTGCCTCACGAGAAGAAGAAGTATAACCTAGAGGGGAGGGGTTGAGCCCTCCCAGCCCCCTTTGTAAACCCTTCCGGGAGTGGAGAGTGCAGCGAGCTCTCACCGGGTGGGTTCATATCCATCTATCGGCCAGTTGGTAATCTTGTGGCGGTAGGGGTTCATTGGCAAGTTCAAGCTGGTGAGTTTGTCTATAATACTAGAGTGGGGGAATGCTGTAGAAAAAGTTTTGGTAGGGACTGGTGGTGTGCCTTTCCTTTCCCTCATAATTTGCCAGCAGTCCATCTCAAAGAAGTCCACTAGGTTTAGGACCATCATCTGCATGGCAAGGCCAAACTGGGTAGGGTCCAAGGTTTGGAGGTTCCCAATGTCTCTGTTGTGAGTTTCCCTAATGATGCATTCCACGGCTATGCAGAGACCAGAAAAGATCGGCACTTATAGGGCGGAGTCTCCGGGTTCTTGTGGCTCCACCTCTTGGAGCAGGGGGTAACTGTGTGTGCACTCTACTCTGTGGGTAGCATGAGGCTGAGTTTGAGATTTGTGTGAGTGTTTGGGTGTGGTTTAGTTTGGACCTCTTGTAAGGGCTGACCTGGGCCGGGGGACCCCTGGGACCCCATGGCTGTGTTTGAAGCTGGATAGGGCTGTTTTAACCAGTGCATCAGTGATTGATGGGGCGCTACATTCTTCTGGTATGCTTATGGGCCCTTTAGGGGGTTGAGGGGGAGTGAAATTTGCACTAAACCTGTCTGCCAGAATGTTTACAATATCAGTCGTTTCAGTGTATTTTGTGCCATTCTGCACTAACAGAGAGAGGGTTTGCAGGTTATTCCTTGAGTTCTTGGGCTATCTTTTTCAAAGTTAGCAGCTTTGGGTCATTGGCATTTTTCGCTCAAAGAGTCATTCTGGGATTTTTTTGGGGATCATTCTTTGGATGATTGCTGATACTGATAGTTCTTCCTTCTTTTTCCTTTTTCACCAATCTCTTTCCTCCTTAGCTTCCTTCTGTTGTTTAGCTTGTTTAGTCCGCTTCCTGTGTTTCCTTTTCTTATGGGGGGGAGTGAGTCTTGGTTTTACTTGGGATGGCATGATCCATGCATTCCTGCAGATGCTCATAGAGTGATGCCCATAAAGGTTTCAGCAGCTTGGACAGCCTTGTCCATAGAATGAAGGGGCTGAACACCTTTCATCCTTAGTTTTGCTTTGAAAAGTTTTTCATGGGTGTTATCCTTTCATGGTGGTTTGGTTTGATTGGATTGGGAGTGATTAGTCTATGGTCTGATTCCACTGTGATATCCAGAGTGATTAGTCTATCCATAAGTCGTTACGCCCATGTTGAGTGATGACCAGGTGATGTTGTTCTCTCTGGTGGGGTGGTGACTGTTGGGTCCCAGGGTGTTTCCGGTTTCGTCAGTTAGGAAGTTTTGAGTAAGGGAGTTAGAAGTTGGAGTTTCTCCCTGTTTATGTTTAGTTGTTGTAATTCTCCAGTATGATCTCACCCAGTATTAAGGTGTTTTCCCATTGTCTTGTAAGGTGTTTGTGGGACCATCTGGATTTCATGGGGGGTCCTGGGCCATGGTGGTGCTTTGGTGGGCATCTGTGTGTGTGGATTGTTTGATGGATGATTGATTACATTTGCATTGTGACCTTATGATTCTCTGGATGTGGTGTGTATTGATGAAGGGATACACCCTGCCCTATTCATGTGTTACTGCCTTGGTTGGCGAAGGTGCACTCTGTAGGTTGGCCTTCGGGTGCTGTGATATGGTCTGAGTAGTAGCCCTTATGTGTTTGTTTTTATTACTGCCTGATTGCTCTCACTGGTTTCTGTTAGGGAGTGCCTGTCGTGGCAGGTTTGTCGCATGAGCCTTGCACAGGCGTTGGCCCCTCGGCGTTGAGTATTTGGTTACTTGTGCTATGGTTGGTGTTGGGTTTGTTGGTTGAGCCTTTGTTCAAAAAAGGGGCGGCATGAAGGTACAACAGCGCGGCGGACAGGCACCTAAGGGTGACGGCCAGTAATATGCTAGCAAAACAATGTGACGTGAGGCATTTCATCCCAGACTGAACCTGGGCTGGATCCCCTTTGAATGACTTGGAATCCAGTCAGTTGTTGAAATTGATCATGTTTTGATTATATTTTGCGATACTTCGGGTTTCATGGGGATGCTACTCAGTTCCAGGGATACTGGCCAGGGCCGGCCTGGGAGGGCATGATGGGTCATACGTGCTTTTTCATGTGGTCCAGTGCTAGTGCTCATGTCAGTCTCATTCACATGTCTGGAATCATGTCTCAGAGTATTTTGTCACTTAGTAAAGAAGAGCGCCATTAAAAGCAAAAACAGTATTTTTTAGATTAAAAAGTAAATGTGACAGTCCCACATCAAGTGAAGTCAAAATCCAAGGGGGTGCAAGTGCACCCCCTTGCACCTGCCTGTGGGTACCCGCATACCGCCTATGTTCAGTTATCCAAGGCCTTTGACAATATCCCCCATTCATGTCTGCTTACTAAACAGTGTAAAGCAAGAGTTAGCAGAATCACTTGGTACTCTCTTCAACCACAGTCTAAGTACTGGCTTTACCCTGGCAGAGTGGTAAACAGCAACCATACTCCCCTTGCATTGATGGGGTCTCTCAACTGACCCAGGGAACTTCAGACCCATAAGCCAGACCAGCCTTGTCAGTAAGATCATGGAGAGTATCATCTTGGACCTTATTAACAAGGACATTGATAACTTTCAAACTCTTGACCTGACCCAGTTTGACTTCATTAAGAGCAGATCATGCCTGTTAGACCTAGTGGAATTCTTCAAGAGTGTCAACAAAGCCCTGGATGAAAGCAAAATCAGTCTGTACTGCCTATCTTGACTTGGCCAAGGGGCTTTGACACAATCTCCCACTGAAGCATCTGTGAGAAACTCACCCAACTGGGGATTATCACATACATCATTAGATGGGTAGCCAACTGGCTCACCAAGAGAATGCATACAGTCATACTTGGAGATTCCACCTCTACTAGCAGACCTGTTACCAGTGGTGTTCCACAAAGGTCTGTGTTGGGGCTCTACTGTTTGGAATCTATTTCTCGGAAACTGAGGTGATAACAGATGGCCTGTGGCTCATCAAGTTTGCTGACAGCTGCAAACTGTGTGCAAACATCGAATCCCAAAACGATGTCAACATACCACAAAATGGGCTTACATACATAAATGCTTGTTGCCAAAGCCACAGAATTAAACTTAACCCAAAAAGCATGCACTATTATCCCTTTCAACAAAGGAGAGGAACCTAGAAATTACACTATTAATAATACTCCCCTAAGTTCCAACCCAGTGGTGGGAGATTTGGGAATGCAGGTTGATAGCAATGTCAACTTTGATCGTCATGTGTCCACAGTGGTAAGGAAGGCCTTTTACATTGCACCTTACAAGTAAGAGCATAACATCCAAGACTAAGTATGTTATCAATCTACTGTACTTGTCCCTCATCAGACCAATAATAGAGTACAGTACTCCCTTTTGCATGTACCTCACCAGACATCTGCAACAGCTGGAGAGACCTAAGAGCTTTCTCACCAAGAAAATCCAAGGACTTGAACAAATGACCTACATGGACAGACTGAAGGCCCTGTCACTATACTCTGTATCATGTAGACTGCTGAGAGGTGACTTGTGCCTGGCCTATAGAGCACTCTTGAACTCTGCCTTAATGGAAATGCTGGATCTCCGCAAATCAAATTGGACAAGATTGACTCATTGTAGTTACCTTAACCTAGCCTGCCACATCAACAGGACATGCAGGAGAGACAGATATGTCTCTCAGAGATTGCCACTACTATGGAACAAACTCCCACTTCATGTGAAACTGAACTCCTCAACAACCATGTTTAAGTGTAACTTGGACAACTGGATGGTAAATTGTAAAATTACCCCAGGGGTTTCACCTATGTCATTCTTAGATGGGGCATCTAGTGCTGATTATGGATTCACAGATGTGGGCTACATATCTTGGTCTCTAAGGGAACAATGGTGCAACTTTGCTAGGCTTGAAAAGGCCCTAGGACCATTAGCCTAGTCACCTCTTATGAATCCAGAGCCATTATGGTAGTAGCCTACTATGAAGCTATGAACCTATGCAGGCCTGCCAACATTTTGTCCCACACATCCTGCTAATGTCATGTACTATAAGTTCAGCTGCAATCAACTTGCAATAGTCAGACTTGTGCCATGTTGCTTGCACTAAGCATTGTGCTCTGTAGTCTGTGTACTTAGATAGGTAGGGGTTCTATTCTCGCTGCAGTCAAATGTGTGTGCATGCTCTTGCTTGATATTACACAGAGCCTTTTACCACATCATGTGAGACATTGTTATTACCATATTTTCAACAGAAACTGCTGATGTCATCAGCTATATCAGATTTTTGGATATGCAATCATACAACCAGGGCATGGTCATACACTGGCCTGGAGGCCAGGCAAATGCCATCTTATCCTATAATTACAGTGACATGGCTTTTAATCTGTCCACATACATCATGTCATAATTTGTAGGGCCTGTGTTATCTTGGTGAGAAAGCCATGTGGTCTCTCCAGTTGCTGCATGTGTCTGTTGAAGTATATGCAAAAGAGAGCATTACACTGTATTACTGTTCTGATAGGGTTTGACTACAGTGTTGTCATACAGTCCTAACAGCTGAATATGATGGCATTACATACGACGTGCACCATATGTTTGTCCTGGAAAATCATTAAAGAGAAAAGTTAGAAAGTAATGACACATTGCATTTTCTGACTTCACAACCCTTACAAGAGCATTCACTATAAAGTTGTGAAATGTTGATGCTATCAACTGTCTAGCTTTCCAAGGCCAATATAAGTCACAGGTACAATGAGCAGTTCAACAACACAAATTCAGATATACTAAGTTACCTACGCAGCCTGAACATCAGACACAGCTTTTGTATCCCTGAATCCAAAAGATAGAAAACAGGGATATGGCACAGTTGTCGTCACTTGCATGGGGTGTTGTATCGGGGAGCAGGCTGACAGAAGTGGTCAGTGAGTGTGTGTGAGTAAGAAGGAGAAGGCAGACATTGGGATAAAACAACAAATGGCCATTGAGACAAAATCAGTAACCGTTGTGTGTGTATCTGTAGGGGTCTCCAGGTGAAATTGGTGTGTGAGTGTCTGCATGAACACAGCCAAGCTCTGTTAGCTCTATGTCATAGTCTGTCGGACCGGTGTAAGCCATGCATGGTAGAGGTGGCAATTCATCATTATTATCCCCAACCATGAGAAATGGCTCTGCCGGGACTTGCACTGGCATGTCTACGCCTACGGTCAGATGCAGTGCTGCTACCTGAATGTGACCGATGTCTGCTGGATGAGCTCCCTTTACAGGGATTCCCAGGACCACAACCCCATAGTCTGCCACATCTGGGTGTGGACAGCACACCCACTGAAGGAGCAGTGGAAATACTGCTACTATGGGAGTGTGATCGGGCATGGCCACATTGGCTGACAGCAGATGATGTGGCTGAGCAACATGGTGGAGGCAGTCACTCATGTCATACTATGCTACCAGCACCTTGCCTACACTTTGGCTATGGCCAGACTGGACTGGGTGAGCATAAGCCCTAATGGCTGTGTTCGATGGAAATGGGTGGCTCGGCACATGGCCCATACACCTGTGATAAAAAGCAAGAAACACAGGAACACATCAATACCTGCACTACTATAATGCAATATATGCTAACAATCTAACAGTGCTGTCACTATTACAGACAGTAGAACAATACACACAACAGGCCTGAGATCTAGTCCAGACAGTCCTCATCATCACAATTAACAGTAACACAGGGGGTAATACATTTACAACTTTATATGTGCCTTAACTCTACTTTCAACAAGAATGCGGCTAACAACTCCAACTTAAGGTTATAACTGTAGCAATCTTCAACCCCCCCAAAAAACAGACATGTGACACAGAATCAACTTATTAATTTTAATTGTTTTACTATATAACAGTATTCAACTGCTCAGAAAACAAAGCCTACCTGGAAGCTCCTCCTGGGATATGCTTGCTATCTAGGAAGGTGTTGCACCCACATGCAGGACATGCTGTACTGCACTCTCTTGGAAGCTGTCTGGATCTGTAATATTTGCTAGGAAATCTTTATTGGGGATTAGTGGTTGTTCCCCAGCAGGCCCTCCCCTGCAACCACTTGGTCATGGCCCACTGCAGCTGCTCGCCTCCATGCAGATGCTGTCATGTCAGTGGCTCTGTGGTGCACCTGTTCGTATGTTCTGCCATGGCCACCCATGGCACTAAGGTCTTGTACAATCTGCTGCAATATTTTCATCCTCTGTTCCATATCTCTCCATTCCCTTTCCAGGAGAAAAGCACCATGTTGCCGAAACCCATTGATAATTATGTGATTTTTGCCATCAGTGAAGGGGGAGGGGGTCTCTGTGGATTGACACTCCTGAGTGACATACTTGAAGATGTCCTAAAAGACAACAGAAGTATAATACACATAAGTATCACATAACTATAAAACAATTGGTTCCAGATAAAACAGAAAAGTTAGCCAGTCAGTATTACCCACTGGAGAAACATAAAACAGTCTAGAGATATGAAATACTAACAACATGTAGGATGCAAAACAAGGAGAGTAATAATAGCAACATATCCTTGTTTGTGCCAGAATAGTAACTCAACCCCCCCCCCCAACAAAAGAACAGGCAAATGACCAACTTTGCTAACGAAACATGTTTCTATTTATCACACAGCCCCCCACAAAAGAACAGGCAAATGACCTATTTTGCTAACAAAACATCTTTGAAATGCTTAAAGTGCAATCAAAGGACCTGTCCCTGCAATATTTGTACATATTTATCACACAGCATTCCATTTACATGTATTGTCAGCCATGTTGTTGTTGCGTCTTTCGGCTTTTCCCGGTTAGGGGTCACCACATCAGAACTCCGGTTCGCTAATGATTGGCAGTAGACTTTTACATGCCAAGTTGCCGGCCCTGACACACAACCTTCAACGAAGGTATGCCCATTCATGCATGTCTCCACACAGAAGACGCTTTCGCTGAGAATCGAACAGGACATTGTCTTACTGTGAGGCGACAATGCTACCACAGCACCACCACTGCAGTAAAGACCTTTGCTTCACATTATTCTTAAATGCATTCCAGCATATGCAATATGTAGGTGACAAAATGGGAGCATACCTGCTGAAGTTCAGTACTCCTCTGTACAGAAATATTGTGAAGAAAAAGCATTTTTGCAGTCTTTCAAATATATACAACTCTCCTCAACATCAGTTTGGCTAGCTACACATTTGCCTTTTTATAATGGTGTAGATTATTAATGGATTGCATCTGTCTTTTGTGTTTCATAGATGGTAATTACAACATAAGCAGCTGAATTGCACACTAATCAACCAATCCAACATAGTGGAGCTATTCAACAAGCTATAAAATATCCACGTAGACTCCATGCTGTTTTTACCTGCAGCTGTCAAAACCTTTGGAGTATAGATATGGAAAATCTACACAGACAGAATGTTAGGGGCTGCTGTTGGTTTAATCCATTTTTATGTTCTAGAGGATGAAGCCAATGCTGCTGCTGCCAATAGGCCTAGGCAGAGAAAGAGAAGAGTTTTCAGGCCATGTTTAACTTATCACAACCTACATGATGTGGAAATAGTAGAGCACTACTGGGTGGACAGGGACGCAGTACGGGAACTCTGCGACCTCTGCCTCCTTCAGTTTAGAGCCAGAGCCAAATGAGGGGAACCCATCCCAGTGGAAACTAAGGTATGTGTAGCACTTAGAATCTTAGTTTCAGGTACCTGTAGGAGACCAACAGGGGACATGCTGAGGGTGCCACAGACATCGGCATCCAGGATCCTCCACCAATTCCTGGATGCTATGCTCCAACATGCCATTGAGCACATATATGTTCCCCATAGCTCTGAGGAGGGCCAGAAATATGCAACAGTTCTACCAGGTAGTGCACTACTCTGAAGTACTGGGTGCCATAGATTGCACTCGTGTAGAAATTAAGGCACCACCTAGGGAACAGGGTGGATTCTACTTTAACAGAAAGGGCTATCACTCTATCAGCTGCCAAGTCAAGTGTAATGCCAAGGGCATCATCTTGAACGTATGTGCTGGCAACCTTGGCAGTTACCACAAGTTACAGATCTGGCAACACCTCTCAACTGTACCAGATGTTTGCTAGGGGGGATAACCCATAGGGTCATTTACTGGGCGATGCAGGCTCTGCACTGGAACTTGTCTGATGACACTCATCAGAAATGCACACACACCTGCGGAAGAATGCCATAAATAGGCACACACTTAAACCAGAAATGTCATAGAGTGTGTATTTGGGCTGCTGAGGTCACAGTTCTGGTGCCCAGGTACATCTGGGGGAGCCCTGCAGTACAATTCATGGGCATGTACAGAAATCCTCACAGTATGTGCCACGTTACACAACATGATCCTGAAGAAACAGCTACAGCAGGATTGCAAGTGAAATCCCACCACCAATGCCAAGGTCACCACAGTCACTGGTAGATGAGGAGTTAGAGGGGGGAAACACCAGCTGCAGGGTGTAGGCAGACATAGGCTTGCTCAGTATGCCCTTGCATTGGCTAAGAGATAATGCATACCACACTCACTTACCACCTAGGGGCCTAAAACCTGCCTCCTACTCACAAACATATATTATCATTGATGCCAGACAACCCACACAAACTTTACCTCTCCATGCATTGACTGTGTACTGTTTGCATCAGACACAGTAAGCCCTGAAGTAACACTGTGGCAACTGCTGCATTTACAAAGTAAGTCCTGAACCTGGAGTATATTGTTTAATAGTATTATGGCATATCCTTGTATTTCATCACTTGGTACAGTAAACAAGTAAAAGGTGGGAGATTTGTACATAAATTGCCTTAACATGTGACAGCAGAGACTTAATTGACTTATATGTGTCCATTAGCAAGTAGTAGGCCTCAAGCATCAAAGATTCACACAATCATGCCTCTCAAAAGTACTGATGATCACTGCATGCCCACAGTTTAGCACCAGGCATTTGTACTGAAAAATCATTAAAGAGAGAAGTTAGAAAGTAATGATACACATTGCAGTTTCTGACTTCACAACCCTCACAAGATCAAACAACAGGCAGGATGTGAAACAGGGAGAGTAACAATAGCAACATATTCTTGTTTGTGCCATAGTAGTAACTTACCTTTGCTCCTCCAAAAAGAACAGTCCATTCTTGTTTGTGCCATAACAGTAACTCACCTTTGCTCACCCCAAAAGAACAGTCTATGCCTGTTTGTACCATAACAGTAACTCAGATTTGTACCCCTCCTCAAAAAAACAGTGTACCCTTGTATGTGCCATAACAGTAACTCACATTTGCCCCCCCCCCCACAAATAGCATTCCGTGCTTGTTTGTGCCATCCAACCTGCCCTTCAGTTGCTGGCAACTGCATATCATATTATTCCCAGTTAATATCCTCACACATTTTAAGGCCAATGATATAGAATGGCTAACACACTGCATGCGCCAGAGTACTGGTTCTGACTGACCAAGAAACACTGAAAGGTAAGACAGAGCCGTTTATTTGCATTCAGTAATCATAACATGTTGTGTGATCACTAAGTGCACTATGTCCAAATGTAATAAATTTAATAAATGTACAAATAACAGTTTAGGGTTTGATAACAGCGTACATTCCGTTGCAGTTGGTTTTGTGAAGAATTACTTTTCTTTGCTGCAAAGCTGGTTGTGTTTGACAGAGAAGGATAAGGCACCCATCCTATTTTCTGAACTATGTAGAAATATCTGATGTGTACTAACAGTTTCTACTGTTCATGTCATAGATTGCTTTTCCCCATTTCAAGTATTTCTCCCTTTTTTTACTGGATAAGTAGAGGACCTAGAAAGTAGATAGCCAAAAATAGAAACCAGATACATTCAATCAATGCTATTGCCTGTGGCAGCAGGTATGAGTGCGGGCTGGAGTACAGATGGTCCTGGGCTCTAGTACAGCGTGTGCAACCTTTCTTTTACTGTTGTGACATTGCAGTGTATAGCAATGAACTGAAACATGAACAGCTGTTATTGCAACCCTCTTGAGGCAACAGGTGCTAGTGTAGAACTGTCATACACATGGTCCTGAATTCAAATACAGCATATTCCATACACGTTTACTGTTGTTCCACTTCCCATTATACTCACTCTCACTTATAACACTTGACATAGTGTACATGATATTAATTATATGTATGAGGGCTGAGACACTAATATTGTGCCAGTTATTTATTTGTTCATCCATGTATTATCACAATTATTATCAAATGTATGACTGTGGGTATACTGTGTACTATATTCCTATAAATATATTTCTGCTCTCTAGACAGCCATGACCTTCACAATTGTCAGACACACATTCACAACTGTATGTACATCAAATAACCTTGAAATTGCATTGCTTGCCATGTTGCACATTTGTGCAATGGTAAGCAGCATGAAACAATTTCAAACAGTGTGTACACTCCCAGTAAACATGATAACTGGAATTGGTGGGACACCATCATTCTCCATTGCTCTTGATCCATGATAGACATGGCAGGCATTTGTGGAGAGGGTGTAAGGTTTAGGGCTCAGAGATGGGGTGTCCAGAGTCCAATATTTATTTGGACTCCTAGTGAAACACAACAGTGTCAGGTTGCTGAAGGGGGACTATTCTGGGTCCAGTATAAGTCAGAGGCTTGGGATAGTTTGGCCTGGGCTGTGACCAGTGCCACCAGTACCCCCACCCTGGTGAACAATGTAGGGAGTGCTACAGCTACCTCCAGAGGAGGAATAGGGGTATGCTTGATGCTTGGATCAAGGAATTTATTATGGAGGACATCCCGCAGATGTGTAAGTATCAACTGCAGACAGTACTTGTCAGGCTTAAAAGATGAATATAGGCAAAACTGGTGTTCATAATATTACTCTGTTCTCTTCTATTTTTTCCACAGCTGTCATGAAAGGGAGTGCAATGTGAGGACCCATGGAGCAAGATTGGCGAGGATGAGGGAGGCATGTAGTATGTATGCAGCAGAAGAGTAGTGTTATTGTAGCATTAAAAGTTTAAAATAGCTTGTTTTGTATTTTATACAGCTGTGTCAAATTGAGCATGCATATCTCAACTATAAAAGCAAGTATGCATGCATTAGTCTGTAGCACAAACCAAGAGTACAATATTAGACTTTAGTCAGAGGTGGTGGGCTCAGATTCTATATTTCCCAAGTATACAATACTGTTAATTCTTCAATTATGTGTAACTTAAAGGTTTAACGTAAAAACTCCATACTAGTGACACACATGCCCTGCTGTAAACTGTAAATCTATATAACTGGAACTCACATATGTACATTGTATGCACATGCAAAGGAGTAATTGCTGCAATCTGTAGTATAGTGTGTATCTGTTAGGAGCTACTATTCTTAAAAGTAATAGTTATCTGTTAGGGGTGGTAGTCTTTAGAGTAAAGGTTAAGATAATATTTATTGCATCAAATAATTGCACTAATGCAATGTTATGTTACATATGAAGGTACTAATCTTTTCTCTTTTTCTCTCTCATCCCAACTCTTATCACTCATTTTATTTATTTATTTTTTTTGTTTTATATTATGTATTGTCAAAATGTGTCCATGTCATCCATGTGTACCACATCACAAAATGCTCCACCGTATAGCACAGTAGGACTACTCCACAGGATCTGCCTGCCCCCACTCCACCGGGCCAGCACTATTGCCCAGCATGTCTGGGAGCCAACCTGGTCACACCACCCCTCTGCTGCCCCTTCACTACCTGCCCTCTCAGGTAGTCCTGCCCCAGAGAATACTCCAGTGGTTCCTTCTAGGAGAAGTGGCAGAGGTGTCAGTTTATCACTCATGCTAAACTGCCAGGGATGGTGAGTAGTGTTGTACGCTTCACTGTTGGTGCATGCCTATGCCAGATGGAGGGGCTGTTGTCCATTTTATGAAGGACCAGCAGGAGGAGAAGGAGATGCTGAGCACTGCAGCTAGTGGTTAAGTGAGGTAAAAGTGATAACAATCAAGTGGGTGAGGAGTCAGTTCTCACTATCACCCAGGTTGATGGACCATGGTCTGTGGATGCCCCCACCCTCATCCCATCCATGGTGTCCACTGAAATGTACCTGTGTCTTGTCTGTCTGAAATTGCTTCCTTACCCAACTTACCAGGTCCAGACATAGTTATCTCCCTTCCCCAACATTCTTTTCTCTCTCTCAAAAAAAAATGGGCACCTGTTCCAAAAAAAAAAAATCATCCCATACATAGCTCTCCATTTCATACACATGTCTTCTTGACACACTTGATTTGGTCCAATTGGCTATACAACATTATTGTGTTCTAGTCACATCTCTCTCTGGGGTTGACAGTCCAAATTCAGCTAATATTCTGCATATATAAATTTTTACTGTTGAAGAAATGGATAACTATGGTTCTTTTCTACCTCCCTCCTGCACATTCCTCTATTGCTTTCCCTTTGTTCTTCCCCCTGCTTGCTTCCTATTTCACCACTGTCTTATCTTCCCCATTTCTTTTCTTTAATGCATTGTTGCACAATGGTGTGCATCATGCATCAATAATCAGCAACATTAATACGGAAGAACTTAAAAGTTTTAGATTCAGTTGTATTCAAACCCAGTACCATCTGGCCCCAAAAAGGAATGTATCACTGCATTAAGTGTATATTAACATGTGCCACTACAGAATCAGTTAAATAGTTAGGTGCATTCCAGAGACTCAGTACTAACTGTCCGACTTTAGCATCCCCATTTCACTACTGTCCTATCTTCCCCATTTCTTTTCTTTCATGCATTATTGCGCGATGTTGTGCATGATGCACAAACGTGCAGCAATGGTAACACAAAATAACTTAAAAGTGTTATATTCAGTTGTATTTGAATCCAGTACCATCTGGCCCCAATAAGGAAGATATGACTGCATTAACTGCATTAACACCTGTTGCCACAGAGGCAGTTAAGTAGCAGGTGTATTCCACAGACTCAGTACTGTCATACTTTAGCAATGCTGCCACTGGAATAGTTACATGACATTCCATTGTGTTCTAGTCATTCTTAAGGTCTCCCTTTTGCCTATCACCCAAACAAGATAAGCACAGCCAAGCCTTCCGTTCATTACTCTGTTGCCCATGATTGAACTAAGCAACACATCGCACAAGCAATGGCCAAAAAATAATAAAATAATAATAAAAAACTGACATAGAAAACACAATTTGCAAACAAATGAAGAGGAGGTTGGATATTAATGAAACAGAACCTGTGAATTGTGCTCTGCTTGCATTTCCAACTTTGACAGATGTACATGTGACACTTTGTAAGTCTAACCTGACACAACCAACTGATGTAAGCAGTCACAACTGCCATACAAACACTGAGGGAGTGCTTGAACAATGTTTACATCTGATACATGGAGCCAAGGATTTGGGATTCAGCAATTCTAATGAGCTCCAGACCTCATTTGCATCTTCACCATGCTGACAGCCCTGAATCGACACAAGAAGGCAACCATGTAGCTAGGGAAACTGAAGGAGAGCCATATTGTTTATGTGCTGAACACAGAAGAGAGACTGTTACTTTGGGATATATCTCCACAGAGGAGTACTGATTTTTAGATGATATACCTGGATTTATCAGCAACGGTACATATTGCATATGCTGACATATAACCATGAATAGTCTGTTTGATGTTTTTTTTATATTTATTTTGATTAGCACTCTTTTACAATTTTATCTTTCTGCATTACTTACAAGTGTACTGTTCATTTGGGGATGGGGAGCAAAGATGCATTTATGTTATTGCTTATAAAAGGATTATGTTGCTATTGGTACTCTGCTTTTGTTGCATCCAGCCTGTCACATGTTAAGGTCAGTTCTGTACAAATCTCACACATTTTACTTTTTATTCTGTCCATGTGGACTCCTTTCCATGGCTGTATTCCAGAAGTTTTGGAATTCATGGGGAACATCAGCACAAAGTCTATGTAGTTGCTTTATAGCTTGTTGAATAGCTCCAACATGTTGCCTTGGTTGATTAGCATGCAATTCAGCTGCTTATGCAGTAATTAGCATGCCACCATGTTTATTTTGTTTGTGTGTGTGGGGGGGGTGTGCCACTACACGTCACTTACTGAATTTAAAACTTTCCACTCCCATGTGCACATTGCTCTGTGACATGCAAACAGTTGGAAAACCACCTTTATGGCTTTATTGAATACCTCAGATTGTTTTTCCAAAACTGAAGGTAGAAAAA
The DNA here is from genome assembly GCF_019279795.1 of Protopterus annectens. NCBI lineage: Eukaryota > Metazoa > Chordata > Ceratodontiformes > Protopteridae > Protopterus > Protopterus annectens. The sequence continues at coordinate 1,242,359,491 of NC_056727.1, read as the reverse complement.
CCGGCAAGGGGCAGGTGAAAAGGAAGAAATCAAAACTAAACTTGGAAGGATTGAAAAACATTACTGTAAGAAAAAAAGAGAAAGTCAGACATTGACAAATGGCTCAAGCTGTGGATGTACAAAGCCAGCTGGATGAGAATTATATACTTGCAAATGTAATACACAATGAAAACAGTGGGATTAAGACTAACGGTGATGAAGAACAATTATTACTTGTGTGTGCCGTGTTAAAATAAAGACATTTCTGCTGTTCTCCGTCCCTTTTCCATTTCTATGGCACTACCTGAAGTAATAATAGTAGTGATGTGACAGGGAGATTTGAGAAGGCTGAATGTGCCAATGTAATGCAGTAGCTGCTGGATATACACTTTGATTAATTTCATATTCCTTTAAATTGTTATCCAAAACAATTTTTGTAAATGTTTTTACTAAACATTGCCTTTGCATTTGTGTGTCACTTGGCAGAGTGCAATCAACTTTCATGTCTTAACTCATTAAACCCGACTACCGTCTCATGGTGCCTTTGTGCTTACATTCAAGTGTGCTGTGAGACGGTAGGAATTGCATGTAGTTACACCTGAGTGCCTTCTAGCAGCACAGCTAATTTTGCTGTCATATTGTACCTCCACTGCTGAAAATTAAGTTGACAAAGTATCTGAACTTTGTCAGTTACCTTGTCAGCTTATTTTTTAGTGTGGAGTTACATGGTGTTCATATTTGGCTTTCCCGAGAAAAATGGCTTACAATGGAGTCTGTACTTCTCCACAGCAATCCGATTTCATATGCCGTTAGTCAAGTGAGTAGTAGTAGCCACCACTTGCTTAACACCTCCACCCCCCTGACGTAATACTACTTTGTTCTGACTAAGTAAAAGGCCCAGCAGTAGATATTCCCTTTCTTTTCATCTTCTTGCAGAATTTACTGTTGGATCCCTCTATTTATCCTGGACATTGGTTCTTCAAAGAAACATCGGCACTGGAATCTTTTCATCTCCGATCCTACTGAATTGCAGGGAGATAGCTGAAACTGTGTTATCAGGACGGGAAAAAGAGTTGGGAGTTGTTAGGTGGATATAGGCTTGCTCCAGCCCTCACTCCCCTCCATCTTGGAGGTGTAGCAATTCTGTCACCAGAGGTAGGTGTGTTAGCTGATTTTGTAGCTGTGTCTTTTGCAACTGTGCTGGGTGATTCCAGAAACCTAAGAGTAATTGAAAACACACCAGTAGATTGCATGCCTGATTCCAGTTCCTAAAAATGTAGTTATGAGCTGTACAACTCTGTTTTCTTCAACAAGTGCTGTTTGGAGTGCTAATGAACGTATTTTTAACAGTTTCTGCCATTTATATAGAATCAGCGCACAAATAGGTTAACAGAAATGATCATTATGTCTTCAACTTGCTGTGGGTGTATAATGAGATGAAACACTCTCCGGAAAAATAAATATGCATATTTCATTATTAGGCAGTAGCTGACTGATGAAATGTTTAAACTCTACAGCCTACATATTCTGCATACCAGATGAGGTCCTGATTCCCCTTTCAGAAATTTAAAATGGAAAGTATCCAAGCAGCAGAATGTATTTTATAAAAATCACTAGCGTTTTTCTACAGTAATAGTGTGTGTGTGTATGTGTGTGTGTGTGTGTGTGTGTGTGTGTGTGTGTGTGTCTGTGTTAATGCCACACATCCAACTTTTTAACTTTGCAAAGTACCTCGTGAGGTAATATTTCTTTCCAAAGCTGAAGCAATGATTTGGCGACAGCCTAAGCCACTTGAAGGGAAGTCCATTTCTTGGATAGTCATTTAGACCCTGCTGGTCCCTAAGCTAGCAATCTACCCCACGTCATAAAGTAATGATTGCACCCCATAATCCATTGCGCTGTTAACCAACGATCTGCATAAAGAAATTCAGAGCCAGTGGTGAAATGGACATATTAACAACAAGAAAAGGTAAGTGCAACATTTTTAAAGTGAATCATAATAATCTGTGAACACTACAGAAAGAGGAGGAACCAGAAAAATGTTATGGAATTAGTAAAAAAAGTTATATTAGAATGTACATATGGTGCAGATGTGAAGGTCATTTTGGGGTTGTAGTAAAACAACTTCAGAGAGTGGAATTAGGAAAATAATGGTATAAATGAAAAGTGTTTGTGAGGTACAATGTGAACAAGAAATACATCAGAGAAGTGATGGGAGGAAGAGTGAGAAGTAAATGTTAATAAAAGAGCATTAATAGACAGAGCAAATAATATGAAGAGAAATGATTTGGAGCTCTTACTCAACCTACAGAAGAGGAAACTGAGGCAGAGTTGGAAGATATAAAAATGGGAACTACTGGTGAAGGGGTAAATGGGAAGAATATGGAAAAATACAAAAGCTTTAACCAGAAACCTGTACTTGAAAAATGAAACTTTTGTCACTCACTGCTAACAGGGTTCTGGAATGGGTAAGAAATAAACAAGTGTTAAACACATCAACAAATTACAGGAGTAACATTTTGTAAGAAACTTGAATGTATCTGGTCCCCTTGAGGAGTGGTTATTATAGCAATAACCCACGCCTGGGTGTGGGTAATGCTGGATTTACCCACGGTTGGTGTGGTTTGGTCACGAGGGTGAAGCCCGAGTGGCCAAACAAAGCCAACCGTGGGTAAATCCAGCATTACCCACACCCAGAAGTGGTTATTGCTATTATACAATGACATTATTTAAAAAAAAAAATAATTACTTTTCTTAAATAATGGCATTGTATAATGCCTCTTTGCTGCCCTTCCGCAGCTGTCCGGTATTCTGCGGCAGTTCTGGTGTACTGCGCATGCCTACGTAGTACATCAGAGCTGTGGGCAAAAGCAATGGAGAAAGCAAGATCTCCGTTGCTTTTTAAAAACTGTCTCGCTATGTTAAATGGGTTTAACATAGCGAGTCAGCTTTAAAAAAAACAATGGAGAATATTCTTTGCTTTTTTAAAGCTGTCTCGCTATGTTAAACCCATTTAACATAGCGAGAGACAGTTTGAAAGCAAGATCTCCATTGCTTTTTAAAAACTGTTTCACTATGTTAAATGAGTTTAGCATAGCGAGACAGCTTTAAAAAAGCAACAGAGATCTTGCATTCTCCGTTGCTGTAAAAAAGAGTTATAGTAATGGAAAAAGTCCGGGCTACCGGACCTGTTTCCATTACTATAACTCTGATTTACAGCGTGCACGCTGACCAATCAGCATGCACGTTTTTGAATATTTAATGGGGGGGGTCATTGTATAATGACAGTTATTTCTGTGAAAGTTTAGTCAAGATTGAAACTGCTTATATGGGAATAAGTGGAGGACTGCAGCCTATAATGGGCAAATTATGTTAATATATACACCAAAGGTACTACTGAAAATTAAGCCTTTGTGCGATGCAAGTAATGGGTGTTGAAGGCAGCAGATTTCAACAGCAATTTATGTGACTTGAACAAAAGGCAAAGAGGGAAAAATGTAAGAAGTGGGTGTTAGGTTACAAAAGCAAATACTAGAATTGGGGCACACAAGGAGATCGTTTGTGCATTGTACAAGTTTATTTCTGGCCACCGGTGTTGTAGTCATGTACAACAAAGAAAGGAAGGAATGAGTCTTCCAGATCACATAGCATTATGAGTAGAAGTGGAGATGGAGAACATAGGAAAAGGCATCTGTAAAAATGATTGCGCTAAGCTAGATGCAGAAACTATGAAGAAGGTTACTTTTTGTGAGCACAAGACAGCTGTATGAAAGATGGGCATAGCGGTGGATTGATCTAAAATGAAAGAGAAAAAGTAAAGCTGAAGGACAAGAACTGAATAAAGACTGGATGTGGAAAGTATAAAAGATGGCTGATTGGGTAATAATGTCGCTTACAAAAAGGAGCAAGGTAGGACAAGGTAGATGAAGCGGAGAAAAATCTTTTTCTTGAAAACAAAATGGAAATGGAATAGTGGTTTACTAGTTAAGTGTTCAGAAGATGTAGTGGTGACATTATTTATACTTTCACATGAAAATGGGAAGATGTATGGTAAAGCTCTTAAATGATGATGTGATAGAGGTAAAATCAGTACAAGAAAAAAGAGACGGAGTATCTGTCATAAATGAGATCTGAATCGTGGTGGCTTAAAATTTTGAAGAAAGGAAGGGTACATGTCCTACGTCCATTTTTTATAATTTTACTGATGACTGCACATACCTTTCAACCGTCTAAACCAATGATATTGGGGGGCAGAGGTTCCAAATTGCACCATTTGTTTTGGAACATTGCTAGAATAAGTACCTTTGAATGAACATGCTTTATTCTTTTTTTCTAAAAACTTTTTTATTTTGTTTTCATTATAAACATACGCACATGTACATATAACAAATACAATAAAACAATAACAAGTTAAACAGTTTAACATAATTAGAAATTTTAATAAGTTCACTGCAAAATTCACTCAAAAATTCTATTCTCAGTATTAGACAAAATGCTATTCTACTTCCATGGATTTGACTGCATCTACATTCTAATGTATTAGGCAGCTCCCAGTTTTGACATTATACAGAATGTAGGTCACACCATGGATGCAACAAGAGAAATTATATTTTGGCTGATGATTTTTTTAATTATTTTTTTTTAGGACTTAGTGTAAATCCATTCTGAACATTTGTTTTACCCATGATTGTGTGGAGTTCTATTAGCCCACTACCAGGAAACTGGGCAGAGTACCATCACTGGTTTTCTTAGCTGTATATAAGAAGGCTATAGGTCATTCCTTCTAAGACAGTATTCTCATAAGGTATTTGTCCACAGTGTCTTGTCTTTTTTATAAATTTTGGAGGGACTTCCAGTTCTTTGCAACATCACTGTTGTACCATATTTTCTCCACTGTTTGACGGTCTTCACTGTGTTCCATGGTATATCAAATGCTCAGTAAGATACAAATGCTGTACTTCTTTGACTGAAATACTCTGGTCTTTCTCCTAACAGACGGTAATGACTCTGTCTTGTACTACACCTGTACCCGGAATATAATGAATGGCCACTCAACAGATAATGTGATGCAATTTTCCACCTGCACATTAGGTGTTTGTTTCTGAATTTTTCCTGTTGGTGCTTGTACATACGAGGAAATGTTACTGAACCGTTGTTTTGTGGAAATCTTTCATTCTGGTGCCTGTGCATACATTATATTGAAGGGCTCGCTTCGGTGAATGCTTCATTTTGGTGGTTGTACATACTAGGAAATGTTACACGTTTCATTTGGGTAAGCGTTTAATTTTGGTGATTGTGAATACCTCAACATTCTACTGAAGGGGTTGCTTGGGTAAAGTAATCATGCTGGTGGTTGCACGTACCAAGAAATGTTAGTGAAGGTCTGTTTGGGGGAAACATTTCATTTAAGTGCATGTATACCTTTACATAGTAATGAGGATGGTGCTTGGGGAAATAATTAATTGTGTGTCAGGGAAGTGCTTGTGCATACATGGTCTGACTGCTGAAGTGACCGCTGATCAAAACAGTTTATTGTGTCATTTTGGTGCTTGTGCATACACAATGCAAACAAGTGGATCGGTTACTGGGAAAACATAGAAATTAAGTCTGAAAATTACATATGGTTACATTACTTAGAATACAGCACATAAATGTAATTATAGTATAATATGCCAGCATATAAGGCATCAGATACACCACTGACTAATTAATAGTATAATGTAAAATAAGCAGAAAAGAAATAATTTCTGCTTGTATTATTCTGTTTGTGATTAGTAGTTGCATAAGTGAGATAAAGGCTATCACTTGTTGACTACTGCCAGCATGGAGCCACCATATTTTTTGTGCATTTTTCCTGGCTTTGTCAGTCATGTGTGGAGTTTAGGTGGGAGGAAGGGCTCAGTAATATGCAAGTATTATACTATTTTAATGAATTACTCAGGTGTTCTCCTTATTGATAATGAGTCTGTGTTACACAACAGATGCACAAAGTAATATAATGAATGCCTAGTCAACAGGTTATGTGCAGCAATTATTACCTTTGTCTGAGCATGCATAACTTTTCAGTACTGAAAGGAAGGTCATTATCACATTAGTAATAAGTGCAGTTACAATATAGCAGTGAGTCATTATCACTTTTCTAATAAAAGTCTCAGCTGCTGTAACTGTTATTTGCATAAGTAGAAATTATCACTTTGATGAATATACAAGCCAGATTGTGTTTTTTCTCTGCTTGCAGTCATTGCAAGCCACCCCCATTCTTCATCAACTAGCTATCCTCCAAAACCCGATATTATTTCCTGTATATATACATGTCTGTGCATATATGTGTGTATATCGATATGTATGTATGTACATGAAGTACTTGCACATATATACATATACACATGAATATACATATACACTTGAATAGGAGTCCAGGACTTTGGTGTTTGGGCCAGCTGGGGGCTGCCTGCAGGCAGATGGCCAGATGTGATGACCGCAACAGTGAATACACTCTACATTTATGGTAAGTGTACACAACTGTACTTTCCTTGCGGTATTGCTGTTTATGTGTGTGTGTGTGTGTGTGTGTGTGTGTGTGTGGTAGTAGTAGTGGCCCCTGCCTGAATGGCATGGTGCCAAATTTATGATAGACTGTCATGTGCCCTGTTTGCCCTTTTTGTGGTACTTGGCATCATATAAGACCATTAATTGTTAAGCAGTCAGGGCGGCCACGGTAGTGCAGCGGTTAGTGTTGCCATCTCACAGCAAGAGGTTCACCAGTTCGATTCTCGGCTGGGGTACCTCCTGTGTGGAGTCTGCATGTCCTGCTTGTGGTTGCGTGGGTTTCCTCCGGGTGCTCCTGTTTCCTCCCATATCCCAAAGACATGCAGTAGGTGGATTGGACACTCTAAATTGGCCCTAGGTGTGAGTGTGTGCCTTCTGTGGAAGGTTTGGTGCCAGGCTGGCAACTCGACACCGTAAAACTCCACTGCCAATCATGAGTGGGCAGATGATCTGCTGTGGCAACCCCTAACTGGGAAAAGCCAGAATAAGACACACGAATATCAGTATGACAGTGGCCTCTATTGGGAGATAGGGTGATGCATCTGCATACATTGTCTGTAGTTCATTTAGAGAGGAGTTACATGTACCTTATGAAAAGAATAATGCCCCTGTGGATAGGAGTGAAGATTTGGATGGTCTAACCAGGTAATGCATTATGATATACATATATATGTACTCTTCCAATAGATCTGTCAAACATCAGTAGTAATCTGTTTGCATTTTTTTTCCTGTGCAGGTTCGTCCACCTTCTGACACTGACATGGCTTCACGAGCAGAACGACAAGTGAGAGTGTGGGTATGTGGACATTTCTACATTCACTGGGCTGTCAGCCATGCCTCCATAACTGAAAACAAGTCCAACTTGATCTTTCCCACATCCAGTGTGAAGGTATACTGGATTGCAAGAAGAGGTATGCATTGGAGCGGAGTACTGCAGTTGTTGGAAGAGGTGCTCTATCTACCCTGAGCTCAACATCCTTGTGCTGCACATTGGAGGGAATGATGTCCTCAGTCAACCACTTGGAAGGCTACGGTTTCAAATCAGAGCAATTTTTGAACACCTGCAGTCATGGTGGCCACATTGTCATTTTGTGTGGTCTGACATAATTCCTCGACAAATGTGGAAAACAGCAAACAGTCAACGGGTAATGCACAAGGCCAGACATTTACAGAATGGGTTCATGCTTGGCTTGATGCATAGAGTCGATGGATCTACAATCCGTCATGACAACACCACCGCAAAAGATGTTCACCTGTTCAGAAGGGATGGCGTTCACCTCACTGAGGAGGGCATTGCCTTGTTCTTGACAGACCTCCACAATGGCGTGAGGAGAGCTATGCAGGATTGGTAATATGCAGCTTGTGAGAAGAATGGAAAACACCCATGACCATGTAGGGACCAGTATGGTAAGTAAAACTCTGTTATGAGATGTGTTGTGTAAAATATATTTTTATGAGTTTGGCAAATAACTGTGGTAAGGAGCTGCTGAAGATGCTAAGAAAGAACAACTGTTTCAGGAGAGTGCTAGCATGTACAATCTAATATGTCAGTAACCATCCTGCAATATTTTTTTTATTCTGCTTTTATCAGACGTGTAGAGTTTAGATGACAGGAAGGGCTTAGTAATACAGAACTTGATCCCTTGGAACCAGTGCTGAATCGACACATGTAAAGAGAAAAGGCATAGGTAAGGCAGACTGCTGACACTGAAGGAGGTCGTGAGACTGCAGTGGTATCAGCTGTTTGAGTGGGTAGTCGGCACAGCTATTGGACAGATCAGATGGCCTTGCCTGCCGCTGAAGTCCCATGCCTGTCCTGGGTTCATTAGTGGAGTGGTGGTCCTTACCTTGCTTTTTCTCTTTACATGTACCCATTCAGCAGTATGTTGGCTGCACCAACAATGTGTATATTTACAATCATATGTGTCTACATGGTAAAACAACTGCTTCTGAATGCTGTACTCATGTACATATATCAGTTTTGTTAGGACTCAGGTTATGGAAATTATGTTTTTTTTCATATTTTGGTAAATACCTTTGCAAGGGAGCATCTGAATGTGCCAAGTAAAACCTCATTTTGAAGACAGTATTGCTGGTTCCAACATGGTAAAAGAATTGTGCCTGTATGTTGTACTGATGTGCAGATATCAAAGTTTGTTTCAGACTTAGGTTATGGAAATTATGTTTTTTTTCATAGTTTGGTAAATAACTTTGCAAGGGTGCATCTGAATGTATTAAGTAATATCTCATTTTGAAGACAGTATTGCTGGTTCCAACATGGTGAAATAATTGTGCCTGTATGTTGTACACGTGCAGATATCAGTTTGTTTTGGACTTGGGTTATGGAAATTATGATTTTTTTTTATATTTTGGTAAAAAACTTTGCAAGGAAGCATGTCAGTGTGCCAAGTAATACCTTATTTTGAAGACAGTGTTACTCCATACAACATGGTAAAAGAACTGTGTCTGTGCACTGTACACATGTACAGATATCACAGTTTTAGTCTTGTATGATTATGAAAATTATACATTTACAATACTTCTCATTATTATGCCCATATCTTTACAAGGGAGCATGGTGATCACACAAATGATGGATCATTTTGAAGCTGACATTCAGATGCACAACTTCTACACTGATATGTAGGCTCTTGTCTGTTACAGGTGATGAGATATTATGCTTTGTGTATTTATCAATTATGAGAAATAATATATTAATCATATTTCTGTGAATATCTCAAGAAAGAAACATCACACAGTAATGGTTAAGGTATCATTTTAAAGCTAACATTCATACTAACAAATTAAATTCAAATTGTATGGGTCTGCATGGTACATTGACCAATAGTGCTTTGCTTTTCCAAAAAGGTAAAAAATATGCACAATATCAACATTCCTTGCCAAATATTTAATAATGACTTTAATATGCACCATCAACATTTACACTGTTGGAAAGGTCAGTGTGCTGAACAACTTTTGTGTTTACATTTTTAGTCTAGCTGTTATGAACATTTGTTTTCTGCATGGTATTACAAATAGATTTTCTGAAAATGAGCTCAGGCTGCACTGTTGTTCCTATGGTGGAATTAAGCAGGCAGCTTTTTCTGAGCTGCTCCGGAGTTTGATATACACATTACATACAGTTGTAATACAGTTGTAACAGAAGCATCTTATATAAATCATGTTGATATTCACAAATGACATATAATTGTTTACAAAATTTCAGATAGCTGTACTGGCAGTATTTCCCTTTGTCACACTTCTTCCCCCCTCGAAGACTCAAGTTAGTTTTTCAAGTGACCCTTGAGAAATGTTGCTTGAGGGGGATGAGCTTATCTGAGAATACATTACCCCATACCCTGTCTTGAGAGCCCATCTGTGTTGGTATTGCTAATCCCACTGTGGTGCTGCACTGGCATATCACATGCCTGCAACCCTAGGCTCCACCATAGTAATTTGTGATTTTGCTGGCTAGCTTCCAGTAGCCCTAGATCCCTCTCAGACTCCTCCTGCCTCCTACTGCAAATACTCAGCAACAGGGCCTCCCTATCATGGTAAGGTTTCATCATGTTAACGTGATACAGTTTGTGCCCCTGACTCCTGCCTTGCAGTTCTACCATGTAGTTAACATCACTAACCTTCCTTACCACCTTGAAGGATCCTTCCCAAGCAGCCTGCAGTTTGTTGTGTTTGACAGGAATGAGAACCATAACCTGCTGCACTACAGCATACTCTCTAGCTCAAGCATTCCTGTCATACCAGATCTTTTTCTGCTGTTGGGCTTCTGCCGGGTTCTCCTGGGCCAAGCCCATGAATTCTCTGAGCCTTGTCCTGAGGTTTAGGACTTATGCCACAACAGACTCCTTGTGGGATTCACGCTCACCCTCCCACTTATCACAAATCAAATCTAGAGGTCCCCTTACCCTGTGCCCATAGAGCAACTCAAAGGGTGAAAAACCTGTAAATTCCTGGGGCAGCTGTCTTTAAGCAAACAGATGAGGCAAATATTTGTCCCACCTCTTAAACTGGTTTGTAAAAACCCATAGCATGGTCTTTACTATAGAGTTTGACCTCTCCATAAGACCATTATTCTGGGAATGCTAGGGGGTGGTCTTTAGGTGCTTCACCTCACAGCACTCATACAGACAAGCCAGCAGGTCTGACATGAAATTGGCACCTCTGTCAGTCAGTATTTCTTTTGGGAAACCTACCCTGCTGAAAATCTCTAACAAAGCGTTTTACACCTTTTCTGCCTCGATGGAGGACATATCCACTGCCTCAAGGTATCTGGCAGCATAATCTACTACCACTAGGATATACTACGTCCTTGTGTAACTTGGGGTACTCAGAGGCCCCACAATATCCATAGTTACCCAGTGAAACAGCTCTTCAATCACAGGCAAAGGCATCAAAGGAGCTTTGACCTTGTCTCCTGCCTAGCCTACCTTTTGGCACTGCTCATAGGTCCTACAGTAACCTCTTATATCTCTAGAAATCCCAGGCCAGTAAAAGTTCTCTGCATAATACATCTTTTCATACAGTTTATGCTCATATGACCTGCAAAGGGAATATCATGGGTTATGGCTAGAAGTGCCAGATGTTAGGCTCTGGGGACTACCAACTGCTGTATTGCCTCACCTTCTAGATCACTCTTAGGGGTCCACTCTCTATACAGTAACCTTTTGTCCCAGTATACAGATTCCCCCTTTCCTTGTAAATCAGGCACTTTCCTAGCTACCTCCCTCAAGCATTGTAATGTAGGTTTTGAGAGCTGAGCCTCTCCCAACTCTCTCTCTTTGTAACCCTTCCCAGCTCGCCTTCCAGTTTGGTATCCTCTGACAGCAGTGCCTCACTGTCAGCCTGGGTACTACTACTCACCTCTGCCCTTGCTGCCACTCTGTCCAAGGGAACATCAGTACCCACAAGCAGCTGTGTCTCACTTTCAGTCTCACTGCTACAGGGTAGCTCCCGCCCTGAAGTAGCCACCTCACCAGTTCTAACTTCAGGTGTGCAGTCTGTCTAGGTCCCCCAGGCTTCCAGACCCACATGCTTGTCTCCAAACCTGATTGCATGTAACTGCACACACAAGGTGCTGTATTATTAAAATCATTCCCTATCAGGTCATCTTCAGGGTTTACCATCACATGTTCGACAGTACAATGCTCGAATGTACAGATGTCCGAACTAAATGTTCGGAAATTAGAACACCGAACATTGTAAATGCCAAACCGAGCATTTCAATGAAGTCAAATGTCAAACATGACTACACTGAAATGCTTCTATCTAACTAACATTCTACAACAGTTTTTTTCAGGCAGGCAGGCCCTCATGCACCCCCCCCCCCACACACCCCTACTGATATATACAAACTTTGAGATCGTACTACACTGAGGAAAGGGTACATTTCCCGATCCCCACTATAGTGTGATCTGCAGTACATTGTCGAACCTTGCTATAGTGAATGTTAGCTATTGTAAGGTTTGACAATGCTGTGATCATACTTCTGGTTCTGCTACCTGAATTTCGCTCATTGGTTGATTGCACATAGTGTGATCGCCAATGTGATAGTAAACCCAGGTATATCCTCAAACACACCTACTTGCTTCCTTTTCCACCCTCCCAGTCAAGGTGAACCCTAGCCAAAGGTATTTGGAATGTTGTACCTCCTAAAGCTCTGACTGGAGTGGACTGCCCAATCAAGTAATGCTCCTCTTTAACCATTACAGGCTTCACAATGGATAGGTCAGAGGCTGTGTCTCTCTTAGCAGTGGCCTGTTTCCCATCTACTAAGATAGGATATAACCTCTTGTCATAGTTTGGTATCCTTGTTGTCTCCAGGCAACTTACTGCTGGCATGCTTTAATTCCCACTTGCTGGCTACCCTACCTTTTGTTCCCCACCTTGCCTCTATGGACATCTATATGCTACATGGCTCCTCTGGTTACATTTAAAACATTTAACCCGTGATCCTAGTCATGTACCTGAAGTAGTGGCTCCCCCTGCTACTGGCAGTCTCTGTTGGGGTGGTTTAGACTGCCCACCATGGGCTGCCTTAGACCTATGTGCAGCACTGGGTATCCCTTTTCTGTGCAGTGATGCCCTGCTTGCTAGGTATAGGTCTCCCTTTTTCCCCAACTCATCTGTGGTATTACATTCTCTATCTGCCAACCAGATTCTCATGTCCTCAGGTAAAGTACTAAGGGCTTGTTCCCCTCACCAAAAGGTCTGCTAGCCCTTCAAAAGTGGTGACATGAGATCCAATCACCCATTTATAAAAATAAGTGCTCAACTTTGCAATATATTCGCACACACTTTCATCTACCTTGTGTCTATACTCAGAAAACTTTTTTCTGTAAGCTTCGGGTGTTAACTTAAAACACTCTAATAAACATTTATTTACTATATTATAATTTAAGCAATCAGTATCAGGCAATTTAGAAACAGCAGTTACAGCTTTACCATGGAGTAAGGGGGTCAGGAACTGTACCCAGAGCCCTTGGTCAGTATTATACTGTTTGCATACCCTTTCAAACATATGAATAAAACTATCAAAATTATCACCCCACCCTCTGTAAATTGTGGAAGAAATTTACTGACCTTTATTGCTTCTGGGGTTCAGTTACTTGCTTTCCCATTACTCCATGACCCTGGTGAAGAGTCAGCATTTCCTTCTCATGTTGCCTCTGCCTCTCATTCTCTTCAGAACACCTGTCTTTCCAAACACTGCAGCCTCTATACTGATTTTGCTTCAAGATCCAAATGGTGCAGTCTTGTCTGCTGATTCTATTTCCAAATGTGTGGCCTCCAGTTCATGTCTCTTTAACTCCAGACAGATTGTTAAGTCCTCTGAGACAGAGTTGAACTGTCCATTTTCTGAGAGTTGTACATCCCCAAGGCCAGTCTGGCTGTCTTCCTGGGTGCTGGCCTGTGATTCAGCTGTGGTTAAGGCTGCAATAATTTCTGCTTTAGTCAGCTTGGCATGTCCCAGTCCTTTGGCTTGGCACATCTCAGCCAACTGGCTCCTTATCAGCTTGCCATAATCCTCTGCTGACATCCTTGCCTGCTCTCCCCGACTAACTAAGCTAATAAAAAATAAATACAACTATTTTGATATGAAACTCTGAATGTCTACCATATGGCTGCTTGAGAGTACAAACCACTTCTTTAGTGACCACGGTTTACAGGATACAGGAGTTCAATATCCACACCACTGAATCCCAAAATGTGTATATCCCACCATGGTCACCAATAATGTGATGACTCACCACTGGACCAGTAATCAAGGAGCCTCAATCTTCATCACTGGCAAAAGTGGAGGATGTACACTGGGAGGATAACAAGGACACACACAGTATTTCCAGATAAAGCTCTCTACATCTAATGCAATTTCCCTTAAGAGCACACAGAGACCACAGTCAGTCCAATGATGGTTTCTCCCTCTTTCTCCAGATCCACAGTAAGACTCCCCACTGGCATAGCTATACAGTTGAGATTTCACCTGAGTGACCAAGTCAAGACCTACCAGCACCCTCTCTGTCCAACCAGTGCTTTGTGTCCCTGCCCAATTAGCTGACACACACACTCATTTTGGTTTGATTTACACATACACACACCTGGGAGAGGCTGGCATAGCTTTACTAGTTGTGCCCTCTTCTGCCAGTGCTATAAGGTAACTTAGCTACTTTAAGGTCCTTATAAAAGTGTCCAAGCTTACTGTGTAATATTAATATTAATACAAATGGCAGTTTGACCAAGAGCAAGGCTATTCGGAGTGGCTACACAGTGCCACCAAATAAATATGCAAGTACTCTCAAAACTTAAAGATCTCAACACAGGTCAGCCACAATGAAAGGTTTAAATATATTTAATAATAAATAATAAAAGAACAAGAAAATACTCAGTATATATTCACAGTGACAGAGTTCAAAATCACAGGAAATATTTAAAACAATATTGCAGGACAGTCTCAAATAAATAAAGAAAAATATCTAAACTAAGATGTGCTATATTTCTGACAGTATCTAAGAGAGTTACTATACCATAGAAACTTACTTACAAGGAAAGGCAGATGGTGTGGTGAATGGTACTTGTCAGGTCCAACACAGAATACAGAATGCCTGGTCTCTCTCAGAGTTCTCAAATGAATATCTCAAATATTACTGCTGGGATAGCTTGCAGAATTACACAATTTCTTGTCACCTGACTCTATCCCAGGTGAAACCCACACTGCTGGAAGCTTGGCAGTATTTAGCATCTACCTGTTAAAATACATAGACCTCAGATCTTTGGCAGATGCTGGAAGTCATAAAACAATTATGTTCCTCCACATTTCAAGACCAGTGATTATTTTACCATACGGACAATACAGAAAGCTTTTCAGCACAGACATTATGTCTCTGGCTTAGCCTATAAAGCAATTTCATTTCAGTTATTTTTCCGAAGTTAACCTCCTGTTTTCCAGTTTCCACTGTTAGAATATATTCATTCAAACAGTTGCAATCGTGCATGTACATTTCTATTCTCTTCCAGAAGATCACACTGTGTTTACATTTAAAGCACAAGCACTTTATAAAATACCCTTTAACATGCCTGTACAAACTTAGTTTGATACAATTCTAATACAGATGTAACACAAGCATCTTATATAAATCATGTTGATATTCACAAATGATATATAATTATTTACAAAATTCTGGATACAGTATCTCCCTTTGTCACACTCAGTATTGCTAACAGCATGTGAGCTGTTGTCTGTCTACTTTCACATTCCTTGTCATTAAATAAGTCTGATAATATGTTCCACAAAGTATATTTATGTTGTTGCAAGGAGATGTGAGAAGGATGAATGTGTCACTGTAATCTACTTATTGCACTGCCCTTTGCCATGTATACTCATTGACTGAATTCAATATACTGTCAGCATTTTTTTCTCTCATATAGTTTTTTTAATACCATTTGCAATTGCACTCTACATGGCAGCAGGCAAAGAAGATTCACTGCCTAAGGAAAAAAGTGAAAAAATCAGGCTGTCTTATGTAGTGCAAATAAGCCTGGCAATGGTGCACTTTCATCAGCACTCTGAAAAGTACTGAGTGGAGAAATTCTGTCTGTCACTTACCTATGTCTGTGGCACAAGATATAAGTGCAGTGACTTTAGCTAAAGCACACAGGTGATTAATGGTTTGAATCCAGCTAAAAGTCACTTTTACAAAGGGTGTCAGAATTACTTTTCTCACATGTTGATTAAGAATGTAAAATTATATACAAATGAGAATGACAACAAATCTATCAGTAATGCTTGCATAACTAAATGTTTCTATTTAGCATAAATTATTATTAATGCTTCACATATTGCCTCTAGCTAACATGTATAGAATTTCTTAAACATGACAGGGATGATATTTAATTTAAAATGCACTTACATATGTGTGATGGGCACAATAGTTTTGTTATAATCATCATAATTCATCACATATCCTCTGTGTTTAGGAAAGTTTGTCTTGTGAAATATGCATGTAACATATCCCAACTTCTATTATTCAGATCATGCAATTCCATCCATCTGAATATATATTGACAAACAGAAATACTGCCTTTTACATAAGAATGCATTCCAGGACTACTTAAAGTCATACACATACAGGCCTCTTTGAAGTACATCTCTATTCATTCTGAAATTCCTGTATCTCTAATTGCAATGCTTAAGTGGAAGTTCTCCTATGGCAATGAGATTTAATAAGCTGAGTTTCAATTTTTGCATTCTTTATCCCATGGGTTTGATTCCCAGCTGGAAAAACACACCTTTAACAGTATACAAGTCCCAAACATCAAATTATGTCACAATTCATCCTATTTATCCTTCCAACCACCAATTACAAGCCAGACCATTAAGCATTTCATTGTTGAACAATAGAATATGTGTCAGTATCACACATGGCAAATCTCACTGTCATGTTTCACACCTTTAGTGCTATTTGATGTAAGTAGTCAATGTGTCTGCCAAGGAAACCATATGTTTTTGATTGTGCAGATGCAGTTGGCAAGACTGTGCTTCTTTGCACACAGTCTGTTACAGATGAGATATGAACTGGGTGCCAATTCAGACATATATTGTTAGCTTGACTTCTGCAGACATGGCTGGTGATGGACAGAATGGTGCTAAATTTAGAGCACAAAGATGGGGTGTTGAGGAGTCCAGGATTTTGGTGGCACTCCTCATGAAGAGGTACAGCTGTAGACTGCTGCAGGGGGATTATACTGGCTTGCAGTATAAGGCTGAGGCTTGGAATAACTTGGCCAAAGCTGTCTCCAATCCAACTGACATTCAACACACTGGGGAATAATGTCATCACCACTACAGTGACCTTAAGAAGTACAAGCAGGACTTCCTAAGCTGATAGGAGCTGAATTTAGGACAGCAAACACCCCTCAATTATGTAATTATACTGGTCATTACCTGGGTATAATATGGCATTAATTATCTAGTCAGCCAAAACAGTTATTCATTATTCTTTTATATATATATATATATATATATATATATATATATATATATATATATATATATATATATATATATGTGTGTGTGTGTGTATTTTTTTCCTTTTGTACTGTATAGCTACAGAGAAAATAGCAACATACTGTGAGTGCACCAGGAGAAATTAACTCACCTCTGAGAGGCACTGGGTAAGTATGCCTCAGGTCCAAATTCAAGCCAGATAACTATTTTCAGTCCTTTAGTCAATAGCATCTTGAGCAGGCATACCTCAACCTTGATATCAAGCATGTGGGCCTCCCCAACAAGTCTTGCTGCTTGGATTAGAAAATAACACCAGCTAAACTGTGTGGGGGTTCAATACTCAGAAGTGGAAATTAGTTTTTATTACAGGGTAGTATTTCTAAAATACTATCAATAATATGTCAGGCAAAATTCAAATATAGTAATTGCAATTATTACATTTGAATGCATGTATCCTATCCATCATAAGGACATAAAGACTGCTCTTTCTTATATCCTAGCAGTTAGATTTGTTTATACTATGATGCATTAATACACAGTTATATCAAATATGGATGTGACAGGTGTACAATGTTAAATTATCATAATTGTTTATACATTGCCAAAAATCTTTATTGAAAAAATAAAATGTGACATGACATGGATCTAATGATCTCTTTTTTTGGCTTCCTCCACCCTATAAATATTTGGGGGAAATTCTAATTTATTAGCATTCTGCTGTTTGCATACCTTGTTCCTGAAAACAAAATGACCAACAGCACCAAGACGTAGACCAATCACTGTGGCTTGGCCAACCATATATCGACAGATGGGAGCATAAACACACAGCACTTTGGATCCACAACCTATCAGCACTACCTCCACAACCCTTGCCTTACCTGCTCCACCTTTGTTAGGTAACTCTACCCTGGAGGTGGCAATTTTGTCACCTGGCAGGAGATGACAGGGCTGCTGGAGGATATCATGGAGAGGGGTCTTGGTGCATGCAATGGCAGGGTTGAAAAGGTCTTTTGTCGGATTGCAAAAATGATGCCACTTCTAGCAGTGACTCAGGCAGCTGATATAGGAGACAATTATGTCATTTTTCTCAAGCTGGACATGGGTATGCCTCCAGTGTCCCCTACCTATTCCCAGTCATGGTGTTCCTCAACCTTTTGTCTCCACCACCATGCCTGTCCATCTTGTATGTCC
Source organism: Protopterus annectens (assembly GCF_019279795.1). Lineage (NCBI taxonomy): Eukaryota > Metazoa > Chordata > Ceratodontiformes > Protopteridae > Protopterus > Protopterus annectens. Next base: position 1,242,341,253 of record NC_056727.1, on the reverse strand, counting down.
TGCTGTATATCTGCACGTTCCTCTTCCTACCTGACCATCTCTTTCCTAAACACCTTCCACAACATACCTCTCTCTCCCAAAGGGAAAAGGAAAAAAAAATGGACACCTGTCCCATACAAAAATATGCCTCATACATAGTGCTCACTTATGTGTCATCATGACACACTTGATTTGTTCCAATTGGCCATACAACATTATTCTGTTGCTGTCACCAATCACTGATGTGGTGAGTCTCCAAAGCCATGAAATTGTGTGGGCAATAGTACATTTATATTGTGAAGGAGTGAATAGCAATGGTGTTCTCCCACTACCCTCCTGCAAATTCCTGTATTCTTTCTTGTGACCTACCCTCTGTTTGCCACCTGCATTTTTACCACTGTCCTATCCACCCCTTTTCCTCACGTTTAATCTGGTCAAAAAATATGGTGTGTTGAGATAATTACCCTGTTTGCAGACTGATGTTTTTGCATAGTGTCAAGGGTTTGATTACAACTGTAGATCAAATTGTATTGTGATATTTCATATTCCTAACTGCAAATGTCTGCATTTCTCTCAATTGACATTTCATTAACATAGCATTTGAATAGTGTAGCAAGACATCATTTGCAAAAACATTGCAGCCCCAAAAGGGAGACTTATTAAGCCTATCACTGATTTCTCCCTATAGCAAGCACTTTATCGTACACAGCATGACAGCTGAGTAATGATTTAATAAGATTAACACACCAGGCAGAAGTTCCTATGTCTTACAAAAGATATTGCCACTGTTCTTCTCTGCAGCTCTCTCTCTATCTCTGTTCACCCCTTCTGCTTCAGTAAGTTGTCATTGTCCTTCAACTGTGTTATTTAAATGGTGAAAAGTAGTAATTCATTTGTCATGATGAGATAATGCTCACATTTTTGACAATTTTCAAAGGTTCTAATCCAGGCATTAGCTAAATGTTACTCTCTTTGGTACACTATTTTGTGTGTACCTGTTGGCTACATGTTGTTATGAGCCACCATTATCATGTTTCGGCCATAAGCTACTTTTTCACTGCCTCCCTCTCTACCTGTTGATATATCTTCTTTCCTCTTTCCATTATTCTTCCACCTCTGCATTTGCACAATGTCTGGTGCCAGGCACCAACTGCAACAAAGGCTAAATGGAAATACACAACTTATTTCAATATCTTGTGAGTTTTTGTCTTCGGCCACATTACTTCTGGTGCACTTTGCACTGCTGTGCTTACCTGTTAATTTAATTTACTTTTCAAGAAGATAAAAGAGCTGACTGCATGGATTACAGTTGTTAAGACGATAATGAAGCCAAGTACATACATTCTTGTTTTCTGAAATCTGCTGTCATGTGAAGTTTCTGAGTATGACTTCCAACATGGTGTAATTTGATAATACTCGGGTGTTCATTTTTTTTTTTTTTTTTTGGAATACTCTAAAGGCTCAAATCCAGATGGCTGAAAAAATATTTTTGAATGTTTTGTATGACTCCTGTGGCTGTAAATGTTGGCTACACCTTTCCTTAACACACCGCTGTTATATTGCTATATTAATGATTATGTTGCTATATTAAAGATCCCTTTTTTGAAGCCCGTCTTGTACAGATCTTGACTGAATAATTCTGCTGATAAAGCAAATAATGCAACACAAACATATGTAGAAATGAAACATGCACTATTATGTTACTGTGTCCATATTGTATATTCCTGTCACCAACTGTCCAACCCTTCTCTCCAAATCTGTGTCATCCTATAAACCTCTCTCATTCCAAAATGTTTTAGGAATCCATATTTCAACCGGTAACATGTTTTAGTCCCTCATGTGCTTCATAATACACCTGTAGCATTCACATAAGGATTGAGTGAATGAAACTGTCATGGTAAATGTATAAATCAGTACACATAAAACACATCTGTTCTGTTTTCTAGCAGGTTCACATATGGTTTATGCATATAATGCTTCTTTGCATGAAAGTTAGCAAACAGCACCACAAACCACTGCTAGTTCCCATTCTAAGTTTATCACCTCAGGATATGATTATGCAAATGCCAATACTTGTCATGGGCAAGACAAATGAACTTGGCAGTGCTGCTTTTCTGGTAGATTGTTGAAAAAATATTTTTTGCTTAGGTTGCACAATGTTTGTATGTCTGTATTGAAATTTGACAAGTTATCTAATGTCAGAGTGATGCTGACTCAGTTAATTCAGTCAGTTAATGTATGTATGTATGCTCTCCAATGATTACACTTGCAACTATTTTACAGTGTTGGTTGACCTATTCACACATAATCCATCAGTTATTCTGCAGTGCACTGTCCTACATAGAAAGTGTCTGTCCGTTTTGTCAATGCACATTGTGCAAGCATGAGACAAGAAAAGTGTGTAATCATCCTAGAATGGAGCGGCAGGAAGGTTTGATTGTTAATCCACTGGTTTATGACCGTGATATTCTTTGGCATCCCATACTGTGAAACAGGTATATATTTCTCACAACAACACTGTACATGAAGGACAGTATCTAAATATTAATAGAGAGGTATGTCATTACACAGAGCATCACAGTGCTGTTACATTGTCATATGCACACGGATCTACCTGAAAACATCTAAAGCTTGAAACGCCAACGAGAACACAGACACCAGAAGACCGACAACAGAAATGATCGACAGTTCAAAATCCCGACTCTGAAAACACCATGTGAAACCAGCGCAACTGTGTAAGTATGTGATAGTGACAAACGTTAGGGTTAGGGTGCGGGTAAGGTAAGTGTGCGATAGTGATGGACCTTAGGGTTAGGGTTTGGGTTAAGGTTAGTGCATAGATAGTTGTGTATGTAAGGTTTAGTGTAGGTTTGTAAGGTTTTGGTGTGCTTGTGTTGTGTGTGTGTTTTTTAGAAAAGGAATTTGTTTTGTTTTGTTGACTGTCGGGATTGTGGTTTGTCGGGCATGTGAACTGTCGTGTTTTTGAACTGTCAGTTTTGTGGTGTCGGTGATCTCGTTGTCTGTGTTTTCGCTTGTCAATGTTTTCAGGTAGATCCATGCACAAATATGCATGGATCCCAAACCTGTGATGCACAGCACCAGCCATTCCAAACAGTGGGTTTTTAACAAGTACAAATGTGCTTTTTCACATCATAAAATGCAGACCTTTCCTTTTGCACTTTCAAACAATACTGTGTTCTCTAGATTGTTTAGATAGGTAGGAGGTTTGATGCTCAATGTGAGAAACGTGTACATGTGTAACGCTTGGTGATGCATCCACCCCCTGATGGGAATTCATTTGACTTTACTCACACCTCCTTTTTTATTGCAATAAACATCTTTATTAGATTATCACTTATGACATAGACAATCATACGTCTATATAAATGAAAATAAACCATATTGACAATTTTAGTTGCAGACATTATACATCAATTATAATCTATCCAGTCACTGTCCATCAAACATTAGATAGCTCATTCAAATCCTGCGTTCTTTTAAACCTTATTCCTCATCTGCATGTATTGTTCTCAATTTCCATTTTTCTACGTAATTTGCTGCTATCGTATTCTAAACATCACATTTCCAAATTGTTTTATCTCCGTTACTATATTCTCTTCTTCTAGTACAGTTGGTTTAGACTTTGATTTCCATTTCCTAGTAAATGTTTTTTGGCAGCCACCATAATTAGACTGAGCAAGGCCTTAATGTCTAGGCGATTCCAATTCTGTATCATAACTCAGAAAATAATTTCCTTAGTTATACCAATTTGCTCACCCACTATTCCTGATAGAGTAGTGTCCTGGGAATTTGTAAAGTATGCCAACTCATTACACTCCCAGAAACTACGTTCCCAATTATCTCTTTCTTTCCCACTTTCCCATCACATCTCCCACATTTGCTGTCTACCTGAGGAAAAATTCTTTGGAGTATACTTGGTGTATAAAAATACATGTGTAAACACTTTCAAGCAAAGATCCTAAATCTTCTAGACATTGTTTCATATTTGAGAACCATACATATATCCCACCATTGTTTTTTTTGCGAGTTGCTTATCCAATCTTCTTCCCAATCATTTCTAACCTCCTTTGACTGACTCTTATAATCATGCAATATTTTGTATGCTGTACTAATTATTCCTTTCTTAACAGCAGCTTCTGTTCTAGATTCTACTAAAAACTCTACCAGTGCTGGTCTTTTCTTAGGATCCCCCTATTTATTTCTCTCTGCCTATAATCTGATATCAATCCTTGACAGGGAAGGCAATCTCTAGCCTGCAGTCCAAATAAATTATTGACCTCTTCACATTCTATTACCTTTCCCTCTCTAATTATTTACTCCCACTACCTTGATTCTTTTGCCAGTTTTCTCCAACAAATTCCAGCCCCTTCTTGCCTATTATCTGTATCCTTAATTGCAATCTGCTCTATCGGCAAACTCTCCTTTCTACATTCCCATGTTGGCTTAGATCTTATAATACTTGTTGCTACCTTATGAATACAATATATATTTTTAATTTCTCCAAATCTTTTCGGTTTCTAATTCTATGATGGGAATGGGCAACATTCCTAATCAAAGTAAGATTAAAGTTCATAAAATTAGTATTGTTTCAATCTTTGATGTCAGCCAAAAGTGCTCTTCGCAGCACTCACATTATGCCCAGTAATGACTCCTTCTGCAATTTGTATGGGGTTATATGGCTTGGTAACATATCTAAATACCATTGAAGATTCTTTTTCATAATATAATATTCTGTATAAATATTGTGATTCTCCTTAAGGATCTGCATCCAAAATCCCAGTCTCTCCTTGTTTCTAGTGCTTCCCCCCTGTTTTGCCATCATCCTTTCCACTCTGAATTACAGGTTTCTGCTTGTGCTATGTATAGGAGCTTTAACAGTGTACTTCTGAAATATCCCTTCATATCGGGTAATCCCAGACTGCCTTTGTTCTATTGGAAGAATCAGCTTATCCACTTGACTCTTGCCATCTTCCCCTCCCAGATAAAATCCTTCGGCTCTTTATTAATTGCTACCACAACTTCTCCTCTGGATGATAAAAATATGCCTAACCTATGTATAAAACTAAAGAGACTAAAACATTGTAATTGCATGTATCTTGCTATCCATATCCATAAAAACAGCTTCCAGTTTTCTAAGCTTTTCTATTATCTTTTGTTTGGTCTCTTCCCACATATCCTTAGCTGTCACACCAGAATCCTTTTTAATCCACACTCCTAAGTACTTCATTTTATCATATCCCCATAAATATGGATATTGCTGAATCAATTTGTGTATTGGTACATAATTTATAGCTAGTCCATTCATTTTTGCTTCATTAATTTTGTATCCTGAAAAGATTTGAAACCGTCTCAAAATGTTTCACAACACTGATATCATTGCATATACAGCCAGCTTCCCTTGAGTACCATACCAATTATATCCTTGAATTTCTGAGTCCCTTATTTTCTTTGCCAACGGCTCTAAAAGTAATGCAAATAAAGAAAAAAGAGGACACCCCTGCCTGGTTCTTCTTCTTAAAGAGAAATTATCAGAGAGGAACCCACACACTAATTTTCACCTCCGATTCCTCATATATCCTCTTAATCAACTTTATCATTTTATCAGTAAATGCAAATGCTTCCATTGCCCTGCTCATAAACCCCCACGCTTACTCCGTCAAATGCTTTTTCTGCATCAAGACCTACTAACAGTGGCATCTTCTTACATTCTGCTTCTTTCTGGATCATCAATGTTCTGTTGATGTTATTAAAAAATTTTGCCTTACCTTCAGAAAAACACATTGATCCATATATATCAATTTTGGCCTCATCTTTGCCATTCTTTTAGTCATTATAAACAAACACTTTATAATTATGGTTTAGGATTGAAAATGGCCTATTTGAAGCTGGATCTGATGGATCTTTACCCTATTTAGGTATTACAGCCACCACTGCTTTCTTCCATGATGCTGCTGATTCTCCTGCTCTTAAAATACTGTTAAACAAAACCTCCCAGATCTTTATCAATTTTGTCCTGCCTAGCTTCCAAACATCCACAGGAATGCCATCTATTCCTGGGCACTTTCCTGTGGATTGGTTATACATCACCATTTTTAATCTCATCTCTTCATATCCTGTTAGTAATTGAGCCTCATCTACCTCCAACTTTGGCATATTTAATTCTTCTTTAAACAATTCCTTTTGTACATTTTCTTGATTTCTAGATTTCTTTGCTTTATGCAGACTTTCATAAATTTTTTGAAATATTTCTAGCACCTCTTCAGGATCCATCTTCCTTGTTGTAGGCTTCCTAAGCTTGGCCACAACCCTTTCTATTTTCTGTTGCCTGAGTTGTTCTGCTAAAAGTTTTTGTACTCTGGAGTAATAAAAAACAGTTGCTTACCAGCAGTCTTTCTAAACTCATTCATATTATTCAGGCAGTCCCTTATTTTCAGCTTATCATCCTGCAACTGCTCCTCCTCTCGTTATGTGAGATTCCCCCTATGCAGTACTTCAACCTTATCAGTCCCTCCCAAATAATTCTTGTTACTTCTTAACCATGTCTCTCTTTTATTTCCACCCTATTTTTAAACTCTGTTTTAATTTTAACCCACACCTTAGCTATATTTTCAGCAGAAATTTCTATCATCTCTAATAACTCCCAAATAATTTCCACTATCCATTCATTAAATTTCTCTTTTTTCAACAGGTGGGAAAGCATCAGTCTCTCGTTTTTATTTCATGACCCTGCATTTTTATTTTGGTTATTATTGGCATGTGATCTAAAATAGTTATTGGACGTGTATCAACTATTTCAATTAAATGCACATCATCTTCTTTTGGCTGTTCCTGTTAGGGGTCGCCACAGCGGATCATCTGTTTCCATTTCCTCCTGTCCTCTTCATCTTGCTCTGTCACACCAACCACCTGCATGTCCTCTCTCACCACATTCATAAACCTTATCTTAGGCCTTCCTCTTTTCCTGTTACCTGGCAGCTTCATCCTTAGCATCTTTTTCCCCAATATACTCAGCATCCCTCCTCAGCACATGTCCAAACCAATGTAATCTTGCCTCTCTGGCTTTGTCTCCAAACCTTCCAACTTGGGCTGACCCTCTAATATACTAATTCCTAATCCTGTCCACCCTCATCACACCCAGTTCAAATTTTAACATCTTTATAACTCTGCCACATCCAGCTCTAACTCCTGCCTTTTTGTCAATGCCACTGTCTCCAACCCATATAACATAGCTGGTCTCACTACCCTCTTGTAGACCCTTCCCTTTCACTCTTACTGGTACTAGTCAGTCACAAATCACTCCTGACACTCTTCTCCACCCACTCCATCCTGCCTGTACCCTCTTCTTTACCTCTCTTCCACACTCACCACTACTCTGAACTACTGATCCCAAGTATTTAAACTCATCCACCTTCACTACCACTACTCCTTGCATCCTCACCATTCCTCTATCCTCCCTCTCATTCATACACATATATTCTGTCTTAGTCCTGCTGGCCTTCATTCCTCTTCTCTCTAGAGCATATCTCCATCTCTCCAGGGTCTCCTCCACCTGTTCCCTACTATCACTACAGATCACAATGTCAACTGCAAATATCATAGTCCACGGGGACTCCTGTCTGATCTTGCCTGTCAACCTGTCCATCACCATTGCAAATAAGAAAGGGCACAGAGCTGATCCTTGATGTAATCCCAACTCCACCTTAAATGAATCCATCACTCCCACTGCAGACTTCACCGCTGTCACACAACCCTCATACATATCCTGTACCACTCTTACATACTTCTCTGATACTCCTGACTTCCTCATGCAATACCACAACTCCTCTCTAGGCACCCTGTCATATGCTTTCTCTAAGTCTACAAAAACAATGCAACTCCTTCTGACTTTCTCTGTACTTCTCCATCAACACTCTCAGAGCAAACATCCATTTCAATTAAACATTTCAATTAAATGCACATATTCCTCTGAAATATAAGTTCTATCAAGTCTAGATCAGTTTTTGTATCTTGGAGAAAAAGCTATGTAAATTCACTCCAAACTCCTACTACTGAATTCATATCTTTCACACCAATGTTTTCATAAATTCCTTCCATAATCTACCCTTCTGTGTTGTATTTTCCTTTCTGAGCCCCCAGATACATCTTCACTGCTGCAAATTAAATTCCAGTCCACATCTGTAAGTAATATTCCCTGCTGAAAGCTAATTATTTCTCCCAGAATTTTCTGAAGCTCCATTATAGCAGTTTAAGGTGGAATATAAACACATGATAGTGTAAACCTCCTCCCTTGCCAGTAGCCCCATAGTACAACAAAAATACCATTCTCATCTTTTTTATCCTCTTGTATCACTATTGAAAATCCTGTTATAAATAATACAAGTATTCCTCTTTGTCTCAGGTACTCTGCTGAATAACCATCCTGGAAACCTTTATCAAATTCACATTGATTTCTTTCCAAATAGTAGCATAACTATTTGCCCTCTACATTTTTAATATAGTTCACAACACTTTAGTTTTTGTGTATATATATATATATATATATATATATATATATATATACACCACTTAACATACACACCATTCCACCCACAGCACACAAACCACACAACCCTATACTACATATAAGCAGGGGGGAAACCCCCCCTGCACACCCCCCTACTTATATATACCAACTCTGAGGTCACACACAACAAACACAACATGCCATCCTCCACTCACTCGCACACACATACACAAACAACAAATCCAACACTCACACTTACACCTCCCTACCCTTACCCACACAGACAACTTACAAAAACACACACACTCACTTAACTGCAATTTCAGGCACCATAACACTAGACACGACATACCGGAAATGCATAAGCGCGGATTTGAGATATTCAAATTTGCTCTTATGCACTTTCAGCATTTTGGTTTTCAGCTTCATAGTCTCGGGTTACTGAATTTCGAGATTTCAGTAATTCGAGATTATCAAGTGAAACCATATATACATATATATGTATCCACATATATATCCAGAGTCACTTCAGAAGCTCGAAATACTGAAATATTGAATTTCAGTATTTCAAGCCCAGAAAGCCAAATCCACAAAACTATGAAAACTCAAAAACGCAAAATTCAAAATCTCGCACACCGGAGATTTTGAATTTCGCAGTACTACTGCAAACACACACCATTCTCCACGCACACACACCCTCTCTACTACATGAAAGCAGGGAGCCAAGCCCCCCTGCACTCCCCATGTGGGGGCTGTGCTCCCACATCCCCCTACTTAAATATTCTCACTCTGAGGTTGCACTACATACAAACACACAAAACACCACCACACAAGCTACACACACACACACACACACACACACACACACATACTTGAATACATAACCACAGCGAAAGTTCAGAAGCATGAAATTCAAACCTCCGGTATTCGAGGCTTTGAATTTCACATTTCTGAACTTTTGCTGTTCTCAGGATTTGGATTTTTGGGCTCGAAATACTGAAATTCGATATTTCAGTATATCAAGCTTCTGAAGGGAACCTATATATATAAATATATATATATATATATATATATATATATATATATATAGAGAGAGAGATATATATATACACACACACACACACACACACATATACATACACATGCATACATATACATGCATACGTATACATGAGACCATTTACATTTAATGATAATATAAAAAGTGTTATTATGTTAAGAAGTTATTATTCCCGCCTTTTATGTGTAACAGCTTTTTTTGTTAAATGTCTACTTCAAGCTTTTGGGTTACATGCATATATTAATGGGGTTGATCTTTGATACAGTTGTTTCTTGTCATATCCATTTGAGCGAATGTGGCATCTGACAAAGCTTTTTGTTTTATTGAAAGCCCTCAAACAAAAAAACAAACATACCCCCAAATACACCCCTAAAACCTATTAACTTAATACTAACACACAAAACTATGTACATATTCAAGTACTGAAGTTTTACCCTCCTAATAGGAACAGTTGCCCCAACCTGACAGCCACACTCAAAGGCTTGGTTTAACCTAAAAAGAATAATTATCCATGCTAAGATGAGTGGTACAGTCTGTGCTTCTACTAAATGATGTTTGGTTTTGTCTTATCTTTATTAGTCTCCCAGATTGGGAAAACACTTGAATGCTTTCAGAAAACATTATTCCCTAGCCATTGAAAGAAATTAGCATTCTGTTTTTATTGCTCCTTATCATATCATCTTCATGGAGATATGAGAACTAGGTACAGAGTTGCTTCTATAAGCACTAATTTATTTGCTATACAATATTATTTATTTGCTTTCTCTTTTTATTGGCATTTGTTTACCGGGAAAGTCCACTGGGCCAAGAAGAACCCATTTTTAGTGGAGGCCCAGGGAGAAAAGCTCCACAAAGGCAGTTAGTATAACAATTACATAATATTGGAACAGTTTATATTAACAAGAAGCATAGACATAACAGGCATTATAGATGCAATAAAGTACATTATGAAAATGTTGGTGGTACAGAGAAATAATGTAAAAACACAAGGTATTGAAGTAAATCCAGGGAACATATTCTAGTACACTCCACAGTAGACTCTGTTGTGAGTGTGGAGGTGATTACTATAGGTAGAATTAGAACAGGTGTTACAGAGAAAATGTAAAAACAGAAGGCATTGAAGTAAATCTAAGGAAAATATTCTAGTACATTCTGATGTTTACACTCCAGAATAGATTCTACTGTGAGTATGGAAATGAGTAATATAGGTAGAATTAGAACAACTACCTAATGGTACATGTATTACAGGTAGGTAGAGATTAGTACTAGGAGTGATGTGTGAACTAGTAATAGGAGTCAAGTTTTGGTGCAAGGAAGTAGAGGAAAAAAGGTGATATGATGGTGGGAAGAGGAGTCAAGGTTTTCAGATCTGAGTGATCTATTTGGGTGGTAGTGAGTTTGGATTGGAGATGGGGCTGGGCTTGTTACTAGATAAAGCAAGCCAAGTTCCTTAATCTAGTCATTCCCCTATGCAAGAGTGAAAAAAAGCACATCAGTGTTTCTTGCATCCTGCTCTTTTGACCAGAATTTTCTTTTTTTTACATTGCAGTGCCTACCATTTATTAAAACTGAACAAGAAAGAAGAAAAAAAAACAACAGAGGCACTTGTTTACTTTAGTATTCCCCATAACACTTGAAAATAACTGAGGAAACTTTATAGCATGCAGATTATATCATGCATTATAAAAACACTACTATTAAGAACAAAACTTTCTTTTACTGACAGTTCTCATTCCTTCCTCCCCCCAAAATGTTCTTCCAAACATTAATGGCATGAAATAGAGCATATGTTTTAGATCCCCCTACAAGTTTAATAAATTCAAAAAAGTCCAATGTTTACAGGTTTTCTTGTTCTGTTATGTTTCAAGAATATAATTAATGCCTTGTAAGACCACAGTTATTTTAGAATTTTCGAGCTGCTTTTTTTATTTCCATTGATCTCCATCTCCCAATTCCAGTCTTTGCTTCAATTTCAAGACACTCCTGGTTCTTCTAGTCAACTCTTGTGCTTTTTTACCCCCTCTCAAGCATTTACTGTTGAAATATTGGAAAAGATTTCACTGGCACTCTCTCTCTGTGATCTTTATTACCGGAAGAACAAAAAGTCAAATCTCCTTCTGTTTCAACACTCACTCTGGGTACAGCAGCTTGAATCTCATGCCTGCTTCTTGACATTCCCGGATTAGTAGAATAAATTTACTCCTCCTCTTCTGCCTGGTGTACAGTGAGTTATTTTCCACAAACACTCTACCATCTTCTACTTTTAGTACTTTGTCCTTCTGCCACAGTTTTGTCACAATCAACTCCTTCTGCTGGTAGGATTGCATCTTTACTATTAAAGGTGTAGGTTGCTTTCTCTTGGCCAGGTTTGGAGTGTACACATGATGTACCCTTTCAATTAACTCCTGCTATGGAATACCAGTTCAGTTGCTTATTTGTGCCTCATGAACTTAATACTGTCTGTTCCTTCCAGCTTCTCTAGTACAGCAGAAATTCTCAGGTTTTCCATATGTGGTCTGCCCTCTAATTCTATTATTTTTGAAACATCTTTTCTTGAGTAGTCTCATATTCAGCCAGCCTTTTCTTCATTTAGACCTCTTATTTTTGCAGTTTTATCACCTCATCTGAATATCTTTATAAAGTTTCCTCCATTTTTTCCAGCCTTTTGTTATTTGAGTTGATATACTCCTTCAGTGTTTTATTTATTTTAATTAGCTCTGAGCACATTTGACTTATATTTTCCTCCAGGTTACTGGAAGTCATGTATTGCACCAAAGCTGGAGCTTGCACTGCTTTGTGCTGAACAGCTGCAGAATCCTTCACAGTTGGTGTTTTTTCTTCACCTTTTATGAGCAAGTTTGTTTCAGGTTCTCTGAATTTAAATTTTTTTGGCTTCCAGGCAGTGCACTTACTAGCCAGTTACTGAAATTTACCCCAAAATATGAGCTTACTGTCTCTCTCTCTTCTGACTTTCTGTTTTCACACTGGCAGAGCTGAAATTAAGCTGTTACTCAATGTTCAGCCATCTTGGAAGTCCCTTATTCACAGCTCCTTTATTTCATGTTTAACAGAAAAATCCTCTCTGCAACACAATGATAAGGTCATCTGGTCAAAATTGCACTCTCTTTTAATGGTCATACTTCTGCTGTGGGACTTGTGACTAATACTATGCTCTCTGGGTTGTGTAACAGGTAGGATGTTTGAAGCTCAATGTGGGAATCGAGCGTGTGTGTGTGTGTGTGTGTGTGTGTCTTTGTGTGACAGAGAGAGAGAGATGGTGGGTATATATAGAGTCAGGTGAGCATATTCTCCAACACAGCTGCACTCAATCAACTTCCACCTTGGAGAAACTCAACCATCCCTTATCCCACCTTTCACATCTTTTCTGCAACACACTGATGAAATCATTCTTTCTAAAGTGCACTCTCAAACTTTAAAAGTCAGACTTCTCTTGCAGCACTTGCATTTATTACATGTTCTCTAGCATGAGTAACTAGATAGGACTTGACTACAGCAGTGATTATCTTTTAATGTTATGTATTTGACTGTAATGAATTCAGGAATGGTTTACACATGTTTGCAGTAGCAACATGTGCAACCTCAGATGGCTGTCATTTTACCACACACATCTCCTTGGCAGTACACTGCTGATGTCATCTCTTCATAGATGCAGTACTCCTCACTCTCCTGCGGCACTGGCTGCTGATACTGTGCTACATAGCTTGTGTAACTAGATGTATAGGTGGTTTGAGTCCATCCTTGCTTAAACAGTGTGACTGTGATGACTGTCGTATGTAGTTGGCTACCTTACAACCACAGTTATGTACACTTTCACCTATGACATATATTTAGTGTCACAGTGTTAAGCTAGCAAATTCTAACAGGGAAATCATTTTTTGACAACACAATGATTACATAATGCTGCCATAACTGCACTATCTTACAGTTGTAGTGCGACTCCTATGATGTATGAGTTTGATACTGTGCTTGGTACACTGTGTACTTACATAGGAAGGAGGTTTAAATCCAGCTGTGAGTGTATCTTTCACTCTTATACCATGTAGACTACTCTTCAAATACATATATGATGTGTTATTGTTCTCATCAACTACTTTTTGTAACAAAGAAACATCTTTATCAAATTATGTATGACATAGGCAGTCATACATTTATATACATTATATAAAATAAAACCATACTGGCATAATTTTAGTTGCAAACATTATACATCACAAACCATGTTGACATAATTGTAGTTGCAAGACATTATACATCTTTTATAATCTATCCAGTCAAACATTGCATAGTTCATCCAAATCCTGCCTTCTTTTAAATCTTGTTGCATGTATTCCTCCCACAATTCCCATTTTTTCATATGTAACTTGCTCCTACCCTTTTCTAGAGATCACAATTCAAGTTGTTTTATCTCGGTTATATAGTCACTACTTCATTGTGTTGTATAATAGATTCTTGGATGATCTGTTGATCTTATGGAAGGGTGATGAAAAACATTACTACTTCTAGTAAAGCTGGTTTAGATTTTGATTTCTATTTTCTAGTAACTGATATATAATGTTTGTAAGTAAAATTATGTCAATATGGTTTGTGATATGTAACGTTTGCAATTATATTTCTCTCTCTCTCTCTTTATATATATATATATATATATATATATATATATACACACACACACACACACACACACACACACACACACACACACACACACACACACACACACACACACACACGTGTCACCTTGCTGTTCTTTAGTGTACAGGAACACTTCAGAAACTCTATTTCCATCTGTTTCCCTGCAGTAGAACATAATAGTCCTACTACAATTTACAACAGGGATGTTTTCCAAACAGATGATTGTCTAAAGAAAAAATGTAGATGAACAAAGAAAGGCTTTTACTAGCTTAAAGTAAACACAGATCAGAGTAATTCAATTAAAGAGAAGCAATAACTCTTCTGTCATAGACTTTCTAAAACGCCAGTGACTCACAGCACTGTCAATGCAACTAAACAGAGGTAAAAACTCATGATATCTAGACCACATTCTAATACAGGGACCCAAACTCTGTTTTGGGAAAGAACAAAAAAGACTGAAATACAAAACCACATTGGTAAGGTTGTCTCTATTGTGTCCATTTGTGTACAATAAATTAAAACATAAGAAATACCAAGAGCAATTTCAACGTATTAGTATTACATACAGTATTAAGATATGATGAAAACTGCATGTATTCTAGTTTTATGGTGGAGTTTGTCGTATCTGTAAATGAAGATCTGGTTAGAAGTGACGTTTCAGCATAACTTAAAGAGGCATATCCAGTTAGGCTTTATGCTTTTAATTCAACACTTTACTACAGACACATCCACATGACTCATAACCCTGAAAACTGACTTTCTTAATGAAATACTAACATGACAAGTCCAGTGTTAAGCCACATCTGACTCGTACAGTAACCCAATGAATTGCAACTGCCATGCAAAATGTTTACCAGTCAGATATTGAATGGAAACAGACTTACAATCCGTTATTCTATTTTTCACACATACTGCATATGTGCATGCTATGGACAATTTAGAGTTGCCAGTCCACTTACCATGTCTTTGGTATAGTGAAGGAAACTAGAGCACTTGGAGAATACAAACACAGGTAGGACATACAGACCTCTGCATAGAAGGCACCCTAGTTGAGAACTGAACAAAAGAACCTTTTGCTGCAAGGCAACGCTGCTACTCACTAAGCTACCCTTATTATTAAGGAGATGTAACTATTTAAAAGGAAATGAACTACAGATATATCCACAAGTCGGGTCCCAAATATCTAGAGTATGACTTCATGCTCTGAACCTAGTTATAAACTTTTCAAAAAGTTACAATACATGATGCGTTTTAATAAGGCATCCAAAACATAGTATAATAATTGCAGTTACTGTTTTGGTTTACTACTGGCCTTATTCTGATTATCATCATTTAGAGTAGCAGCATAAACAGTTTTAAGCTGAGGTAGTTCTGATAAAAGACTTGAATTTGGAGAGATCCACTTTGGGACTGGATTCAGTTGCTGACATTGAATTCAAGAGAGATTTCCCTATACATTCTGGTAAGCCCTGCAGAGTCTCATCTCGTACTTGACTTAGATTTTCATATGAAGTCATGCTTGGCAGTCTCTGTAGCTGCCTACAATTCCTTCTATACAATTACATTTCATACCTATATCTAATATAAGAACAAAGCTGATTATGACAGGCAACAGCAGTAGTTTGGATTGGCGTTTTGTGACCCAAATTCTGATTAAAGACCATCCTAGCCCTCTCTCCTTCCTTCAAAATAGCTTCTCTCCTATTTTGTCAGAACATGTTCTGCTTCAACTGTCTACTCTTGTAGTAACTCCAACACTAGTTGCCTATTATTTATAACTAATAATGGAATGAGGCAGGTAGTTTTGACTCGACTATTCACTCATTAAAAGATGAACTGTTCAAAGTCATACTGATTGGACAGGAGTATTCCTGTATTCAAACAAAGGTAAATAATTGGTTTGAAGGGAAATCACAGTTTCTCATGATTTTATTCACTCTAGCACATTTTCTCACTACTTGATCATTAACTGCAAATGTCATGGTACTAAAATTGCTTGTAAGAATTCTCACATTTTGGCAAATGATTGAAATACTACTTTTCAGATGTTCCATGTCTGAGAATAATGAATTTCAGCACTGCTACCAGAAATTATCTTTTAACTGAATAACCTCTGGCTATCTCAAACAGAAGTCTACATACACAAGTCTGAGAATGTAGTACTTCAGCAAACCAGCAGCTAACTACATCTGTGGCAGAAAAGGAATGTCATGCAGAATTATTTCAACTTTTGGATTCTGGTTTCTAATCATCTCAAATAGTCCACAGTCAGAGGTCTGTTTGATTTTTATAGACTAACCAGCCAATACATAATGTCACATGCTCTCTACGTGCACTTTATCATTCTATGATGTGACTCATCAAGGTTCTCTAGTGTAAGCGTACATCTATTCTGACTGAACTGCCTTGTTATGCAAATATACATATGCAAGAACTCTTTCATTGAGGTGACTCAGTTTACTTCAGATAATCAAAGACTAGATCTACATTTATAAATTTTGTGGGATGCAAGAAAGGCACTTCCTTGGAGAACTCTGTAATGGCCAAGCTACTGACATGATATCCCTGAGATGGTATCTAAAAGCTTAGGGCTACAGCATCACCCATTGTATTACCCTACTGAATGTTTCCAAATTATGAATTCTGCATTAAATGCATTTATAGTCTACACTGTTGCTAAGTTTTTAATAGCAGAGGCAATACTGATGCAGGCTTCCTGGTTAAGCTAATCCATGAACTTCTTCCACTGATATTGTTACTGATATTTGTTCAGTAAGGCAGGGGTACATGTCAACAGGCTTTCAGGTCAGAGCTAAACAAGTTATCAAGGAACAACACTGCAACATGTACTAGCAAACATTTTTCTTTGACAGGAAATGAGTGGATGAAAAAGTCACATGTACGAACAGCAGTAGCAAACTATGTTGACTTGGAATGCTTCTGGTTAAATTTTGAAGGAGTCATATGGAGTTATAAAAATCAACAAAGAGACAAGTTGAAGGCACACAGACGACAGATTCCTTCAAATTAAAGTGGTGCTATAAGTCCAGTCTTCTCCTATTACTATTTCTTTTGCGATAAACAGACCTTAGATAAGGACAAAAATCAATCCACAGAAGATATTAGTGCAAAAATATAAAGAGGATGCTGACTGCAGAGCTCGTACATTACAGTTAGTCAAAATGGAGTAAAGTCGCAAACACTTATTACGGCTTCAGAACTTTATTCACATTTGAAACTTGCATAGCAAAGTCTTACATTTGACATAACATACAGTGCACTGTGTTGCAGACGTCTGATCATGAAAAAAAAAAAACTACATATTCTAAGATTACAAAAAAGTGCCAAATAAATTATGCTTCAACAATTAACATTAAAAAATTACTGCTCTTTACATTACTGCATAAATACTCCATTATCTTATTGTTTTACCAGTTCAAGGTATAGGCTTTATTTAAATGAAATACCACACCTTTCTTGCCAGAAAGGAAGCACTGGCAGGTCCTATTTCTATTATTGCTGTGTACTCAAATCTGTTAAATGATTCACAATATCTCAGTGGTTAGGTGTGCGTATGTTAGTTGTATACAGGTAGGATGAACTGCTATTCACTACAGCACTCATACTTTCCCTTCTAAGTCAATCAGAGGTTGAGTTAAGGACAAGAAAGGCTAAATGTTAACTAATGAGTGAGCAATTATCAGTTACAATTCTTCAACCTCAGCATCCTGGACATTTCTCCGAGTTCTAATCCATCTAGCTGTAACAGGTTTTGCAGTGTCATTGCTGCAGCTACAGTGAAAACCTGCATCTCAGTATGAGACCTTAGGAAAGCACTGTATACTAAAGCTTTTGAACTTCTTCCATTGATAAATACCTTTGCTATTCATACAGAATATAATTTTCCATAATGTATTCCAAGAACTGGGGACATTAATCCTGCGCCAAACAATGCTAGCTCTCTTAATATCAAGATAATTTATATACAGCAAGCAGAAATATGCAAAAAAGTTTGTTTTAATCAACAGAATAACAATTTTGGATGTTTCAGTACTCAGGTGGTAGTCCTCAAGGCCTTCACTTAATGAAAACTGTAATCATTAGGTCATGGGCACTATAAGACCTAAAAACTACAGAATGTACTAGCTAGTTCAGTGAAATTTATCAAATGGCTTTTTGTTAAATGGCTACAACCATTTTAGTGCAACAAAACAATGTGTCTTCAAGTACTGTTACTACCAGGTATTTGTTGATGCATATACCTGCATCCACAGCATATACCACTGCAAGCATGTTACAGTGTAGTAAAACAAGGCAGATTGTCTCTGTCATGTTCCCTTCATGAAAATACCAGTCTGTGAAATGGCTGCCATCTTACTTGTGACTGAAGAGGTCAACAGCCCCAAATAAAGTATGCACATTTCTTATGATCAAAATATCTGACACCTGTAAAACATAAAAAATCTGTAAATGCAGGTCATCAGTAATGAAAGTGCCTATTTCTTATTTATACCCTGTAAATGAATCAGATATTAGTACTATGGTTGCTAACACACTTAAGAAGACAGGGGACATTCAAAATACTATTAAATCATCTTGTCAAGGCTAAGAACCCAAGGTATTTCAGGCCTTTTCCTTCAGACTGCATGGTTGTCCTGAAATTGTGCAAAGTACCCTTGGCTGTCTTTCACTACTGCTAACAAACGCAAGAACGCATACAGTGACTAACTATTCACATCTTACTGACAAGTATCACAGACATACTTTTTTAACACTCCGGATTAGTGAAAACTATTTCTGAATCCCAGCAGTAGTGGCCATTTTGGACTTTGCAATATACACTTTACCGTGGGCTATCTAAACAACTCAAGTATTTGCAAATTTGAGAGTTCTTCCCCTGAATGAAGAGAAAAACAATATAGTGCAGTGCAAAGATTTTATTTTTTAAATACCTATGTGGGGTCAGGTTTGCCAAAAACACACAGCAAGCACTGCAATATGATTCAATTAGACATTTATCTTCTCTGCCAACTAAATAGTACAGACTTACTTAAACAGTCTAGGCTGTGTTTTTCTTCAGGTTGGTTAAAATGAACTCCTCTGGTCTTCTCTAAATTCTAATTGTAGTGCAAATCTTTCTGTCCAGCACTGCTGTCCAGATCTGACTTGTTCTTAGAAGGAAAAAAACATTCTGATTGATGTAATCTAACCATTTTTTTACAGTATAGTTTTGGTGGTCATTTTAGCCAGTCTCACATCATCATATGTATAGTAAGAGTTTAATAAAATACATACAATGCCTCTATCTCAGACCGGCATATTGGTTATTGCCATATTCATTAATAGTGACACCTTATGAAATAATGTAGTGGTGTTCACCATTATTCACAGTTACTATATTCACATTTCAGTTTTATGTCCAAGTGTCCTTCCAGATACCCATTATGTTACACCTGGAAAATATCCAGACCCAATCCTGTTGAATCTGCTATTAGTTATAGAAAATCCAGGCTTCGAGATCCTGTACATGGAAGTCATCAGTCTTTGACAGGATGCAGTTGTTGAAAGTGCTACAGGGATTGCTCCGTCCATGGTAAAGATTTTCATCCAGCCATAGCCCAAAGTATCCACTAGTACAAAAAAACAGAAAAAAGACGTGAGTACATGGTTTTATTTTATATAAGGATATAATTGGCACAACTATGGATTTCTTTCTATCAGTCCATCTTTGAGACCTGTCAGTGTTAACTGTCCTCATAAAGCAGTTAACTTCAGAAAAATGGTTCATGGATCATATCAAATAAATAAACATGGAGCAGTCAGAGTATGACACACCAAAGAATTCAATGACAACACATCACATTATACAATGCACACAACGGATCAAAGTGATGACTTCCTTGAGTCCACCTAGGAGCCCAACTAACACTGTAAGTAGATGATCTTGTTCTATTAAAACTTTTGTCTCTCTATACTTAATATTAAAAGATCTTCAGCTGGAATTCAACAAATTGTTGGCATGGCTTCTTTCTAGAAATATTTTTTTGTATTTTGTATTCAAAATAAAACTATGAAAGGCTGGTCTGCTTTGCAATGTTGACCCCCACCCCCCCAAAAAAAACTCCCATTTAGTTCATAGGTGCATACTAGGCTAATGACCACAAGGGTCTTTTTAAGTCTAGCCATGCACCCCAAATGTCTGACAAGTTCTGGTACTCTGATAAAGTGTAAGCAGGGGCCTAGGAGATGAAACATTTATAGGCTGTCTGTGACCATTAGAGATATAGGTGCCAACCAGGGATGAAAATCCTGTTCACCATCCAACTGTCCAAGTTACATTTGAATTGGGTTAGGGAGGAACTCTGCTTCATATGAATGGGGAGCCTGCTCCAGAGAAGGGGTAGTTTCTGGGATACATATCTGTCTCTCCAACACATCCTATTTATATCATAGACAAGGTTTAAGTCTTTAGAATGGGTAATTCTGGTGCTGTTTGTTTTGTGGATATGCAGAAGTCTTTCAGGGTGGGGTTTGACAATGCCTTGTATGCCAGGCATAGATCTCTCCTCAACAGCATGTAGAAAACAAAATGCAGGGATACGGCCTTGAAGCAGTCTGCACAGGACATGTTACTTACACCCTGTATTCTTTTAGTGAGGAACCTATGTACACATTCCAGTTGTTGGATGTGCCTGTTTAGGTGGTGCATTGTACTCAATGATAGGTCTGATGAATGCCGAATACAATAGAACAATGACCTCCTTGGACCTAGATGCCATACCTTTGTTTATAAGCTGCACAACACAGAATGATTTCCTCACCACTGTAGACATGTGATGGTAAAAGGCTAGATTACGGTCTGTGTGTGTGTCCCCAAGCCCCTGAGTAGTGGGTTAACTCTTAGGGGTGTGTTATCAATATGATAGTTACCTGGGGTATATATGGCTTCCAAAAAGGATATTATTACTCATTTCTTGCCATTTAGTTTTAGTCCACGGCACTGACACCAGTTATTTGCGTCTGTGTAAGTAATTTACAAAAGTACAATGGGAGGACATATGTATGGCTTCCAAGTATGTAACAAAGTCTATAAGGTTTAGCATTTTTCCTTGGAAGCATCTGCATAGGTATTTTTATACCCAAAGCAAACTCCAAAAGAATTTTCCTCAGGTAAATGGCAAATGTTGGAGATGTGATGGGAAGAAAGAGGTAACTGGGTACATATGATTTGGGAGTGTAATAAATTGGCAGATTTTAAAAATTCCCTACAGAGTAGCTTGTCAGAAATATTGAGTGAGCAAATGGCTGTAAATAAGGAAATGATCCTTTTGAGCATAGTCATATGATTTGAATTTTCTAGGCGTAGTAAGGCCTTGTTATGCTTAATTCTTGTTGCTGCCAAAAAAAAACAAATACTAGAAAGTGGAAATCAATGTCCAAACCAACCATATCCGAAGTATCGAATATTGTAAGAGAGATAAAAGAACTGAAGTGGGATCTTTTAGAAAGAGGAAGGAACAAATTACATAGAAATTATGGAAGAATGCAAGCAGAATAATCCTGTGTAGTGGGAGTGAGGTTTAAGGAAAGGGAGGACTTCAGCATTTTATGTAATGTTGGACTGAAGATAGCTGTAAAAAAAAGAACATATGCGATTGTACAATGTGTATAACTGAAAACATGCTACAGTGGTTTGTTTTCTTTTGCCTACGTCTTAAGTGAAAATTTAATAAAGGCATTAAAAAAAAATCTTTCTGAATTTTCAGATGCATCTCGTTTGTCATTGGAAAAGGTGTAAAAGCATACAGGAACATCCCCAACAGGGGAGCAAATGAGTGTCTGTTCTCCAGTCTTGGTTGCAAGGATTTCTTGAACAGAATTTGTCTAGTTCTTGGTTTTGAAAGGGGGAAAACAGATATACGTGAGGGATACCCTGCATCTGGATCAATTCCTTTAATACTTCTGGATTGAGCTTCCACTTGTGACGGTCTGTCCAGGATCTGCCAAGTTTGATGTAATATAATTTACTCTGACAGTATGTAAGAAGCCTGAAGGGTAAGGGAGTGCTGAAGTGCTAACCCCTATGCTATCATTTCTAGCTGGCACAGAGGGCATGATCTGGTACGCCCTTTGTTTAAGCACCACATCACCGTGATATTGTCTGCAATCAACAGAAGATGGTTTGGTTCCAAAGATGATGTACAGCTTTTATGGCGTGAATTATAGGCAGCATTTCCTTGACATTATGTGTCTTTGTCTGTACAAATTCTTCCATAGACTTTGCACTTTTACCCCCATAGAAACTGTACCACAAGTGAAATCTGAGTCTACCAGGACAGATTGTGTTGGGACAGGAGGAGAAAAAGGCTGCAAGAAAGTACTGAAGATTTTTAGTCACTCTGGCTGCTTTTATAGTTCTCTCCAAAATGGATTAGCCTATAGACAGCCAGAGTGATTGTGTGGGAGGGTGATAGAGCCTTTTGAAGCTGTCCAGGTGCTCTACTACAGCAATGAGAATGACGAACATCAGCGATTAAAAAATCACTGCATTCTTGCCTGCAATACTTTATTTCCAAAGCATCCTTGTATTGTTAAACATGGCAGTTTGGACAAATATAACAAGAAAATGAAATGCAGTGTAGTTATTTTCTCAGTGGTAGTTAAATATCTCAAGTATTCTAAAATACATCCCAGTATGCATGTTTCACATTTCAATTATACCAATCACTTTTATTCAACAAATTTCACTCAGTCAGCATTTCCAGTGCAGTATTTTTGTGAATCTTGCAGTCTAGTCTCCTTTCAGTCAACATACTTATCTCATTAATTTTGTAAGCATTCCTAATCAGCACTTACATTACCATAACAGATTTTATACAATACTATTAGTTTGCATCATTCATGTACTTCTTTCCACCTCCCTTCTGCATCATCTTAGTAACTTTACCAGAATCAAAACAAAAAAAAAAAACAAAAAAACAAATTGCAATTTGAAAACAGGGACTTTCATCAGACAGCATTCAGTATGGATTCCCCCATTTCAATTAAATATAAACTTTCATTTTTAAGTTAAATTTTGACATATATATATATATATATATATATATATATATATAAAAACATGTTATTCTGTGTGGGGTCTGCATGTCCCCACCGCGGTAGATTGGCGTTCGAAAGACATGCGTGAATGGGCGTGCTTTCGTTGAAGGTTGGGCATCGGGCTGGCACCTCAGCACCATAAAAATCTACTGCCAATCATTAGTGGACCGGAGTTCCACTGTGGTGCCCCCTAACCAAGAAAAGCCAAAAGAAGAAGAAGAAGATATATATATTAATTAAACAGCTATTTTCCGTCTAGTATTTACTGATTTCAATTTTAAGGTGCCAATGAAATGCTACTCATGTTCTGATTATACTATATCCCTGCCCTTATACACCTGTACCCTTTTTTAGTAGCATTCTCATTCAATGCCCCTAGTACATAGGTTCCTAGGTTCATAGGTAGGTACTAGGCTATTGGCCCTGGGGCCTATACAAGCCCAGCCAAAAAGGCACCCTGGCTTTTGCCACCCAAGAAAATTATTTTCCTGTGCCACTGTCGAGCAGAGCCACAGAGGTGATCCCCGGGGTGAATTTCCTATTTCCCATCCAATCATCAAGATTTTTCTTGAAGAGTGCTAATGAGGAGCTTTGCTTGATATAGATAGGTAGTTTATTCCAAAGTATGGGAAGTCTCTGGGACAGGAATCTATCCCTCCAGCATGTTCTGTTTATTGTGGTGACAAGGTTTAGGTCTCTAGAGCACGTAGCTCGGAGGGATTGGGATTTTCTTTAAGTGGAGCATGTCCAACAGCTCCGGGTTTGACGTAGCTTTGTAGTTAGGCAGAGATCACCTCTGAGTAGGCGATATGCAATGGAGTAAAGCTGGAGTTTTTTGAGATGGTCTGCATAGGGCATCTGTTTGAGGCTGGTAATCCTCTTTGTGAGGTATTTCTGCGGCCTTTCCAGTTGTTGTAGATGTCTTGTGAGGTACATGCCAAAAGGAGAGTTGTACTGTATAATGGGTCTAATGAGTGATGAGTAGAGGGGAACAATGACCTCTTTTTTTTTTTTTTTGATGAGAAACCTTTTGTGATTAGGTGCAACACATAGTAGGATTTCCTGACTACTGTGGCAATATGATTATCAAAGGAGAGACTACTGTCCACCTGCGTCCCAAGGTCTCTTATCACACTTTCGGTGTTAAGTATACAACCACCTATGTTGTAGTTCATGGGTACAGAGTTTTTACCAAAGGGGATGACAATGCACTTTTTGGCACTGAGCTTGAGGCCATGGCTTTGACACCAGGCATCTGTCTCAGTGAGACCCTTTTGTAGGATTTCCACATCATTAGGAGTTTCGATTATGGCTC
The DNA here is from genome assembly GCF_019279795.1 of Protopterus annectens. NCBI lineage: Eukaryota > Metazoa > Chordata > Ceratodontiformes > Protopteridae > Protopterus > Protopterus annectens. The sequence continues at coordinate 1,242,316,623 of NC_056727.1, read as the reverse complement.
CTAGTTTGCAGTCATCTGCGAACTTCATTAGCCAAAGACCTTCTGTGTTAGCCTGCACTTCAGAGAAGTAGATACCAAACATTGTTTTTTATGGAGTCTTCCACTTGTTTTGAAAACTGTTTAATCTCCTTTGGTTCATCTATCATTTCCTTTATGAAAACCTTTCCATAACTTGCTCAGATCAACCTGACAATCTTCCTTTTAGTATGTTTTGTATATATTGCTAACAGCTACCTCAGTTTATATTGCATTAAATTGTTTCTTTTTGCTAGGATGTATACTGCATTGATCATTTGTGTAATGTTTCAATTCACCTGTATATTCACATCATATTATTTATTCTATTGTCTTTCAGCACATATGAGCTTGAGTCATGGTTGAAAAGAGTCAAGTTTGACTAGTCCACATACTTAGTTCGCTAGTACTACTTATTTTTTATTGATCCTCTGTTGACCTGGTTAGGCCCACTAGGCTAGTAGCATCTTTTCAGTGGAGACACAAAATGGTATTTACATTACTAGGGAAGTTTAGACAGGATATCTGGGAACTTCTCCTACTTACAGTCTGTGTTTGTGCTGCTGTTAGAACGCAAATACACATGCACGCTCTGTTCCTAGAACAGAGGCAGCTGGGAGGATGGTGCTCATGATGGAACATCAGCAGAAAGTGGAGGTGAATGCCAGCTCAGAAATAATATGTGATGCTATGGAGGATTCAGAGGATGCATTTCAGAAGGGGCTGTTTGAACAAACTGATGAAGCAGCAGTAGAGACGTATGTGATTACAACCCTTCAGTCAAGAGGGGTGCAGAATGATTTATTACAGGACTTAATAAACCAGAGTGAGCAAGAAAATGAGGTTTCCTGGGGTGACATAATGAAGAAGATAAATGAAGGGGGTGGAAAAGATGGAAGGAAACAGAGAAAAAAAGATTTCTGCTGAGGCAGCAGCAGTTATATTGGAAGGAGGGAGAGAAGAAAAGAGAAGACATCACAAAAAGAAAATTTGTACTAAGGATACAGAGTAAAAAGGAAAAGGAGTTAAATATATATGAGGTAAACGACAATGTTATTTTGCCATTGAAAACAAAGATCCAAGATGTAACAGCATTTATTCTAATTAGCAAAGAGCCATTTTATGACATTTTTTGAGATTGTGCAAGCCAAGGAAAGATTTCTGTGTGAATATGAAAAAAGACAGAATGACAATCCTTGGAATGAATATGCAATAAGGATATCTTTTTGAGACATGAAAAAGTAAGTACACATACAATTCTGAATGGAAGGAGACAGACTTAAAAGGAACATTTAAAAAAATGCATGCAAAGAAATAATAAACATATCAAAAGTTTATGAGGAATAGGGGTTTATGGACTGGTGCATATAATGCTATTCTGAAAATGGAAATGAATAAAACTGTACATATTCCAAGTATCATAAATGTTTCCGGTAACGGGGATGTTGGCGGCAGCCAAAGACTTGTTATTTTTGTCAAAAAGAAGGACATTTAATTAATAAATGTGACAAGAAAAAATGTTTTATATATATAGTAAAACAGGGCATGAAGCAAAAGAATGTGAACTTGAATTTTATACATGTAAAAAGGGGAATTTATGAATAGACTGTCAAGGAAAACAGGATGAGTTAAGTGCTACAAATCAAGGGAAAGAAAGGACTGAGGGGGAGACAGAAATAGATGAAACTGTATAAATAAGGGAAATGCTGCAAAAGAAAATAAGAGAGGAATGAGAGAGATAATCAGAAATTAGTGACAAAGAGGGCATAAGCTGGAAATGGTAAGAGGAAGAAATACTTCCACTAGTTGAAGAGTAAAGGATAGAAAAATAAAATTTAAAGCTATTAATATAAAAAAAAAGAAAACGAATGGATGAAGCTTTTCTTATAAGGGATTACTATATGATGATATTTTCTGAAGTAAGAAATAGAGAAAAGTAATTTAATGATTCTTTCGGTGAATGTTAATAGTATGAACAATAATATTAGAAAATAGCATTTTTAGTTTTTAGAGTGGTGTAATAAATGTGACATGGATATAACTATTTTGTAAGCTATTAAGTTTGATACAGGAAGAAAGACTACAGACACAAAAAATTATATGATGGGGAAAGAATATGGAATACAGGGAATGACCAGTGCTCAGGAATAGCAATTCTTTGTAGAATAATTCAAATGTTGGATGTTATACTAGTAAAAATGGGAAGAACATAGATTTGAGGTGGCGAGGAAAAGTGTATCGAGTTATTGCTAAATATCTACATGTACGTAGTAAGGAGAGGGAGAATTTATTTCAAAAAGCACTGGATGATGTTTTTGTTAACATTGCTATAATAATTACAGGACATTTTAATTGTGACTAAAGGAGGAATACAAAGAAAAGAGGAAAAGATGTAAAAAGATGTTCCAAACAAAATGTGGAAAGTTAGTTATATAGAACAAACAGCATGGACTTCTAGGAGATGTACGTTAAAAGCTGAGAAAGACTTTTTTTTTTGGTATCAGAAGGAATATGAACAAGAAATTAACATCACAGGTTTTTCAGATCATTTGGCAATATGGGTAGAAATACATTATAATGAAGAGTATATAAAGATAGGAAGAGGTATAAAAAGAATAAATGAAAAAGAATGGAATGAAAAAGGAAAGAAAGACATTACACAAATATGGAATTATCACATTATTATTATCAGAGTATTATATGGCAACAGGTCAGAATGGTGGGTTGCTTTCAAAAGAAAATATAAACATAGTTATTTATTGTAGAAAAATAGAGACAAAAGAAGAAAAAAGAGGAATATGCTAAAATGCATACATAACTAATAAATAATTTGGAAAAAAAAGAGGTTATTATGAGAAAGAAAAATAGATTTATAGGAAAATTATGAGAGCATTAGAGAACTATTGTATAAACAAAAATATTTTGTACAAGGAAAAAAAGAAGTTTCCTTTTATTTAATTAAAATAGAAAAAGAGGATAATAGTATAATGAAAGATAAAGAAGGTAACAAAAAGTCAGCAACAAATTATGGAAATTTTAGTTATGTAGAAAAATGTTTAATTAAAAGACAGACAAGATATAAAGGAATGGGAAGTAAAAAGAAATCTGAGGAAAAATAGAGAATTTGTTAAAGAGATTACTTTATATGAATTAGAAAAGGTACTGAAACAGTTAAATGTAGAAAAGGTACTGAAACAGTTAAATGTAGAATCATTATCAAGTCCAGATTGCATTGAGTTTGAAATGTATAAAAATTTAGAAGGATGGTAGAAAAGTTGTTTAATATGTATATTTAATGAATGGTTGAATGATGGAATGAAATATAAGGAATTGTGTAGAGGAATATTAAAATTTATATGAAAAAATGAAGAAAAAGAAGATAAAAAAATGGAAATCAATAAATTTAAATACAGACTATAAAATGTTTATGAAAATAATACAAAAATGATTCAAAGGTGAGATGCAATACATTATATGGTGCAAGCGAAGAGGATACCTAGAATTATTAATTATAGTGGGAGAAATTATAGATATGAACAGAAAGAAGGATAATGCAAAACTTGTGCTAGGTGTCATTAATAAAGGCATTTGATTCTATACAGCATGACATTTTGTAGAAAGTGAGCAAGTGTGTGTAACAGCTTATGAGAATAATAAAATAAGTATTTTAATTAATGGATGGATAAGTAAAGAGGTAGATATGAATAATGGTATAAGGCAAGGGTGTCAAATGAACAGTAATGTATTCGCTTTGGTTATGAACATGGGAGTTAGAGATGTAAATCAGAAAATGAAAAATGCAAGTTATAAAATTCAAACGTAAGTTGAATTTTCAGTCATGATGTCTTATGCAAATGATATTAAAAATAAAGGATGGATGACCGACGTTATTTATTTATTTAGCTGAAAGTTTAAGAGAAAGAGGTATGATGCTCAATAAAGAAAAAGTAAGGACTGGGTGACACCATTAAAATAGAAGTATTCAATTTTCTATAAAATAAATATTTGTTTTAGGGATAAATTTTGATAAAGAAGATCATAAGAAAGGATGGGATCTAATAATTAAAGGATATTTGTATATTAAGGAAAACATACAGACAAATGTATAAGAAAAATGTGTATCTTATTAATTCAGTGTTACTGGCAAAGATAGCATATTTGTCTAGTGTCATCGTGATCCCTAGAGGATATGAAACACTGTTATAACAAACAATTTTTGCTTTGTATGGGGATGAAGACTGAATCCTATTAAATGGGGGGGTTTACACATAGATAAGGAAAATGGAGAATTGGGTTTGATAAATCCAATAGTATATACTACTTCATTAAATTTATATAAGATACTGAAATGGTTAAACTAAAACAATGAAAACTATTGACAATTATATCAAAATGCAAACACAAGGAACGTGGGAAAATATAAGACATAAGAACAAGAGAATATGTAAATGAAGAAATAGAGAACCATGAACAAAACATAAGAATGTGGAAAATAAGAATTCATGAAGCTGAATGTTTTAGAAGCAAAGATTAAAGCAATTAAAGAAAGAAATAGGTGGTGTAAACAATGTTGAAAGTCTAGGGTTTTTTTTTTGGGGGGGGGGTGAGAATAAAGAAATTACCTGTTAAGACAACTATGATTTATAAAATAGGAAGAGAGAATATGTTTATATTGTCGGGAAGAAGAAACAGAACATTTTTTTAATATGATTGAGCTAAAAATTGTGATATAAATCATGTACAGAAATCTTTTTTGAAAGAGTAAAAAAAATATGAAGATATAAAGATGGACGTGATTGAATATGGATATTATGGAAATATTATGAAAATACAAGAACTTGAAGTCAGACTTCGATAAGAACATTTTCTATGTAATTTGGGTCACGCAGAATGAAAAAATTAATTAAATTATGTTTAATGGAAAATGGGCATTGCCACTTAAAGAAGATTAGATTATGGTTATGTAAAAAGGAGTGGGGCTGATATAAAATCACAAGTTTTGGTGTAAAAGTATGAAAATGAATCAAAATAATTGTGTATGTATACATATATCTGAAGGATGACACACTTAGGAGTGCAGCATCTCCTCCTTATGCTACACTGCAATGCCAGCAATCAATCAACCTGGTGTGGGAATAGAACCCTCATACGTATGCATCAAATGCAAGTGTCCTGCCTGCTGTGCCCCTGACATTGCTAATAAAGAAACATATAATAAAGAGCTTGTGTAATAGTTTCGACAAGAGTGGGTCATATGTTCCTGTAAATTTTTTCAAGGGTGATGGTATGCATAAAATTTAGTAACAATAGCTCAACTTAACCACAAAAGAGACCAGATAATTTTATTTTATTTTACTTTAACTGGGTTAGAGCACAGATGTCAGGTCCATTTTCTGGTTCAGCCTTGGGAAATAAAAATGAAGAAATTACAAGTAATAAGAAGTTATGTACTTACCATAACATTCCATGTTTGTTGTCCATCTCACCTTCATTCATTGCTGGATGGGTTCGGAACAGATTCTCTGTTCCAAATTGGTCTATACTAAAGCTTGAGAGCTTCCACTGGCTCAAGGCTATACCTTCCTATCCCATCATGCCTTGAGAAGATTACCCAGATCTTGTTTGCAAATCCTAAACTAGTAGTTCCAACATAAACCCCTGTCCAGTAAAGGAGCCAAGGAAGAGAAACAGAGAACATGAATTTCCAATTTTTGCTTGATCTCTCGATCCTCCAGGAATGAAGGCTGGGGGAAGGAGGGTGGGACACAAGAATGAAGGCAACACGGACAACAAACATAGAATGTTATGGTGAGTACATAACTTCTTAATGTTATGTTGTCCTTATCTCACCTTCATTTATTGCTGGATGGGACAGTGTCCCTAGCACTTTCTTTCTTGGGTGGCTCAAGGGAAAATACTCTTCAGAACAGTGGATCCAAAGGAAGCTCTGTTCCTGAAGACCAAATCCACTTTGTAATGAGTAGTAAAGGTATGAGGCTTTACCCATGTAGCTGCAGCACAAATCAAATCTACGGGTAGTTTTGCCTGAAAGCCTGAAGAGGTTGCAACAGCCCTTGAAGAATGACCTTTTATCTTCCCTGGAAATTCTCTATTTTGAGATGTGCATGAGAAGGTTATGCAGTGAGTAAGCCATTTTGAAAGCCTGACTTTAGATATTGGGGCACCCTTTTTTATATCTGAGAAAGATACAAACAGTTGGGTCTGATTTTCTGAGTTTCTTTGTTCTGTCCAGGTAGAAACTTAATTGTCTGTACATCCAGTTGATGGAATTTGTATTCTGTCTTGTTGACATAGTTTGGGAAGAACACTGGTAATTCAATGGATTGATTTAAATTAGTCTCAGAACATACCTCGGGAAGAAAAGATGGATTAGTTCTCAGGGACATTATATCCTTGTGGAAAATCAAATGGGGGGATGTATTGATAATGTTTGGAGCTCTGCTACCCTCCTGGCAGACTTGATGGCTACTAAGAAGATAGCTTTCCACGTTAGAAACTTCAGATGACAAGATGATGTAGGTTCAAAGGGAGGAAGGATTAGAGTGGACAACACCAAATTGAGGACCCAAGGAGCTGGTGTTTTTTTTACTGGAGGCCTTAGCAAGAAAGTACCTCTCAAAAAGGTATTGCACAGTCTATGGGACATGATTTTGAATCCCATTTCACCAATCTGGTAGTTTGATATAGCAGCCAATTGAACTTGTATGATAGCCGCTGCTGCACCTTCATTGAAAAATGTTAATAAGGAGTCTAAAATAGATTTGACGGGAGCTATGAAAGGATCAATGTGATTGTTGAGAGCCCAACAGGAAAACCTTTTCCATTTGCTAGCATAAAGCTTTCTAGTTGTCATCTTATGGGATGAGATCAGAATACGTTTCACAGCGGGAGAAATATTCGGAAGACTGGCTAGGAGTGGAAGTGGAGCAGCCAAGCTGTCAGTTTGAGGGTTTGGATTGATGGATGGAGCATCCCTGATGGATGAGTCAGGAGGTCTGGAACTGGGTCCAGAACCCATGGCTCCTCTTGTAGATGGGGCCATAGGAAGGGGAACCAAATCTGATGAGGCCAGTATGGGGCGATAAGTATGAACCTGCTTCACAATGTGTTGGCTTTCTGAAGGACGTTGGGAATCAAAGGAAAGCATAAAGAAGACCCCGGGGCCAATTATGTACAAGTGCATCCCTTGGTGACTCCCCCGGAGGGGGGATCAGGGCAAAGTAGCTGCTGCATTTGGCATTCATGGATGTGGCAAAAAGGTCACAGCAAGGCTGGCACCACTGGTGAAAAATCTGCTCCACAATTTCCTGTTTCAGGGACCACTCATGAGGCAGAATAGCTCTGTTGAGCTTGTCTGTTATCACGTTAGATTTCCCAAGAAATGCATTTCTATTAGAATGCATTGGGAAGAGACTGCCCACTGCCATACTCTTTGAGAATCTCGACACAGGGGGTAAGACCTGGTTCCTCCTTGTTTGTTTATATGCCACATCACTGACATATTGTCTGCCTGGATTGCAATCATTCCTAGTGGAAGGGAGTTGTGGAATGCTTGCAACGCCAAAAGCACCACTCTCATCTCTAGGACATTGATATCCAAGTGGTTCTCATATTCCTGCCAAACTCTTGAACAGTCTTCCCCAGATAATGCCCCCCCATCCTATCTGGTTAGCTTCCATGGTCACTGTAGCTATTGGTTGCGGGGGAATGAACAGTCTGCCCAAATCCAGCTGAGTAGAATAAAGCCAGCAGCACAGATCCTTCTTGCAGAATTCCATTATGATAATCTTGTGGGACATGGGTAACTCCTGCATGGACCATTGGGTGAAAAGTAGCCAGTGGAGAATTCTCATGTGCAGATGAGCGACTGGTACCAAGGTCATTGCTGCAATCACGGTACCTAAAAAATCTTCAGAACAACCTTCGCTTGTACTTTCTTCTTTGTAAGAAGGTTCTTTACTTGTTGACATAGTGTTTGTACCCTGTCAGGAGGAAGTTTGGCTAACATGTCTCTTGTGTTTAAGTCTGCTCCTATAAATATATGCTGTGATGGCAACAAGGCAGACTTTTCAAAGTTTATCGTGATGCCTAGTTGAGAGCAAAGGTGGATAGTGGTGTCTCTCGCTCTGGTTAGAAGATGCTCAGTGGTGATGGTTAGGAGCTGGTCGTCCAAGTACGGAAACACCCAGACTCCTAGATGCCTCAAGTGAGCCATGACTACTGCCATGCATTTGGCAAACACTCTGGGGGGCTGTAATGAGACCAAAGGGAAGAGCTCGGAATTGGCAATGACTGGCTCCCAGCCGAAAGCATAAATGACTCCTGGATTGCCTGTCCATCTTTATATGGCAGTACACATCCTGAAGATCTACTGAGCACATCCAATTGTCTTTCCCCAGAAAGTGGAGTATTGACTGCAGTGTCACCATCTGGAACACTGACTTTCTTATGGACTTGTTTAGCCTGCTGAGATCCAGAATGAGCCTCCAGTCCTGTTTTTTTGGAACTAAAGAACCTTGAGTAAGTTCTGGATCCAATTTGGTCTGCTGGGACGTTTTGAATGACTCTTTTTTTTCTAGCAACCTTTGTACCTCTAGCATTGCTTGGTCCCTTTGACTGGGTGGAACATCCAGGACTGATCTTCCTTCTAAAGGGAGAGAGGAAAAAGGGATCCAGTAGCCCCTGGATATGATTGCTTGTATCCATTTGTCTTATTTTTAGTCTGGCATTTGGGCACAGTGACAAGCGACCCCCGACTTCCTCCAGAGGTGGATAGATGGGCTTCCTTTCAGGAGCACTGAAAGGGCCTATCAAGGAATGTATCCCTGTCGCCCTAATTTTACAGACTGCCTCTGCTGTGTGGTCAGCATCTTACATTGTTATTTCTCCCTCTGCCCCTGGGGGAAGAATCATCATGTGCATCCGGAAAGGCGGTCTGCGACTTGTGGAACCACATTTTTACCCCCTTCTGGCCTTTGGGGTAAGGCCTGGTAGGAAGGGAAAAATGGACTCCAACTGCAGAAAGAGTCTTTCCCTCTTGCTTGTACCTGGTCAGAGTCTTTTTCACTTTTGGCCCAAACAAGGATGAGCCGTCCAATGGGGCATTGATAAAGGAAGACTTGAAGGGCTCTGCAAACTCGCATAAGTGCATCCAGGAATGCCTCCTTAAGGAGGTTCCTGTACCTGCTGCACTACTCACTCCATCATCTTAAGAGATAAGTCACATGGAGGAGTTTACCATGGAATTTAAGGTGGAAAGCTGACAGGTCACCTTGTCTGAAACTCCCACAGCTGCAGAACCTTGGAGGGTATCACCTAGATCTTTCAGGAGATCCCTCTGAAGCCTAGTAAAATGGGTGAAATAGTTCAGCGACCTAAGGGTGAAGGAAGCTGATGAAAACATACGCTTTCTGTATCTGTCCCTTGTGCAAGATTCTTTATTTGGTGGATGGACAGATGAGGAAGTCTCAGACAATTCCTTTTTGGTGGCTGCCGCCACCACCATAGCATCTACTGGAACACCTTTTGTGAGGAACTCTTTATCAGAGGGCACTGTAATAAATTTATTTGGTCTCCTCAGAATGGGTTTCACAGACTCTGGAGAGCCCCATGCCTTCCGACTGACTACATTCAGGAGCTGGTCAAAAGGCAGAGTCACCCAAGACGTGGAGGGGCAAGACCCGAAAGCCTCCAGGTACACAGATTCATCCTCAGAAGGGTTGGTGGACTTCCATCCACCTCTCTGCTTAAGGACCTCTAGGATGTCCACAAAGGAGACATCCTCAGAGGGTGACAATGGGGACCCTTCTGAATCGAAGTCCATGTCTGAAGTGATGGACTCCTCTGGTGAGTCTAGATATTTCCTCTTACATAACCTCTTCTGAGCAACCTCTTCAGAGGGGTAACTCAGGAGTGGTTTCAGAGGAGATGGTATCATCCAGTGGGTCGTCCTGAGACTTTGGGTCTCCACGCTTGGGAGGGAGAGATGGTAGAGAGACAGACTTTGGTGCTTTTGAGAGAAGAGTGTTTGGATCTGAGAGTGGAGATGTTTGGGGCGACAGCATTCTCCTAATGAGCTCAAAAGCACCATGGCCCGGCTCCAAGGAACCAGAATACTCCCTCCCCGAACCAAGGTGGTGGACTCTGAGGCCAATGTAGGCGCCAAGCTCATCTGCACTGAAGCCCCAAGAGGTAGATTTGGGTCAGACAATTGTCCAACTCGACTCTCCTCCCCAGACCCAACAGGGGAGTGTCAGCCCCTAGACCCCTCAACAGACAATGGAACCAAAAATGTTGGAGTGGTAGTCGGGACCAAAGATCCTGAAGATAAGATAAGCAAGATCTTTTAAAAAAAAAAAAAAAAAAAAAAAAAAAAGACCCTAAAAAACTCTAACTTAATCGAGTTTGAGACCGGGATAGGGTGAAAAGATAAATGGCCTAGCGAAAGACAACAGCCAGCCACAAACAATACAAAAAAAAAAATCACAACAGACCTGGAAAGGCTTGTGTCTAACATATTAATTCAAATTATCCAACACACACTAAATATTTAGAGCAAAAAATTCTATAAATGAAGAAAATGATTCCACTTAGCCTGGAGCCTAGTAGGAAGCACCTGATCTTGTTTAGCGGCAAACGATATCTGGGTAATCTTCCCAAGGCATGATGGGATAGGGTATAGCCTCGAACTGGTGGAAACTCTCAAGTTTTAGTATATGCTGAATCGGAACCGATTCTCTGTTCCAAACCCATCCAACAATGAATGAAGGTGAGAAGGACAACATAACATTACATATTACATTACTCTTTCATTTTGTTGAAAGGTAATAACATAATCAAATTATTGGTTGTATACAGTCAGTCAGTTGAATATTAGACTACACTGTTGATGTAAGTATCCCGCTGTAGGGGTGCTGCGGTAGCGTTGTCGCCTCACAGCAAGACGTTGTCCCGTTCGATTCTCAGCTAGAGCGTCTTCTGTGTGGAGGCATGCATGAATGGGCGTGCCTTCGTTGAAGGTTGTGTGTCAGGGCTGGTAACTCGGCATGTAAAAATCCACTACCAAACATTAGCGGACTGGAATTCCGATGTGGCAACCCCTAACCAGGATAAGCCGAAAAACACAACTGTTGATGTAAGTATGCCATACATTATAATGCTCAGATAATGCAACACCTATGTTATTTACAAATTAGAGGTAGTAAAAAGTTCTGAATCTTGAGCTAGTCAAGGAAGAGAAGAGTGGGTCAAGTCAGAAGAAAAAAGAAAAGACGTCAAGAGTAAAAAAAAAAAAAAAAAAAAAAAAAAGGGAAAAGGTGAAAAAATAGGGTGGGTGGAGTAAGGTAACATATGAGTAGGATGAGTGGAAAAGAAATGTAGATACTTAGTTGTTAAAATGATATAGGGCTTTTGCAAAACTTTCATCTGTGAAAGTGATTGGAGTTCTTACACAATTGTGTAGTATGTGGGCTATGATATTCTATGTTAGAAGTTGGCACACAAAGCCACTTCAAAGATGAATTTCTTTATAATTGGAAACAGAGAGGTCAATTTGGTAGCTTGTGCAGATGATTAAAGATATGAGCTGTTAACAAGCTGTTTCCTGTTGTCAAAAGTGCAGGGTTTGACTTATTCCACCTCTATTTCTCTAATGTGTGACTCTGAGCAAGTCACTTAACCAAGCAGTGCTCTTGGGTCACCTCTGCAAAGGGACATGTGTCCAGTAAGTTACTTGGTTAATAAAGGAAAAAAAAAAAACAAACAAACAATAAAAATAAAATAAATAAGTGCTATAAGGATGTAGTCACTTATGCTGGGAAAGTCATCTGGCAATTGCATGGTTTGTAGATAAAAGAGCTTAGCAGTAGTCTGCTTCTATGCTGAACTGGTAGCCAATTAACTTTTTAAAGAATAGAACAGTGTTCTCCATGGGACACAATCATGATGAACTGTTGAATGGCTTTGGAGACAGTCTGCAGAGAAACAGAGTTGTTTTTTAGAGACAGTTGAAATTATTACAAGTCCATATTTCAAGTTGAGATATAATGAGTCCTTTTCCCATTACTATTCTGCCTGGTTGAGACAGCAAATGGGATATTTTCTCTGCTTAAGACAGGAGTTTCTTTATATTTGCTTTTGCGATTTCTACATGGTATTGGAAGTTTAGCTGCAGATCTAACCAGATGCTAAGATACCTGAAATGACTGGCTGTTTTTAACAGTTCTTGGGGTGTCTCCAGATACTGCTATGTGGTTAAATAAGGAAATTAAAACTGGAGAGACCAGAGGCTGCTGGTGTATGTATGATATTTATACAATCTGAACTAGGTGCTTTCTCTGACAGAATAGTGTGGATTGCTTGTGCAGCATCACTAGCTGTGAGGGGTCCTCTGGCTTTATGTTGGGGAGCTGTGACTCTATGGCAACAGGTAAAGCTTACCATCACAATCTCTGAGTGGCATGGGGGGGGGTGTCACTGGGGTTAGAGTAGATAGTTCTACTGGCTCTTTCTTTCAGCTGGGATGTTAAAAGTGCATCATTCAAGTTATGAAATTTATCTGAAACCTGCAATATTTATATACTCACTAAAAGATAAATTTTACACACTGCATATACAAAATATAGACACTTACACCTAAAACAAAATGGCCCCATCTAGCCTAAAATCAACTACTCTCATGAGACCAGTCCCTTAAAATACAGTACAAGATGTTAGGATGTTTCATTTGTCTTTCATGAGATCCCTACATATTCCATTTAACACAAACATATGCATGTGCACACAAACACACACACATCCATATATATATATAATTATAGCTGGTTGTTGAGTCATTTTGTCATATGCAGATATTCCTGTACAAAGAGTCATTGCTTACATTAATTGTATTATGCTACAGTCGACTGGGATTACTGGTGAATTCCTTTTGGTTATGGTTGTGCAACCGTGGAGTCTATACATAAGTTGGGGGTGTAGGGGAATCCCCACTTAAAATGTGAATGCAGTTGCAGTGCATTAAATACAGAATTGTGTTTGTTTTTGTTTTATTTCAGGTATGTTTTATGTAGTGGTTTAGGCAGACTGCAAATATAAGTTGTGTAGTGTACATTTGCAGTCACTGTAGTGCAATTATTTGCAACACAACGTTTGGCAGCATGCAATAAAATGGGTCTGTATTTAATTATAAAAATATTTTTACCTATCTATATTTGTATGTAAATGCATGCTTATTATATTCAATCAGTAAAAAATGCATACTTCGGTTAACACACGTTAAGAGTATCTCAGAACCATTATCCTCTGATAGGTTTATAGTCAAGTACTAGGCTAGCTGCCCTTGCAAGCCATTTTAAGCCTAGCCAATTTCCCTTTTTGTGCTGAAAATAACCTACCCCATTTGGTTACAGGTAAGCCTTACCCATCCCATGATCTATAGTAATTTACTATCCCTAATGAGAATAACCAGGATCATACCATAGATAATTCAAGGGGACACCTGCATGGGATAAAGCATGCATCAGTAGTAGAGGGGTAGTCCTGGCATAAATTTTCTGTTTACCATCCATAGATCTAATCTGCGCTTGAAAATGGACAGGGATGAACTTTGTTTTATGTGGATGGGGAGTCTGTTCCAAAGCAGCTGTATCCTCTATGAGATATATATCTGTCCCTCCAAACAGTTCTGTTGATGTTGTAGAAGAGGTTTAGACCCCTAGACTGAGTAATTTAGATGCAGTTTGACTTGATGATGTGAAGTAAATCCATCAGTAATGGATTGGCGCCTTGTATGCCAGGCATTGGCCATCTAATTCTGTACAATACAGCGTATAGTGACAAGGCTTTTAGTCGGTCCTTAGGTCTTGTATCATTTAAGTAAGGTATCTCTATGGGTGTTCCAACTGTTGCATGTGTCTGGACAGATACATGCCAAAGGAGGCATTATATTTAATGAATGCCAAGAAAGCGGCAGTTTTGTTAAAATTATATACGTTCATGCTTCTATTTTTGACTACAAACTAACTACACGCTCTCTACAATTATGCACATTGTCAATATCTTCATGTCAATACTTTGCATTTAGGATCACACATTCTGTATGCTAAGGTCTTTGTCTATGTGTGTACTGCCACTATTCGAACACTATTTGCTCTATATTACTGTATATGTAAAACTTTTACTTACCTTCCTCCACCAATTGCAATGGAATCCTTATCACCTTTAATAAAGAAGCTGTTATCACCACTCCAGGGGAAGAACTAAAAAAAATACAAAACAGCACATTATGGAATAAGATACATTGTGAAAAACTCATTTAAAGTAGAAAAAGCAACTATTTTATCAAAAGAACAATATTACCTAATGCAGAAATGTTATGTTTATTTTTCCGCAATGTTGTCGTCACTATGCCTAGTTTGTTAGATGCCATACAGAATAAGAAAAATTAAGCCAGTGCTACTTTTGTATGAACCACTCCATAAACATCTTGTCACTGAAGGTGCCACTTACTTCTGTCAGGAGTTAATTCGACTCACAACAGTCACCTACCTGGGCACACACTAGGGACGTAGATCCCTGTCTATTTGGCTTGGAGTTTATAAGAGACGATAATGAGCCCTAATGGAGCACAGTCCATTTCTTATACTCTTGTTTACCATTCATCCCAACCAAGCAGATCTTTCAGTCCTTGCAATCTCCCTATCACACAGTAGTTCATGGAAGCCTGATCTGCTCTGCTTCAGACTAGTCTTGGATCTAAACCTTCACCCGTGCCCCTAACCTTCCCAATTTCCCTGAAAAGCAGTCTGTTCTGTCTGCTATACTGTACTAAATGATAAGGAACAAAAGTCTGTATGGTGTCCTTGAATTAAGTCACAGTTTGTGCACACAACCAGCTGTGTACCCTAGATCTGTGCAGTGCAGTATGCTCAGTGCACTTCATGCATGGCTCCATACCCCACAATCTTCCATGGTCAGGATTCTTCCCTGTCGCA
Organism: Protopterus annectens; assembly: GCF_019279795.1. Classification (NCBI taxonomy): domain Eukaryota; kingdom Metazoa; phylum Chordata; order Ceratodontiformes; family Protopteridae; genus Protopterus; species Protopterus annectens. The sequence goes on along the minus strand of NC_056727.1, from coordinate 1,242,301,597 downwards.
TCTGTCCAAATTCAATTCTTGATTTAGCATTCTGCCTGCTTGATCATTTTCTCTATTAGAGGTAGTGTAAAAAATGCAAGAGATTTTACAACTTCCCTCAAGGACAAGATAATAGGACAGTACCCTTTATTCTAATCTTTGTTTAACACCTACTAATGATTGGAAACATTTTTAAACATGGGTCATTGCCGAGATGTGAAATCATCCACAAATTAAGCAGCGGATTTTTTTTTCCCTTTGTAGGGGAAATAGGACAAAAAGTAATACACCCTTGGTCTCTACCAAATGTAATTAAAGTTTCATCACAAAGGAACCTTTAAGTTTTAGTCTTCTCTTCAGACAAGGGCATTAGTCTTTAAAACATTAAATCCACCTGTAACTGTACCTGAAACATCTTCTATTCTCTTAAAGACCTCACTTACACACATTTGTAAATTACTTGCTTTCAACATCTTCATTAATTTCATACACTATTCTAAGTCCAAATATCCTTGCGTACAGCCTCTTACCTACTAACACTTCCGTCCTACTCCTCACCTACCACAACCTCGTATCTCATTTACTCTTTTCCCTTCTCTCTCTCCTTCATTGTTTCCTGCATGAAAAGACTTGGAGAAAAAAAAATGGAGGGTCTGAAAGGTCTGTAAGGACAGCAGAAATGCATGCAGTTCCAAAACACAGATCTGTTTTTGAGACTTCTGGACAACACCCTGGATAATCTTGTCCATACCCTCACCAGGGGCAGCAATATCCTGGACCTGGGAATTACCAATATGGGCAATGATGTTCCACACCAGAGGTCAACCCCTCACTGGTCAGATCCGACCACAAGCTAATCACCCTAGACATCCATATCCCATTCCCACCCCCCATTAAGGAAACCACCATAAAATACTTCTCCAAAGCCAACTAAATGCTTCTAAGACAGAAGTGGCAAACTTCACGACACCCATACAGATGGAAAATAGAGGTACGACTGCTGAATCCTTTACAACTGAACTGTATAAACACATACAAGAGAGTGCATGGATCGTGCCATCCCCAACAAGAACCAAGACACTATCCTCCAAAAATTGGAAACCAGTCTGGTAGTCCCCCTACCATAAATAAAATCTACAATAGAAGGAAGAAGCTGTTGCAAAAAAAAAAAAAAGAGTAAAATTCCCTAATTGCAGGAACTCCCTTGTCAGCCTCAGTAAGAAGCTGAGATCACTCATAAAATCCTCCAAAGCTAGTTACGAAAATAAAATTGCCACTGATTCTAAAGACAACCACAAAGCATTCTACAGCTATGTCAAGAATCTCAATGGCAACAATCAGATCTGCTCTGAGCTACAGCACAATGGCACTAGATATACAGAACCAACTGATATTGCCAACATCCTGGCAGATAGGTTCAGTGCAAACTTTACCCCTCCTCACCCCCCAAAGGGCCCTTATCTATACTGGAAGAATGCAAAGCCACTGTAATCATGGAAGCATATGTAAAGACCGCACTCTTCAAAGCAAAGAGCACAGCATCCATGGGACCAGACAACATCCCAGGCTGCATTCTACATGAACTGCAGAACGAACTGGCACCCCACACCTAAGTACCATGTTCAATCATAGCCTCACTTCAGGCTTTGTGCCAACTGAATGGTGCACAGCGACAGTTATCCCACTCCATAAAGGGGGTGCTGCCATGGACCCTAGGAACCACCACCCCATTAGCCTGACGAGCCTGGTCTGCAAAACCATGGAACATATCATTTGGAGCTTATAAACAAAGACATAGGTAACCTCCAATCTCTGGACCCCAGTCAGTTTGGGTTTGTAAAAGGTAGATCATGTCTCCTAAACCTGATTGACTTCTTTGAAGCAGTCACCAGAGCCGTGAATGAGGGTAAGGTGGTGCACACAGCCTATCTTGACCTTGCTGAGGCTTTCAACACCATCCCCCACATTGAAACTATAGATAAACTCACTAAAATGGACATAAATCCCTATGTCACAAGATGGGTGGCCAACTGGCTCACTGACAGAACCCACACAGTGAAAGTAGCAGACTGCAAATCCGACTTTAGACCAGTGAGAAGTGGAGTACCACAGGGCTCAGTCCTGGGTCCTCTCCTGTTTGGCATCTACGTCTCAGAAGTCCAAGCTAACACGGCAGGTCTTTGGCTAATGAAGTTCACAGATGACTGCAAACTAGGAGCCATAACATAATTGCATAATGATGTGGACATTCTACAAAGAGGCCTCACTGAGACTGATGCTTGGTGTCAAAGTCATGGCCTCAAGCTCAATGCCAAGAAGTGCATTGTCATCCCCTTTGGGAAAAACAGTGGACCCATGAACTACCACATAGGCAGTAGCCTACTAAACACTGAAAGTGTGATAAGAGACCTTGGGACACAGGTGGACAGTAGTCTCTCCTTTGATAATCACATTGCCGCAGTAGTTAGAAAATCCTTCTACATGGCACACCTCCTTACAGAGGGGTTTCTCCTCCAGAAAAAAAAGAGGTCACTGTTCCACTCTACTCATCCCTCATCAGACCCATTATAGAGTACAACGCCTCGTTTGGCATGTACCTTACAAGACATCTATAACAACTGGAAAGGGCTCAGAAATACCTCACTAAGAGGATTACCCACCTCAAACAGATGCCATAAGCTGACCGTCTCAAAAAACTCCATCTCTACTCTGTCGCATATTGCCTACTCATTGGCGACCTCTGCCTAACATACAAAGCCATGTCAAACCCAGATCTGTTGGACATGCTACACTTAAAGAAATCCCAGTTTCTCTGAGCCACATTCTCCAGGGACCTAAACCTTGTTACCACAATAAAAGGAACATGCTGGAGGGATAGTTTCCTGTCCCAGAGACTTCCCAGCTCTGGAACAGACTACCCATTCATGTCAAACAAAGCTCCTCATTAGCCTCTTTAAGAAAAATCTTGACAATTGGATGGGAAATAGGAAATTCACCCCGGGGATCAACTTCTGCGGCTCTGCTCGACAGGGGCACAGGAAAATAATTTTCTTGGGTGGCAAAAGCCAGGAAACTTTTCTGGCTAGGCTTATATAGGCCCAAGGGCTGATAGCCTAGTACCTACCTATGAACCTATGGAGAGATCAGGATTCCTGGGTCATCTTACTTTGAAAGTACCCCTCCATCCTAGGCCATATGCATCTGTTGTGATGGATGATGTGGAAAGAGGCTATGGAAAGGAAGGTCTTTGATTAAGATGAGGGTATAAAGCCACCAAACAAGGCACTTCTTACATGAGATTGTGAAGAGGATTCACTGTGACATATGCTGTTCATTGTGGCACTGCTGTAGTCAAAGTATACACTGCATGGTACTCTTGCAAGTGCCCTTATTGGCTGTGACCACATATCCCAAGATCTTGAGGACTTGACCTGTTGTGTCTCTCTGGGAGTTGGTTAACTGGTGCAAGGCAGCTTACTATGTCTTAAGTTTCTCTTCCAGTAAGAAGGCTTTGTATACCTTGGTATCAAAAGTACACACCAAGAAGGTCATGCGCAGGGTATAGGTAAACTGTGACTTGAGGAAACTGACTGTGATGCTCAGAAGACTGTGCAGTATGATCAGTGTTCTTGCTGGATCACATTATCAGGTGAAGAAACAGCAAGAAGCTAACCATTTAGTTATGGGAAGAGTTTTATGTCCTCACAGATTCTGGCGAGCTACTACAACTGATATGCACTTGTTGAACACTTGGGGTTTGTTGAGAGATCGAAGGGCATGCTTCTGAACTGGTAATGATTGGCTCCTATGTGGAAGCACAGGAACCTTCTGGAGTCTTTGGCAATTTTTATATCTATGTAAACATGTGGAGGTCCAAAGAACACACACAGTCTCCTTCAAGGTAGGCATGGGAAAATGGTTTGAATGGAAATCATTATGAATTTTTCTTTTAGAACATACTTATTGAAGCCACCAATATCCAGGGCGAGTCTGAAGTCCTTTGCCTTTTTTTGCCACGAAAAATAATCTCAAGTAGTAGTAATTTAATGCCCACAGCTGTCCAGGTATTTTCTTCTGGCAAACTCATCCCTGAAAAGGAGAGGTCCTGTGAAGGGAGAATTTAATAATGGTAGCCATGGTCTCCTCTGCAATTTCAGTAACCCAAGTCACACATGCTGGCACATCCCAATGTCTGTAGCTACAGCTCTGGTGGAATCCTCTGCTGCCTTATACAAGACAGACTATGTGATTCATTATGCTTGGGGAGGTAGAGGCTTGGTCTATGAGCTTTTCTTCATGGTCCCATTCTGTAATTACTCCTTGACCACATGCAGCAATTCATCCATTACCTTGGACTGGAAATACACCACATGGAACAGGTAGTCCAGGGTGGTCAGGGATAAAGTGGAAGTGAACATGCATATTCCAAATTTGTCCATCTTCTTGGACTTCTTGTTCAATGGATGCATGTCAGGGCTCCAGGGGGTTGAAGTCCTCTGCAGGTCTGCTGTTTGCACAGTGGAGTCTGGCTTTCAAGTGGCTGACTACGCTGAATAATCTCTGAGCAGGGAGAATATACAGTTGGCTTTCCTGAGTTCCAGGGCCACTGTGTCTGCTTTGTCCCAAGTAACCTTAGTGGCATCCGTAAAGATGTCCTTCAACAGTGGGATCACACTGGAGGTCTGGGAAGTGAATCTGAATGCCTATAGCAATCTCCTCTGAGGGAGGGGGGTGGTATTTTTAAACCTCTGCCCTTTTTCTGCATCACTTGGAGAAACTGTTGAAACCTGGAATCTTCAAGATGGATGCCCACTATTTTTTAACACCCTTATTAAATTATCACTTAAGACACTGGCAAACATATAATAACAGAAAACAAACCATATTAACATTTTTTCCATTTACATACATTATAAGTCAAACAATTTTTTTCTTTGTGACTATCAGTCCAACATTACATTAATTGCTGAATTTCTGCCTTCCCTTACACCTTACTCCCCCTCCTCCTGACCATTGTCCTGCATGTACTGTTCCCACAATTTCCATTTATTTCTATATAACTTGCTCCATCTCTTTTCTAAAGATCCCTCTTCCCGTTCTTTTATCTCCTTTATGGTATTCATCACTAAGTAGAGTTGGTTTAGATCTTGATTTCCATTTTCTAGTAATTGCTTTTCAGTAACCACCAGAATTAAACTTAAGGCCTTGCTATATCTAGGCAATTAAGATCATGTGTCCCAGCTCAAAAGAATTATTGCCTTAGTTCCACCCATATCCTCACCTAATATTTCTGACAAAATACTTTGAGGGAATTTTTAAAATCTTTCAACTCATTAAACTCTTAAAATAGATGTTGCATTTACCTTCTTCTTCATTCTTTGAAGTCTGCTTAGGGTATAAAATACCTATGCAAACACTTCCAAACAAAGATCCTTAGCCTTCTGGACTTTGTTTTGTACTTGGGAATCATACACGTGTCCTCCTATTGACAAATCTGCCCCTCAAGCAGGTTCTATTAATGTCACATACCAGGTTAAGGTCTTTAAAGTGAGTAACCTGTGTGCCATTTGACTTGCAGATATGCAGTATTTCCAATAAAGTAGGGTCAAAGACTGCCTTATATGCAAGGCATAGATCGCCTCTGAATAGTCTGTATGAAACAGAATAAAGTGACAGTCACTTCAGATGCTCCATATAGGACAGATGCTGAAGACCTTGAAATTTCCTTACGAGGAACCCATGTGGTCTCTCCAATTACTGCAGGTGCTTGGAAAGGTACATACTGAAAGGGGCGTTGTACTCAATTATTGGCCTGATGAGGGAAGAGTACAGAGAGGTTATAACTTCTTTTTTTTCTGGATGCAATGCCCTTATGAGATGAGCAATATAGAATGCTCTGCTTACCACTATGGAGACATGGTGGACAAAGGTAAGGTTGTCAACCTGTGTGCCCAGGTCTCACCACTGAGACCGTACTTAAGGTGTTGTTACTAATGTGGTAGTTAGCAGGAAGGGATGATGATACATTTTTTTGCATCGAGTTTAAAGCCATTACTTTGACATGAATCATTTGTTTGTGTAAGACCCTCTTGTAGGATGTTGACATAGTTTGGAGATTCTATGACCACTCCCAGTTTGCTGTCATCAGCAATCTGTGTCAGTCACAGACCTTTAGCTTTTGCTTGTACTTTGGATAAATAGATTCCGAACAGTACAGGTCCCAGGACTGATCTCTGTGGAACACCACTGGTTATAGGTCTGCTGCTGGAGGTGGAGTCCCCTATTCTGACTATATGCATTCTATCAATGAGCCAGTTAGTGACCCATCTAATGATATAAGGGTTGATACCTAGCTGGGTGAGTTTGTCAGTGATGCCTCAATGGGGGATAGTGTCAAAACCTTTGGCCAAGTCTAGGTAAGCTGTATGCTCAGATTTCCCTTCATCCAGAGCCTTGGAGACTGTCTCGAAGAAGTCCACCAAGTTTAACAGGCATGATCTCCCTTTGACAAATCCAAAATAAGTAGGGTCAAGTGTTTAGAGATTACCTATATCTTTGTTGATAAGGTCCATGATGATTCACACCATGGTTTTGCAGATACGGCTAGTCAAGCTAGTAGGTATATAGTTCCTGGGATCAGTAGAAGCATCACCTTTGTGCAAGGGGATAACGGTGGCTGTTTTCCATTCAGCTGGGATGAAGCTGGTGCTTAGACTATAACTGAAATCTTTGTTTGAGCCCATGTAGGACACAACTTGGGATATTATCAGGTATCATAGATGCTGTGTTTTTGGCCTTGGAGAGGGCGTTTACGACGTACTCTTTAAAGATACAAGGTAGAGGACAGGTGGTAGGGATATCATGGGGTATGTGTGGTGGGGACAGGGGGTGAAGTTTTCACAGAACCTGTTGGCTAACAGGTTAGCTATGTCCACAGTCTCAGTATATGTTTTATCATTAACTATCAGTTTGGCACAAATCTAGGCCTTTCCTTTTAGGTTACGGATGTAACTACGGAATGCCTTATGTTTGTCCTTAGTAGAGGAAGCTAATTTGGATTTGTAATTTGCCATGGAGGACTTCACAAGAAGTCTTATTTGCTTGTTTAAGCTGATGAGGGAGTGTTTCCAGTTTAGGGTTCACTACCTCTTACTCTTAGACAGCAAGTTCTTCCTCTTATTGTAAAGCCTGTTAATGGCAATTGTCCACCAGACAGGTTTGCTCTTCCTTGAGGAGCTTGTTTTGGTCCCATCAGGTATGGCCGAGTCAATGCAGTTATACAGGTGTTTGTATAAAGCATTGGTGTAGAACACAGCATAGTTGCCAGTTCCATCTGAGGAGCATTAAAGTGCTATTTGTATTGTGCATCTATTAATATAATTCAATACTACTTCCTTTTTGTGTATGGCTGTAAGACCATTTACATTCCAAGATAATATGGATAGCCAATTTAGTTGATGCAGAGAGGAACAGTGATGGGTGGAAAATTTTGTGCTTGTAACAAATTTAGCAATTTTATTGTAGCAGGAGTCTAGTTTTGTCCTCAGGGATGACTGTAGATTAGTGAGAAAGGGGGCACCATATAGGAGTGTTGGAAGCAGGAAGGATGAGGCCAGAGCCTTTTTTGTGGAGAGGCTAAGAAAATAGTTGTGCCTTTACAGGGCACCTAGTTTTTGATGTTTTTTTTTTGATGTTGCTGTATATGTGAAGGTCGAAAGATAATCTGTCATCAATGGTGACACCTAGCAATTTGGTACTGGGGACAACTTCAATGATGGTGTTATTTTGGGAATGAATGGAGAATAGTGACTTGTCAACAGTGTTGGATTTTGTGAAGGTTTTGTTTTATTGGGGTTGAGAGCGAGGTGGTTTTGGGACATCCAGGTTTTGGTGGACTTAAACGGTTCTTGGGTGAGATGCTGTAGTATAGGGGCAGATTTAGCAAAGCAGATAACAGTTGAGTCATCTGCATATTAGATGACAGTACTGTTGGTGACAGAGGAAGGAAAGTTATTGACAAATAAGTTGAATAAGAGGGGTCTCAGTATTGAGCCTTGGGGGACACCTGTATTGGTAGTTAAGAAAGGAGAGGAAGAGTGCTGCCATTTAGTAGATTGCTACCTATTACTGAGATGGTTAGTAAACCATTGTAGGGTAGGGGGAGACAGTCCAAGATTAGAGAGCTTAGTAAGCAAGAGGGAGTGAGAAATAGTGTTAAAAGACTTGGATAAATCCAGGAAGAGTGCCAAGACTAAGGTACCAGCATCTCGTGCTCTATTTACTGTATCAAGGAAGGAAATGAGGGCAGTATTAATACTGTGACTGGGCCTAAAGCCATGTTGCGTGGGGGAAAGGATTTGGTGTTGGGTCAGGTGATTGAGGAGTTAATTGTGAATACATTTCTCAAGTATTTTGGAGATTGTTGAGAGGATGACAAGAGGATGGACATTTGAGATGTTGGAGTTGTTGCCTCCTTTATGAAGAGGAAGGATAAATGCTTTTTCCCAGTTATGTAGGACTCCTGAATGGACCTGTTAAGGAGGATGCTGATAAAATATGCAATGAAGGAAGCTGAGAGTTGCAAGTATTCTGCAGGTAAGTTATTGTTTTTATCTTAGTTTTTATCCATGCCTATCTGAAATAGTTCCTGGATTTGTGTCAAAGTCTTCAATTAAATCTACATGTTCCTGTGAATTATAATTTATATATAGTCTAGCCCAGTTATTGTACCTTGAGATACAACACAAACTATGTCAGAGTTCTAACTACTGAATTCACATCCTCTATACCAAATTTTTCATGACTTTCTTCAGAAATCTACCCCCCTTTTGTTACTTTTCTCTTCTAGGTCCCCCAAACACACCCTCACTATTGCAAATAAAGTTCAATTCCCCTCCTATAAGTAATATTCCTTATTGAAAGCTGTCTTCTCCCAAAATTTTCTTAAACTCCATAATAGCAGTTTTGGTGGAATATAAATATATGTCAGCATAATCCTCCTCCTCCCCTGCTAATAGCCCCTTAATACCCAAATCTACCATTGCCTTTTTCCTCTTCTATCACTATTTGAACATCTCCAGCAATTAGTATAACTCTCCTTTTCATTTGTCCCTGCTATTCTGCTGATTATGAAATCCCTTCTTTGTCAAATTCAAATGGTCATTTCTTTCCAAATGCATCCCCTGCAGCATTGCTATGTGTACTGTGCATCTACTAATATAATTCAATACTCCTTCCATTTTGTGTATGCCTGTAAGACCATTTACATTCCAAGATAATATGGATAGCAGAGCCATTATGATTAAAAGCCATTCTTTCCACCTATTCCACCTTTTATACATGACAGTTTTTTTAAATGAATATTTCCAACATTTTTGTTATATGCACACACTAAGGTCTGACAGGATGATCTTTTATAACATTGTTTCTTCTTTCTCCATTTGAACATGTCACATTTTTCAACAAAAACTGCCCCCTGCTCCCATTTGCTGATGGGATGGCTGCACTGGTGTTCACTGCTTCCTATATGAATTCCCATACAGTCCTGATCATCATTTTACATCTTCCTGGGGTATCTGGGCACAAGGTGACACAGTCTTCACTGACTGGGCCAGTTCTGGGTGTTGAGGAAATGGCTCCAGTAAAGATATTCTCTTCAATCTCTTTCACTGCTGAGACAGAGTTTTCAAGCATCCATATTTAGTTGGTTCAAAAGTGAAGGTTCTGCTGATATCAGGGCCAATGTTCCTATAGAGTTTTGTGCAGTTGTTTTGTGAGAGGGCATTGTTTTGAAGGTCAGCTTTAAACTGAATGCAGCAAGCCTTCAATGGATGACCTTAAGTCTTCTGTCTGGCTCTGCTTGGCTTGCTGATCACTTAAAGGTGCAGAGGCCAACTCTGAGTCACAGGTACATTTCTTTTGTTGGGTTGGTTGGCCAACACTGCCTTTTTCACAAGAAAGGCACTTAGTTTTTTTAGCGGCCATTTGCAAGTAGCTCTGGTGGATTCCATGCAAAATTGGATGGGTGTGTCATGCGGCTCACCAAGGCAAAACAAGCAATGAGAATACCTACTACCAGATGTAATTTGCAGTAGGGAATTGTCCTAAATAATGGCATAAGCATTGTGCTGGCAGATGTGATTATAAGCCTTGGACCTGCACTCTAAAGAAAAGGGACATAGCAGAACAAACTGGTAAAAAAATATAAAAGCAGAGAAAGAATGGGTAACCTGGAAAAGCTTCTAATATAATGAAATTGTAGCATTGACAGGGTATGGTACACAGCCAATGTATACTTGTTTACTCTGTACATTTATGAAAGGAAGGCAAAGCAATGGGGTGTTCATCTATTCATAACTCCTTTTTCCCATTATTGCACATGGGGTTGGGGTGTCATTTCAACAGTGACAATCATCTAGAGCCAAGGTTTACACCGCGAGGTGGCTAATTCTGAACAGGACTGTAGAAACCCACCTTACACCCATACCACAGCTTCAGGTTTTGCAGAGTAATTTCAGCACTGTCATATGTGGTGATCCTATGCCACAATTAACAGAGTTAATTTATACTTAACCCAGAGTTCAGAGTAATGAGTTGTCTTTTTTTTTTTTTGAAATGGATGTAATCTGTGCTCAGTTCATAAGAACTTAATTTTTTTTCATTTGCATAATATACAATGATGGCTAGCAAAAGCCATCTGTTGGAATTACCTATGTTTTGGTGAGCCTCAGAAGCTCTGAGTAGTGTGCTATGCTGAACATAAATTGTTCTGGAATCATGTTACTAGCATCTGCAAGAAATTTGTCCTTTCAAATATCAGCTTCAAAGTAAGAACTCACATAGCATTTTACCATGCTTGCTTACTGAAATAGTTACATAAATATGAAAAATATATTTGTCATAATCTGACATATAAGCAAGCTATTATCTCTGCATCTGTACTAGAAAGACAGAGGTCATGTGTCAGTGGCTGATTTGTTCACAATGATACTGGCTTTTTGTTGCTATTTATAATGCTTTCAGTGCAGTACTGCGTGCTCAGTAATCATGGCAATATAATATACCATATTTCATAAAGTATAATCAAGAACACATTTTTACACTTTCATTTATGCTGACCTAAAACTTTGGAGGATGACATACTTCCTTTGTTTTCTCTGATGTGTTGCTGGCTGTGACAATGAGTCATGTGTAACAAACTCATACATTCCACACACATGAAAATGGCACCGTGTTGCCTCAATACAATTAAAATCTCAATTTTTGCACCTCTTAGACTCACTACAAAGGAGGGGAAAAAAAAATGATACAAACCCATCAATGTCTGTTACTTTGAAAGTCCAGTTTGTCTCATTTTGATTCCAAGATGGTGGTTGTCCGAGAAGCACCCTCTCCTCTTAGCTCCATACACATTCAATGGATTAACCCTATCAACTCAAGTTTATATAGGATAAGACCTTGTACCAGCGAACCTTTATGCTTCAACTTTAAACAAAGTTTTTACACTAAAACTAAAAGTTTTAGTACTCCAAACCTGCTCGCTTTCACCAACAACTGAAACCTAACGAAGATACACGTGGATATATAGAGGCCCAAGCTTTCAGCACCGGACCAACTGACAACACCCACGAGGACAGAGTCGGAGATCATAATGCCGAAAGAACCTGAAATTATGGATATTCAAACCACAAAATCCAAACTATCAGCCATTTCCACATCACCGGAGAAAGAAGCAAAGAGGTTGAGATCTTCCAAATCTGTACAGGAGCAGCCAAAGGATCTGATTATAGAGAAGGCCGACGGTTCACTACAAATGGATGAGCTGAAAAGTGCTCTGTTACCTCTGCAAGCGGCCATCCAAGAACTAACTGTGCAAATGAGCTCTTTCGGCTCCTCAATTAATAAAATAGCTGACCGACTAGACCTAGTTGAAGGGAGATCTAAATCCAATGAGTTAGAAATTGAACACATTAAAGAAGAACTGCAAATGAAAGACAAAGCGATCAATGACATGCAAGCAAAAATCTTGGACCTGGAGACTAGAAGTAGGAGGAACAACCTGATTATTAGGGGTTTATCTGAGAAATCCGAATCAAACCAACTCCTTGAAATTACTACACAAATCTTCAACAACTTATGCCAAGAGAGAAGCCCTCCGACTAAATACATCATTGAGAGAGCACATAGAGCTTTGCGGAAACAGCAAATCACTGCAATTCCGAGGCCTGTCTACGTCAAATTGCTTAATCATCAGGATGTGCAAACTATTTTATCAGCCTACAAGAAAGCAAACCATTTCTCCTGGAATAACCAAAACATTGTCATTTCTCAAGATCTACCCTTGAAATAAGGGAGAAATGCCGCAAACTCTCCCCCCTACTGTGCCGACCTTATTTCTCGTAAAATCAAATTCCAAATTAAATTTCCTTCTTTACTATCATTTACCTACAAGGAAACGAAGTTCTATATGTCATCACCCAAAGAAGCAGATTCTATCTTTACTAAATGCTTTGGTTCAGCCCCAACCAGTCGGTGAAGCTCCCGACTACTTCGTTCCACTTACTGGAGGTCTCTACAGCCTTTCTAGTCCCTCACAGCTGTTAGTGTGTCTTTATTCACACTAATCTGCAACTGGGCTTTTATTAATCAACCTTTGACTCTCCCTTGCTATACTAGGAACTTTCCGTTAGTTCCTGTTGCTTGAGGGATCCATGAGATTGGTGGCTAACCCGAGTCTTGATTGATGCACCTCTGAAGCCGGAAGTTGAATGGATTATATCCTTTGTTGTCCTGCAACGGGGTCATAACTCGGAGAATGTTATCATCGACAGCTACGGGGAGCGCTCACACCTAGATGATTTGTCAACCAAATTTACTTAGAAGTTGGCCTGATCGATTTGGGAAGGTGAGAACCACTATCCTCCTGGACTTTCTTTATTAGTTCGGCATGGCAGAACCAATACACTTTACTTTGAGTCTGTGGGCCTCGATCAAATCTACCGGTGTAAATAAGTGGGCAGCTGCTCGATATGTGAAAAGTTGCCTAATATTAACTTGTCTAGTGCATGTCGCTAGGACATATACGCATGTACCTAGACGGCAAGGGATCTACAGATTAAACTGATAAAAGTTATGAAGGACTAGCATAAGTAGGTTGGTCATTCCTCCGGAAATGGTATATCCCACTATTATTGATAACTGGTGAAACCTGGCTATACACCGCCTTAAATATATTTGTGGTCGCTCAGAATAAACTTCAAGTATTAATCTAAATGGTCTATCTGTAAACTTCTAGAAACCTCTTGAGTTCTGTTTACCTTATATGTGCGATTAATATTAATTAGACTGGAGTACTCCAGCCAGAGATTATTCAAATTATTGTACAGGGTCTAACTACTTTAGTTGACCTTTCTCTTTTAGTTTACTCTACAGTTTTTGGAAGCTATTTGGATTTTCTAAGTAGGGTTATCGGCTTTGTTTGGAATTAGATCAATGTTGTATATTATCTGTAAATATTATATGGTTTTTACTTTTCTTTTTCTATTTTTAATCCCTAGATGTATGTTGGATTTATGCTCACTTAGTATACTTTATTTCTTTTCTCTCTCAATTGTACGGGTTATGTGGTTAGGCACAGGGGATAAAATTGAGGGAGTTTTGTGCCATATCTTATATAGTGCTGCATGCTGTAATTCTTCTGAAGTTTCCTCTTTATTACTTATTTCTCATAACAGTGCCTTTAAATAATATTAATTTGAATCCAAATACTTATGGATAAAATTTGGAATATTTCTTCATGGAATGTAAGGGGGATACATGACAAAAATAAGAAAAACCTGGTGTTGCATCTTTTATATAAATCCCAGTCGGACCTTTATTTTCTCCAGGAAACACATATGTTAAATGAAGAATGGGCCAAGGATGAAAACAGAAAATGGGTTAGAGATATTATCACATCGGGCGTGAGCCATAATTCCAAGGGGGTGGCGATTATTATTAAAAATTCCTTTAAGCCTACGATTGTGGCAAAGGGAGCTGACCAAGATGGGAGGTGGTGTTATTTTACATGTCTATCAATCACATAACCTAAATAAACCTGTACTATTTTTAAATCTTTATGGACCTTGCTCAGGGCAACTAGACTTCATCATGAGAGTCTATAATCTCCTACTTAAGTTTCCAAACCACATCTTTGTCTTGGGTGGGGATTGGAATATGGTCTTAGACCCTAGCATAGACCGCTCATGTAAGACCAAAGCCACAAATACCCAGGATTCTATAGCTTTAAGAGAGTTAATACTGGATTTTGAGTTAATGGACCCAGTTTCGTTCGGATCCGACTCAGGGAATAATAACTTTTTCACCTACTTTTCCAAATGCCATCATTCATGGTCTCGCATAGACTTCTTTCTAATTTCCAACATTTTAGCTAAAAGGCAAATCAAACTCTCAATTGAACCCAAATTCCTCTCTGATCATTCAAGGTTAACCCTAGAGAAGGGGACAAGTTGAGCGTAAAACCTATCTCATAAAACATATAACTGGTCTCTCAATAGTAATTATTAAAGGATCAGCCATTAATCATAGAAATTACTTTTACTTTAAATGAACTCTTCTCTGCTTCTCATGACAGTGGTATCCCCTTTGATGTTAGATTGGCAGCAGGTAAAGCGGTGATTAGGGGAATTCTTATCAGGAAAGCTAGTTTTTTCAAAAAATTAAATAAAGAAAAGTTAACCAGCCTAGTTACAGAGATTAAGACTTTGGACGACAAGCCTTTAACTAATTACTCCTTAGACACTGAAAAAGAGCTGCAATTTAAACAAAAAGAACTATTTGAACACCACCAATCTAACCTTTCTCTCCAAGAATTACGCTATATTGCTAGATACTCCGAATCTTTACAAACCCCTTCCAAAGCTATAGCCAGGCTAATAGTTAACACACCTAAATCCCCCAGAATCAATTTACCACAATAACACGCTTTACAAATCAGACGCTGAGATTATCCAACTATTTCACCAAATATATTCAGATATCTATGCTTGTAATAACATGCTTCCTACTAGTGATGAGATGAAAAAATTCAAAGATTGGTAAAGCCCCAGGCCCAGATGGCTACTCACCTGATTTCTACAAAACATTTAAAACTACACTTGCTCCCATCTTGCTTAAACTTTTTGAATTTTTCTCTAATGAAGGTGTAACAGATCTATACATCAACCATTCCAAAACTATACTAATCCCCAAAAACACTCTGGATAGTGCTAACTTAAATAACTATAGGCCAATCTCCCTTATGAATGTTGATATAAAAATTTTATCAGCCATCCTAGCTAACAGACTTAAAAAAAACTATGCATGCCCTAATTTCTCCGGAACAAGCGGGCTTTATGCCTAACAGACATACCTGGGACAATACCTTAACATTAGAAACCATAATAAATCTCACCAAAAAAGAAAGAAACCCCAGATATGCTATGGTGTTGGATGCCTGTAAGGCCTTCGACCGGGTAAACTGGAACTTTTTGTTTTTGGCTTTGTCGGGCTTTGACATTCCCCCTGCCTTTATCAATTTGATCAAAACATACAGCTCATATACTCGCCTATATATATAAACAAGCAATATTCTCAACTAATAAAGATTGCAAATGGTACTAGACAGGGGTGTCCTCTATCTCCCCTGCTCTTCAATTTATACTTAGAAACCTTTTTTCTGTTTATCTCGCAAAAAACCCATCACTCAATTCCTAGAATTCTTAACACAAACTTTAGTTTTACAGCCTTTGCCGATGACCTGAATCTGTATTTTGAACACCCTATATCTGACACTAAGAAGATAATTAAATCTCTGAATGCATTTGCCTCCATCTCAGACTACCAAATCAACCAAAATAAATCCTTCATTTTCCCGATCAACCCTATAGCACATAAACAACACCTGTTTCCTGATCTCTCCTTTCGTACAGATTACTCTCTTAAATATCTAGAAGTTTATTATGACCACTCTTCCTCTTCTCTCCTACAATCTAACCTATCAAAAGTCTGGCTTTCTATTTCCTAAGACATTTCGAGATGGCAACAGTTAAAACTCCCAATGTTAACTAAAACTTCTATCATTAAAATGAATATACTTCCGAAGCTCCTCTATCATCTCAACTCTTCTCTATCCTCGGGTTCAACTCTTTTCTTCAACAGAATTCATAAAGCCCTAGCAAAATTCATCTGGCACCCTAAGTCGGTAAGAATCTCATACCAAAGACTTATGTTACCCAAATCTCTGGGGGGCCTGGCGATGCCCAATCTCATATTATATTACAGAATCATTCACGCAAATAGAATATTCGCTATTGCAAATTATCATCCAGACTCTTCTACGTGGACTCCCTTGTGGGTCAAAGTGTGGTATAATCATGCCCTCAAAGATGATCTTAACCCCAGAGCTCTACCTTTCCTGGTTAAATCAAACCTTAAGAAACTAAAGTTACACCACTCCCTGAAGGGGTTAATTAAGACTTTTCAGGAGCTGTTGCAATCTCTGAACCTAGGTAATGCTCACCTACTATTCCAACCTATTCATCTTAACCCGAATTTAAATCTGAATGGTAAAATGATCAACTTAAATAACTACCCATTAATTAAAGACTTTATCTTACGGGATATGCATAAACTTAACCACCTCTCACTAACAGACCATTGAGCTACTTTGGCCTTGTCCAAAAAATATACTATTATCCTGAAGCAATTAAGAGAGCTCACATCATCTTTTCTTCATAGCTATCCCGGCTCTGAGGTTGATCAAAGCCGTGTAGCAGACCTATTACAAAACTTAGTTAATAGAAAAAACATGCTTTCTATAGCCTATAGAACCTTTTCCTCATTTCTAAATCAAGGGAAAACTATTTTTGCGGACTACTGGGACCATCAGGGCACTACCCTCTCATCACAGCAGAAAGCATTATCAATAGAATCCACTCTTAAGTACTCTCCCTTTAAAAAGCTTCTGTATACACAATTTATGATTACAAATAACTTATATCTAACTCCGGTCCACTTGAATAAATTTAATCCGAATGTTTCCACTTCGTGCTCCTGCTGCTCTTATCCCCGTGCGGATATCATCCACATTCTGTGGTTTTGTAGGTACTCACACAGCATCTGGTGCTCTCTCAAGGTAAGGCTGGACAAAATGGGCTACCATAAATCTACCTTATTCTGGGAAATGGCCTTACTACACATTACCAGCCTTAACATACCTATTCTTAAACTTAGAGCCCTAATTACAGTCTGCCTTCTAATACAATTTTATATTACCAAACACTGGATTGACCGTTCCAAGCTATCCTGGAGGGACTTTAAGAATCTGGCAATTAAATACATTACCTCCCAAAAACTGCTAATAATTAATCCCCGTAAATGAGCTTCATACCAGGAATTATGGGATTTTATTTTCCTTCTTTTGACTGACGATTGATGAGCACTACCTACATGTCACTCCACGCCCCATGCTCAGTACAAAATCTATTAACTAGATCTCAATGCAGTTGCTGCAGGTCCCACTTTGTGATCTTGGTCATGGATGTTCTTGTCTATTGATTCCCCCCATTTCTCCAGTGCTCTGTTAATTGGTTGGAGAATTG
Source organism: Protopterus annectens (assembly GCF_019279795.1). Taxonomy (NCBI): domain Eukaryota; kingdom Metazoa; phylum Chordata; order Ceratodontiformes; family Protopteridae; genus Protopterus; species Protopterus annectens. The sequence goes on along the minus strand of NC_056727.1, from coordinate 1,242,283,979 downwards.
CAGTGTGGAAGAAGTTGTATCTACACTTCCTTTAAATCTAGTATTTGGAGTCTCCACTGTATGTAGTATTTTCCTTTCTTCCCTTTACGCATTGGCACGTATGTATATAGGTTATGATTTTTGACCACTTCTGTAGCAATGTTTAGTTCAACTCATTTATTATTGTAATAATGTGTTCTTCTTCTTATGTTTGTTGTTGTTATTAAAGCAAATAAAGTGTGTTTTGAAAAAAAAAAGAAAGTCCAGTTTGTCTGAGTCTTTATCTGAAGTATTAGAGGAAATCATTCAGTTCAAGGCAAACCACAGAGAGGATACTGGCATATGCAAGACTTGGGCAAACCATCAACATGGAATTCTTTACAGACAGCAAATAGGCATGATTAGGAAGTCTAAGGAACCAGCTAGGGCATAAAATCCTGACCTTTTCCCCCCTCAAGGCAAAAAATTAGGCTATGAACTGACAAAGTATGCAATAATAAAGTAGAGAAAGTCTGAAGAGTGCTCAGTCAGAGCGAGTTAGTGCTTTAATTCTAGCTACTCTATATCAAAGTGAACATAATCAAACAGTAAAATTGTCGACCTATGGAAACACACACCTTTTATTTTGGTTTTATCACTTTTTAGAATCATTTTGATCTTTGACTCCCCTGGCCCCTCAACCGTCGTCATGCATTTCACTGACTCCTATCATGATGGCCAATATTCTAACAGGGGTTTAGGAGACTTTGAATGCACTTAAATTGCAGATGGTCAGTACCAAAAATCAGATACTCTGCCCTCAGAGATGCAAGAGCTCTATACAGTTAGCAAAAACAAGACCTGGAATGAACTGTGACTCAGACCATCAGCTTACTGTTGCAAAGAAGAGAATTAAATTGTAAAGACATGCATCCAGAGCATTTCTCCCCGGGGCCACCGCTGAAAATTGGCTTTGTTCCAAGTCAGAATGTAAAATAAAAATAAATAAATAAATAACTAAAATTACAGAAAACAAAAAGTTTCCAGGCCACTGAGATAGGAGCTCAACAATATTCCAAATGAATATGGATTGGAGGTGAAGAACAGATATAAGGAATAAGACCTGGTGGACTAAGTACCTGAAGAACTATGGACAGAAGTTTGGGATATTTTATTTATTTATTTAACATTTGTTGACTGGGAAAGTCTGACTAGGACAGAATCTATTTTCAGCAGAGTCCCGGGAAGGAATGCTCAAGATGCATGTCTTTGGAATGTGGGAGGAAACCGGAGCACCTGGAGGAAACTCACGTGAATACAGAGAGGACATGCAGACTCTGCACAGAAGGCACTTCAGCCGAGAACTGAACCAGAGAACCTCTTGCTGTGAGGTGACAACGTTAACTACTGCACCAGTGCGCCACCCATACTGTCCAGGAGGTGGCGAAAAAATCTATTCAAAACAGAAAAGATTAAAAAAAAATGGATGTCTGTGGCGGTTTTCTAATTGTCCAATGATAAGAAAAGAGCAAAAGGCAATGGAGGTGAAAAAAATACAAACTGAATGCAGACATTAAGGGTATAGCAAGAAGAGATAAGGAGGTGCATTTAAATAGACAGTGCAAAGAACTGGAAGAAGACAACACAATGGGAAAATTAAGAGATCTGTTCAAGAAGACTGGTGATATTAAGGAAAACTTCCAGATAACAATGTGTGTGATAATAGATAAAGATGGGTGGGACTTAATAGAAACAGAAGTTACTATGAAAAAGTGGCAGGAATATGCAGAAGCACCCTAACATCACTCATACATATGATGGGGTATTCTCTGATCTAGAATGAGATATCCTGCAGAGGGAAATTAAATGGGCCCTAGAAAGCCTTGCTAATAACAAGGCTGTAGAAAGTGATGGAAATATGTCTGAATCGGGTAAAATCCTGAAAAATGATGGTGTTACAGCGCTACTTGGAATTTGTCAGCAAATTTGAAAAACAGGGCACTGGCCATTAGGACTGGGAAAAGATCATTTTATACTGCAATCTCAAAAAAGGGCATTGCTAAGGAATGCTCAAATTATCGAACAAGGTTATAATGCTCAAGATCTTGCAAGCTATACTTCAGTAATATGTGGACTGAAAACATCCAGATCTACATGCTGGTTAGAGCACTGGCAGATGCACGATAGATCAAGCTGCAAACATTGCCAGATAATAGAAAAAATAAGGGAGTTCTAGAAAAAAAAATCTTGCCTGCTATGCTGACTATAACAAACTGCAGCAATTCTTTAGAGAAGTGAGCATACCAAGTCACTGTTTTCCTTCTAAGGAATCTGTATGTAGAACAGAAAGCAACCACTACAACTTAATATGAAAAAACTGACTAGTTCAGCGCAGGAAACAAGAGTATGACAGGGTTGCATATTGCTATTCTATTTAATTTATATGCTGAATGTATTGTACAAAATATTGGCTTAGATGAATATAATTCTGGAATTAAATTGCTGGAGAAATATTAACAACCTAAGGTATTTAGATCATACCACTCTGATGGCTAAAAGTGAGGAAGAGTTGAAGAGCCTGTTGGTGAAGATGAAAGAAAGTGTAAAACCTGGCTTATTGCTCAACATTAAAAAATGTCATCTCGTCCTAGTCCTATCACTTCTTTGGAGGTAGTGACATTTCATTTTCCTGGACTCAAAGAAATCTGCAGATGGTTTAAGCCATGAAATCAAAAGGAACTTGCTTTTTGGAAGGAAGACTATGGCAAATATGGATAAGGTTTTAAAGCGCAAAAACATCACTTTGTCAACAAAGGTCTGTATAATGAATGCTGTTTTTAATAGTAATAACATAGGACTGTTAACAGTTGCACTACTCGTAAATAAGGCTATACACCAGATAATTGATGTTTTTGAGTTCTAGTGCTGAAGAAAACTTTTGAAAATTTCACAGACTGCATGAAGATCAAATCTGAAAGTACTTAAAGAAATACATTCAGACTTTTCACTGGAAAGCCTGGCTGTAAAATTAAAATTGACATACTTTGGCCACATAACTTAGACAGGTATACCAGAGAAAACACTGATGCTGGGAAAGATCAAAGACAGAAGAAGGGGAAGACAGAGGCCAAGATGAATACACAGCATCACTGAACAAAGAATATTAATTTGCAAGAAATTTAAAAGAACAGTTTTTGACAGACAGGCCTGAAGTGCTAAAGTCCTTCAGGTCACTATGAGTCAAGGGCTATCAAATGACTAAATAACAACAAATTATTGTGTTTTTTTCCCCAGAAACAGTGATGCTGTACCTGCTACATTTCATCTTTGTAAGTGCTGACCTCAACACAAGTATTCCTCTGCTACAGTACATGTTTTCACAGTCCCTAGTGCAACACCTGCCCTCCCACAAACTTCCCACAGATGGCGCTCTTCTACTGCGACTTAGTCAACACCCCAAAACTGTTTCTTGCATATCTTGGCAACATTCTTGTCCGCATGACATTCTAATTAATATCTGCCTTGCTGATGGTAAAAGAAGCATTTAAAATGGAAGTATTTACTTTCCCCTCATAAGCATGCATCTGCCTCTGTCTTTATACGTTGTGTGCTCATTTTAGAATACAAAGCAGCTCATGTGATAAATATCCTAAAACATTATTTATTTTTATTTATTACATTTGTTAACCGGGTAGTACCCGAATGGGCCAGGAGCCCTCTTTCAGTGGAGACCTGGGGAAAAAAGCTCCCCTACAGTGAAATGCAAACTTCCATACAAACCTTAGTAATTTATATAACAATTAACAAGCAATAACAGAGAAATTAAATATAGAGAGAAAATATAACATCTGGTTGATTCACTATGAAACCAGAATCGGAACATCGTTCTTATTTTTTAATTCATTTGTCAATAATATCTGACTTATGGGCTTCACTTCTTACACTGAATGAGTCAACAGAAAACTCACTGTGCCTTCTAACTTCAAAGCTTCAAATGTAGAGACTGTCAAAATATTTCACTCAGCACAAGGACCTAGTTTAAACTCTATACTTCTGTGTAACACATGAAACACAAAAGCAAGAGGAGTAACTTTTGCTATTGCTTATAGCAGTGATACAATTTTCACCTCATGTTCCTTTGCTGTATTCCTTTTCCAACAAACACTTCCAGTTACAATTCTGTCACCATACAATTTTCATTTACAGAAATTATCATGATGGTCGATAATGACACAGTGGCTAGGATGAGGTTAACTTCAGATATTTACTATAACTGGCATGTGTTAAAGGCATACCTTTGTGAAATGTAATCCTTTTAATGATAAACTAGTAAATCAATATTGTACATGTATTCCATACATTCCTCCATAGTCTGGCCTTTCTAGTGACACAGTGACGTTTAGGTTACTTCAGCTATGTCCAAGTCTCATCCTTCAGTTTCATTAGTTGATTTGATTATGTGAATTTATTTTTATTATTTTATATGCAACTGTACAATTCTTTGGGCTTAGTTTTAAAAACAGAGCACTCAGGTGGGAATTTATCTACACATTTGTTAATACTGCAGTAGTAATCTTGTTTATAAGTAAACTTATTCACAATATAGAAGTGCATTTATTAAGAAAGTGATAGAACATTTAAGAATAAGGGATTAAGTTACTTTTAGTGGTGCTTACCTTAAAATCTGGATTAAAAGTGAAGAGGAAAGATTCTCCCGTCCCATAAAATGAATCACTGGGTTTCAAAGGATGTGATGTCAAAGCTCCAAATATCTATAAGGATAAGAGAACAATCAATGATGCTTTACTAAAAGTTTCAAGACAGGCTTATTAATTAGTGTTCCTAAAAGGGTAGTACTTCCACTTGCAATGCTGCACAACAATGAGTGACATTTTAATTAATTAATTTAACTGTGTAAGTGAACTGCCATCACAGACCATTTTAACCTTGATCTGGGTCACAGGGTCAAGATGAGATAAAATGTAATATATAAGGAGAGTTTTTTTTAAGAGAATCCAATCAACCTACATGTTTTGGGGAGATGGGAGGAAAGCAGAGTAGCTGAAGAAACCACATGTGGGCACAAGCAGACCGCTGTAACAACTACAAGATTATAAGAAATGACAAAATTCTAGAGACAGGTGGTGGAGTAGCCCTACTTTTCTCCTACTTCTTCTCCTGTCTAACAGTGACACCCTGTACCAAGCCTATACCCCAATTCGCAACAGCTGAACTAACGCTGGCCCTACTAGAAATTACTAACCATAAAAACATTTGTATAGCTGCCCATTCCACCAGGAAATAACAGCCCCATTCTTGAAGATATCATGTCTTGGTTCTCATCCAATATATGCAATGTAACTATACTCCTAGTTGATGTAAATATAAACTGAACTTCTATTCAATCACCTACATCACCTCAGAATATAAACCTGTACAACTTCACCCAAATAATTACCTCTTTAACCAGATTTAATAAAGACAACAACTCCGGTAGTATTCTGGACTGGATTTTAGTTTCTCACCCTAACTCCATTTCTTACAACGGCACCCTACCAGACTCCCTCAGCGATAATCTTCCTGCCTTTGCTCACTGCTCACCATCCTCCTGCCATCTTCAGCATAACTATATCACAACTCGTACCCTAAAAAACTTCAACTCTCAAGCTTTCTTTGACTCACTAAAACATATGAATTGGAACCCTGTAAAAACCCTCCCTGTAGACAATGCTGTTACATGCTTCAATACTACACTCAATAACCTACTAGATAGCTTTGCTCCCCTCAGAACTAAAAGAATCAAAACCAAATCCACCCCTTGGCTAACTAAACCAACTATTACACTCGTGCATCTATGAGAAATCCTGGAAGCATTACCAAAAATCTAAAACTCCTAACACCCTTACTGTATATAAGCAACTTCAAAACAAAGTGAAAAAACAAATTGGCTCATACTGAAAGTTCTACTATGCCAAGCTTCAAAATACTCATACATCCAACCCCCCCAAAATTTTGGAACAGTATATCTGCTCTGACCCTAACTCTCCAGATCACATCTTAGCTACTCAATTCAACTCCTTCTGTATTGATTCAATAGCCAAGCTCACCACATCATTCTCCATTAACACTTCTACTCCACCCTCATCCCACACCCTCAACTCTAGTCCCACTGTCAGCAACTCAACTCATCGCCCCCTTACCATACAAACCATCTCTCTATGCACCATAAAAAAATTCTACTAAAACAAAAGCCATGCTCTCATGCCCCAAACAACCTTCCATCTAGGTTTCTCAAGCTAGCTGCTGATAGCATAGCTCTTCCCATCACCGTACTTATCAACCGTTCAATCCAAGAATCTTATATACCCCTCCTCTGGGAGAAAGTGTTCATCATTCCCCTCCACAAAGGAGGCAACAATACTGAAATCTCCAACCTCCATTCCATAGCCATCCCGTCCCCATCTCAAAAGTCCTTGAAAAATCCATACACATGCAACTCCTTCCTTACCTCCTAGACAATCAACTTCTCACCCCTACTCAACCTGGATTTAGAACAGGACATAGTACTACACTACCACTGCCCTTCTGTACTTCCTTGACATCATCAACCATGCCCGAGACTCTGGCAACATTAAATCTACCCTTCTCCTAGACTTATCAAAGGCCTTCAATACTGTTTCCCACAACCTTCTCTTGTCCAAACTCTCTCTTCCCAATCTCTCTCTCTCCTCTGTCAACTGGTTTTCCAGTTACCTTTCTAATAGACAACAAGCTGTAAAGTTGAACAACAGTACCACTTCCTTCCTTCAAACTCCAATAGGAGTTCCACAAGGCTTAGTACTAGGTCCATTGCTTTTTAACATCTTCATTAATTTTCATTAGTGCATTCCTCATACCAAACTTGTCCAATATGTGGACGATTCCACCATAATTTGCTATGCTCAATCTCTCCCCAAACTCATGCAACTAACACATGATGCCTCTTCTTGTACAGAGTCTTGGATGCTGAATAATCACCTTGCTCTTAATGCATCCAAAACCAAAATCATGATCTTTACCCCATGTAAAAACACCTTTATCGATAAAAAAATCCTTCTCCATAGCCAGTCAGAATAAGATTCCCAATAAAATAGTCTCCCATACAAAACTTCTCGATGTTATCATCGAACATTTAAAGTTTGACATTCATATACAAACTAGTATGAAGAAAAAACACACTAAAAGCTCAGATGCTGTACTGTCACAGCTGTTATCTCACTCCCTCATCCAAACATATACTCTGTATTTCCTACCTCTTCCCCTCTCTCGTATGGAGCCCCTCTCCTCACCAACCTTCAATCCTCCCTAAAGTCAAAACCATCATCCTGTTACAATAAAATCTCTAAGTTTGCTTCTGGGACCAAATCCTCCTCCCACCACTGATGGTAATGCACTCCACTCCTTGAACTGGCTGGAACTCCCCCACTATCTCTCTTACATTCAACTGTTAACTGCTCACAAACTCATCTTCAAACCCTCTAACTGCCCTTTCCTCTTCTCTATACTCACCTTGCATCATCCTGACAGATTATTCAGGTCCAGTAACCAGAACCTACTCAAAGTGTACACACCTTTACGTGCCCCAGGACAATTTCCCCTGTCTTTCAACCTTGCTTGTCTATGGAATTCACTCCCCCCCCCCACACACACACATTCGAATCACCCAAAACTACTCTGCCTTCATGATCATGCTCCATTCCCATCTCTCTTCACTGGGAATGCTCATGCCCTTACCCCACCTGAATACCTCTATTTCTGCTCCCCACCCTTTTTCTTTTCTCAAAACTTAGCCTAGTGACTCCCTTCATTTCATTTCCACCCCTCCTTTTTCCTTTTTCATAACTCAACCTATTCACCTCTCACTGTTTTACTCTCCTCCTCTAATTCTTCCTACTTCTCGCCTCATGAAACTGAGTGCATAAATGCTTGCACTCCAAATTATACTTATGTACTCCAAAATACTTATGTTTTAATTTCATTTAATGCTTTGTTACATCACCTTGCTCAAATGTTATTACTTTGTCTTCTATATTACTGTGTTTTAGCAGTTTTTGAAAATTATATTGTACTTGTTAACTTTGTTGATATTACCTTTGTAATAATTGTATATGGAGCTTTTCTCCCAGGACCTTTGAAAACGAGCTCATTTTTGGTCCAATGGACTTTCCCGGTTAACAAACTGCAAATAAATACAATAAAATACTGCTTGAAGCAGCATATTGACCATAATGGCAGAAGCAACAGCAGGATTAATTTATACACACACACACACACACACACACACACACATATATATATATATATATATATATATATATATATATATATATATATATATATATATATATATACACACACACACACACACACATATATATTTATATGTGCGCACACACACACACACACACACACACAATTATGTTTTAAAACTGCTCATTAAGGAGAGTTCCTCATTGAGGTGTGTCTCACAGAAGTTCTCATTTCCTTCCAGTTAAATAATGAACATAAAAGACCTGTAAGCCTGATTAGTCAGTTAACACATTTATTCATGGTTAAATCTTTTAACAACACAGAGATGAAAATGGCATTTTAACAGAGATCATTCAAGACGTTAGTTATAGGGTTCCAATTCTGCATTAAACAGTAGGCTGTTCCTTATGCTCTACTTTGGATATCTGTTACATCTCATGTTATTTCCTTTCAGAATTTGCTACATATGATCATCTGGCCCACTACCTACACAAGCAGCTATTCACATAAAACTGTGACCGCAGGCACAGAATGGTAGCAAATGTTAACATTTTCAAACAGGTGAATTACTAAGACATTTACACAGAGGCAGTGACTCCAAAATGGAGGACTGAAGGAAGCAAATGAATGAGTGGGGTTAGATTATGAGAGGTCAATGGCTGTTACCCATGATCAAGCAACAGACGGGGTCAGTCACTTTCATTCATAGACTTGGTACTCTCTCATTCTAACCATTTTATTGACTATATACACATTAGATGTCTCAATGCAATCAAAAGGGACATTCTTAGGTGAAATGCAGCATCAGTCAAAGGACCTCTTAGGGCCCCCGATGCACATTTGTCCCCCTGAATGCCCTAGTGCCCATCACTTCCTTTACCCCAACCTAGCCTAACGTCATCAAGGTAGATTTATTTTTTTTTACACCTTTGCTTACTTGTGCCTTTTTCTTCCATCATTTTAACATACCCTAAGTTGACAAGACTACAATGTTGTAAGTGTAGAGGAAGGAAATTACTTAAAATAGGGGTCTAAGGCCAACTGTCACAGAGTTCTAGATGCTCCAAGGGCCATCTTAGATATTTTTCCAGCCTTTGCTCCTATGATGGCTTGAATAAAAATTGTGAAGAAAGAAAGAAATTCAATCTTATTTTTGTTTTCTTTCATGGAATACAAAAGTTGTGATCAAAGCTTAATGTTCAACTCCAACAAAATAATAGATCTCAATAAACAAATGCTTGCAATTATATACAAATATTTCCTGGGAATAATTTCTGTCTCCATATCCTCAAAAAAGAGAGGGGTGGAGAGAGAGAGAGAGTTACCTTCTATGTACCCCTCTGGTGTTAGCCAGATATGAAAGTAGAACAAATGACTATATGACTATATTAAACAAGAGAGGGTCTGGAGAGGAAACCAGAGCACCCGAATAAAGCCCACATACACACAGTCAGGAATTGCATGCAAACATCATTCAAAAGGAATCACATTCAAAAACTAAACCAGAGAATCAAGCACTAAGATAGCAGTGATGCTCTTTGCACTACTAAGCTAATCATTATGTTGCTATCTCTCTCTCTCTCACACACACACACACACACACACACACACACACACACACACACACACACACACACACACACACACACACACACCCTTCCCAGACTGCCACAGACAGACACTTATTGTGTACAATGGTGGTGTTGGACTGTGATAGAAAATGAAAGAAATTATGGCCAGCTTAATACTTTTAGATACATTTTAACCCCTCCACACAGACATACCCCACACTCACCCACACAAACTCTCATTTTGCATCTACACACATCTTGCATATCAATCAGTTACAGCCACTTTATTAACTTTCATAATACAGACGTCTCACTGTATTGAAATACAGCCAAGTTAAAGTATTTTAGCTGGCTTCCCATAGATGTAAACTAGTTCATCAAAGCTAAAATAATGACTGCATAACTTGAGCAAATTACAGCAGTGTCAGACCCTTCCACCACAGAAACCCCCATACCCACCTGTTAAAGACACATTTGGTGGCTTTGCACTCCTCAGATGTCAGATTATAACAAAATAAAATAAAAATTGGCTTAAGTATTTTATTTTAACCTAAACACACACACACACACACACACACACACACACACACACACACACACACACACACACACACACACACACACACACACACACACATGCATTACAGTAATTTCTATGGCTTTGTACACCTCAGATGTCTGACTGGGATCAAATGAATGAATAAATAAATACTTAAATAGCAGTCATGTGTATTTCAGATTGTGGCTATTAGAACCATATGGTGTGCAGCCCATTTCAATTCACCTGCATATACATACATACATGCATGAATGCATGCACAGATGTGTACAGTAATTACCCAGCAAACTGTATGGCTATGTAACCTTCAGATGCTTTACTGAGAACAAATTAATGAATATACATAAATGGCCATGTGTATTTCAGCTTGCTGCTGTCAGAACTAGACAGTACAACCTATTGCAGACTACCTTGTATACACACAGAGATAGATGCGAGCATGAATTACAGCAACATATATGCCTGTGAATGTACATCTGACATGCTTGATTGTGACAAAAGGAATTAATGAATACATGAATAGTTACCATACAGGAATGCATCTTCTCAGCTTACCTCACTGTAAGTCAGAATACAGTGTGAAACCAACTGGATCTCTTTCCTCCATACTACTCAAGCTATTCGCTCAAGTATCAAGGAGAAGGCTAATAAATACTGAGGGATAATGCACTCATGGACAGTTACTGCCTTTATATATTTAGAAAGTCACTAGGACAGACTGGATATTAGCATGCTTCTTCTGAAGGCTATTGAGTCTGTAACCCAAAATTATGGCACTATTTAATGACTGCAATCCCCACTAATTTGCCAGAAAACCACACATTTTAAGAGAAATAGACCACTACATGAAACAAATCAGAGACATTCTGTAAAATCAAGGACAGCGGGGGGTTTCTATGTACCCACATATGGGGGTTATTGAGGCAATCAAATGGTGCAATCACTGCAATGAAAACAAACTGTCTCAGCTGATCGACAAATCAGTTGATCTAACATTGTCTGTTTTTTTTGTGCATTTGAGATTGAAACAATGGAGACCAGGGAGTTTGCCATTTCTCCGTTGTACAGAGATCTTGGAGTGGATATATTTTATACATATATATATATGTATTTATTTATTTATTGATTGATGAGATTTTGTCAGTCTTTTTAAACATCTTTATTGAATTCTCATTTGTGACATAGGTAAACTTACATTAATATAAAAGTAATCAAACCATATTAAATTCACATTTACAAACACTGTACATCACATACATTGTTCCATACCACATAATAAAAGTAATACTACACAAATTATTCAATTCCTGCCTTCTTAAACCTCATTCCTCCTCCAAAACAATTTTCTGCATTTATTGTTCCTGCAATTTCCATTTTTTATGTGATTTACTCCTATCCTTTTCTAAACATCCCACTTCCTGTTCTTTTATCTCTGTTACAATATTCACTAATTCAAGTGCAGTTGCTTTAGAATTTCATTAGCATTTTCTACCAAATGCTTTTTTGGCAGCCACCAGCATTAAACTTAAAAAGGCCTTACTATGCCAAGGTAATTCAGATCCTGTATCCCAGCTCATAAAAATAATATCTGTAATACACTTATTTGCATGCCTAGTGTTCCTGACAGGGTACTCTGTAGGGAATTTAAATCTGGCAGCTTATTACACTCTGAGACCATATACTCTCAGGTATTACTTTTTTCCCTATTACACCTTTAATATTTGCCATTTACCTGAGGAAAAAAGTCTGTGGAGTCTGCTTGAGACATTAAAAGTATCTATGCAAACACTTCCAGACAAAAATCATCTAGATTTTGTTGCATATTTGGAACCATGCACATGGCCTCCCATTTCTTCTTGTGTGAATTGCTTATCTAATTTCTCTTCCCAATCTTTTCTGACCTCCTCTGATCGTTTCCTATAGTTATCATGCAATTTTATATGCCATACTAATCTATTTTTAACCGCAGCTTCTGTTCTAGATTCTATTAAAAACTTAACTAATGCAGTCTTTCATTTAGGATTCCCCTATCCCTTTTCTCTTTGTTTACACTCTAATATCAATCAATGATAGGGAAGGCAATAATTAGCCTACAATCTAAATGTATTCTTGGCCACTTCCCATTCTATTACCTTTCCCTAATTATTTGTTCCCAATACTTTGGTTCCTCTGTTAGCTTCCTCGAGTAAATTCCAGTCCTCTCCTGCCTGTTTTCTAATAGAAGTCATCCAATCAGCAGAATCTCCTTTCTCCATTCCCATTTTGGCTTAGTTTTCAGCATACTTTCTGCTTCTTTACGAATACAATATTTTGTATGACAGTTATTCTCCTGAAGGATCTGTACCCAAAATCCCAGTCTTTCCTTACTTCTTGATTTCTCTCCCCTTCTTCACCATCACCCCTTTCACTTTGAACTGTGGCTTCCTGCTTGTGTTATGTATAGAGAAGACTGAGCTAGCAAGTACGGTTGATGCATGGATTCAACAAACTTGATATAAAGTAAAAAAGGCAATCCAGCACCCGAAAGGTGGTGGCAAAAAAGTTTAATATAACCAGACCGGTTTCAGCAAAGTGCTTTCATCAGTGGTTTCACTGATGAAAGCACTTTGCTGAAACTGGTCTGGTTATATTAAACTTTTTTGCCACCACCTTTCGGGTGCTGGATTGCCTTGTGTTATGTACAACAGCCTCAACTCTATAGTTCTAAAATATCCCATTCAAATCAGGTAATCCTAAACCTCCTTGTTCTCTTGGGAGAGTCAGCTTATCCCACTTGACTCTTGCCCTCTTTCCCTCCAGACAAAATCCTTCAGCTCTTTATTAATTACAATCCAAAACTTCTCCTCTGGTTGATAAAAATAGGCCTGACCTGTGTATAAAACTAAAGGGACTAAAAGCATTTTACTGCTTGTATCTTGCTATCCACATCTATAGACAAGATTTTCCAGTTCCTCAGTTTTAGTATTCTTTTGTTTAGTTTCTTACCACATATATCCTTGTATGCCATAACAGAAGCCTTTTTAATCTATACTCTTACTACTTCATTTTATCATGTCCCCATAAATATGGGTACTGCTAAACCAATTTGTGTCTGGGTACAAAGTTTACAGCTATGGCCTTTGTTTTATCTTCATTAATATTACATCATGAAAAAAAGGAACTATCTCAAAATGATGCACAACACTGAGATGTCCTTTTCTGATTCTATCAGGTACAACATAATGTCTTAAACACCATACTAATTAGATCCTTGCATTTCTGAGACCCTTGTTTTCTTTGAAAATGGTTCTAAATATAATGCAAACAAAGGGGAAAAAGGACACCCCCTGCTTGGCTCCTTTGTTCAGACTCAGTGTATCAGAGATGAACCCTCACTGTTTTGATTTTTGCCTCAGATCCCTCATAAATCCTTCTAATTAAATCTATTATTTATGAGGAAATAAAAATGCTTCTATTGCCCTACTCATAAAATCCCACCTTACTTTGTTGAATGCCTTCTCTGCATCAAGACCAAACAACAACAGTAGCATTTTCTTACATTCTGCTCCCCCCGGGATTATCAGTGTTCTATTAGTGTTGTTAAATGGTTTCATCCACTCCGAAAAACACATTGATGCATAACTAGCAATTCTGGCATCACATTTGCCATTCTTTTAGCCATTATAGACAAACACTGTATAACCATGGTTTAAAATTGAAATTGCCTATACGAAGCTAGATCAGATAGGCCTTTGCCATATTTAAGTATTACAACAATCACAACCTTTTTCCAGGATGTTGGTGCCTCCCTACTGTTAAAATAGCGTTAAACAAAACCTTCCAGATCTTTATCACTTTTTCTGTCCTAACTTCCATAGTAATACCATCTATTCCTGGAGACTTTCCATCAGATTGGTTATTTATCACAATTTTTATCTCCTCTCCTCTCCTCCATCACATTGGTTATATATCACCCTTTTTATCTCATCTCCTTCTATATTAACTATTATTGAGCCTCATCTTCCTTTAACTTTGGCATATTTAAGTCTAGGATAAATATTTCTGTTTGTGCTTTTTTTGATTAACCCACTTCTCTGCTTCATACAAGTTTTCATAAAATTTCCAAAATATTTCTAATACCTCTACAGTCTGATTACTTGTCTTGTTATAGTCTCTAAGTCTGGCAACAACCCTTTCTACTTTCTGTTGGCTAAGCATTGTGCCAAACATTTTTGTACTCTGGAATTATCATCAAAAACAGTTGCTTAACAGCAATCTTTCTAGAGTCATGCAAATTACTCAGGTACTCCCTTATTTTCTCCTTAACACTTGACAATTGCTCCTCTTCTTCTTTTGTGAGATTCTTCTTATTCTGTAATACTTTAACCTTAGCCAGCCCCTCTAAATAAGGTATCCCTTTCTTTTATTTCTGCCCCGTTTTTTAAACTCCTGTTTTATGTTATCCACTCATTAGCTATAAGTTCTGGAGTACTTTCTATCTTTCCTAACAACTCCCAAATAATTTCCACTACCCATACCTTAAATTCCTATCTTTTTAATGAGTAGGTGGGGAAAAAACAGCACCTCATCTTTACTTCATTACACTATATTTTTATCTTAATTGCTGGGGCATAACCTGAAATAGTTATTGAATGTGTGTCAAAGTTCTCAAATTCAGATGTTCCTGTGAAATATAATTTCTGTTTAGTCTCTCCCAGTTATTGTAACTTGGGGAATAATATGTAATTTCTCTCAGAGTTCTTACTTCTGACTTCACATCTTTCATGCCAAATATCTTCATCAATTTCTTCAGAAATCTACCCTCTTTATATTTTTCCATCTAGCCCCCCCCCCCAATACATCCTCAAGGTTGCAAATAAAATTCCAGTCCCCACCTATAAATAATATTCTCTGCTGAAAGCTGGGTATTTCTCCCAAGTTGTTATACTCCATAACAGCATAATCTGCATCCCTTGCCAGTCACCCCTTACTACCACAAATCTGCCATTGTCATTTTTTTTCTCCTTCTATCACTATTGGAACTCCTCCAGCAATTAATACAAGTTCTCTTCTTTTCCTTTGCACCTGATATTTGGTTGAGAATTCATCGTGAAATGCTTTATCAAATTCACATGTTTAGTTATTGCCAAATCTCTCTCATGTAGCATTGCTATTTACATTTTGAATTTCTTAATATAATTAATCAATTGTTTCCTTTCGTCTACACATGTGAGACCATTCACATTCCATGATAATACAGAAAGTGTTATCATTATGGTAAAAAGTCATTAGTCCCACCTATTACATATGGCAGCTTTCTAAATGTCTGTTTCCATCTTGTGAGATACATACACCCACTAATGCTTGGCAGGCTAATCCTATATACAGTTTTTTTATTATCATTAACATTGTAATCTAGGTCACATTTTACAAAACAAGAAGTTATGTACTCACCATAATGTTCGATGTATGTAGACCTTCTCGCCTCACATTCTTACCCGTGGGTTCAGAGCCAAATGTCGGCTCCAACTCGGCCATACTTTCTAGCTCGAAGTCTTTCTATTGGCTGGGCTAAGATGGTATGCCATGCTGCACTGTTCTCTAGCCCCAGATGTAATTTGCTGTGAGGACCAGCACTCATTCTCCATGCATAACAACACCTAAGGAAAGGAAAAACAAATCAAGAATGAAGGGAACTCTGAAACCAGAGCAAACCTCCAGATCCTCCAGGACGGGGAAGAAGGTGGGGTAAGTAAGAATGTGAGGAGAGATGGACTACATACATCAAATGTTATGGTGAGTACATAACTTCTTGATGTTATGTAGTCCAATCTCGCCTACATTCTTACCTGTGGGACAGCGTCCCCAGCACCTAAATCCTGGGTGGCTCAGTGGAAAATACTCCTGAGCACTGTGGAACCAAAGGAAGACTTGCCCCTAGATAACACATCTAACTTGTAATGATTAACAAAAGTGTGAGGAGATGCCCAAGTAGCCGCAGCACAAATATCATTCATAGACAATTTGGCCTGAAAAGCTGTAGATGTAGATACAGACAGAGTAGAGTGGAGCCTTCACCCGGAATGGTAATTCTTTTCTCCCTGAGGTATAAATGAAAGAAGTACAACTGGAAATCCACCTGGACAACGTGACTTTGGAAACAGGAGACCCAATTCTGTTTTCCAAAAATGAAACCAACAACTGATCAGATTTTCTGACGTCTTTCGTTCTGTGCAAATAAAAATGTAATTGTCTGTGCACATCCAATTGATGAAATTTTAATTCTACCTTGTTTGAAAACTGAGGAAAAAACACTGGCAATTCAATAGATTGGTTAAGGTTATGGACTGATGTTACTTTGGGAAGAAAGGAGGGGTTCGGTCTGAGAGAAACCCTGTCCTTATGAAAACTCAAATAAGGGGGTTTGCTTGATAAAGCTTGAAGCTCCAAAACATGTCTGGCTGACGTGATGGCTACCAAAAAGACAGTCTTCCAAGTTAAGAATTTTAAATCGCAAGTGGCTGCAGGCTCAAAGTGGGGTGAAATACGACCCTGTAGAACAAAGTTTAAGTCTGAAGGCATAACAGGTTCTGATACTGGAGGATGAAGTAACAAAATGCCCTTCAGGAAAGCCTTACAGAGTCTATGTGCCATTAGACTAGGTTCGTCTGCGACATGAAAGGTAGAAATCGCCGACAATTGGACTTTAATGCTTGCAACCACTGAACCCTGTTAAAGAGCATAGACAAGAACTCCAATACAAATGAAATTGGAGCTGTGTAAGGGTCAATCTTTTTGGCATGTGCCATTTCCATTTGCTGTAATAAATCTTCCTGGTCAAGGGCTTATGAGAGGAAGATAAAATATGAACCACCTCCAGCAAAAATTGATGAAGCTTAACTAATGACAGAAGTGGAGTTGCCAGGCTGTCAACCAGAGGGTCCGAAGAGATGGATGGAGCTGCCCTGACATGTGCGTCAGTAAGTCTGGTTGTGGGTCCAGAATCCAAGGAGCGTCCATGAGACAGGGATGGAGAAAGGGGAACCAAATTTGATGAGGCCAGTGTGGGGCAATCAGAATCATTTTGCTTCCCAGAGATTGTGCTTTCTGAATAACCTTTGACAGTAAGGGAACCGGAGGGAAGGCATATAGTAGACCAGAGGTCCAATCGTGGACTACATCATCCCTGGATGACTCCCCCTGAGGGGGGATCAGTGTGAAGTAGCTGCTGCATTTGGCATTGAGGGGGCTGGAAAAAAGGTCGCAGCAAGGCTGACCCCACCTGCGGAAGATCTGCTCCGCAACTTGACAGTTCAGAGACCACTCATAAGGCATCAGAATAGCTCTGCTTAGCCTGTCTGCAATCACAATGGACTACCAGGAATGTGCGTTGCCACCAGAAAACATTGGGAAGACACTGCCCACTGCCACACTCGCATGGCCTCTCTGCAAAGGGGATAACACTTGGTTCCTCCCTGCTTGTTCAGAAACCACACCACTGACATATTGTCTGAGTGGATTGCAATAGTCCTGAGTGGAAGAAAACTCTGAAGTGCCTGCAATGCTAGTTAACACAGCTCTCATCTCCAGGACATTGATATGCAGATGCATCTCATGCTCTTGCCATGTGCCTTGGACTGTCCTGCCTAGATAATGCTCCCCCACCCCATCTGGGAGGCATCCGTGGTCACCATGGCAACCGAGGGCACAGGAACGAAGGGCTTTCCTGCATTGAGGTTGTCGGTGCGAAGCCACCAACTGAGATCCTGTTTGCACCTGTCTGTGAGTAGAGTAGGGTGAGAAAGTGGAAGACGTTGAAGAGACCACTGGGCGAAGAGTAGCCACTGAAGGAGCCTCATATGTAACCTTGCCAGAGGGACTAACATAATTGTAGCAGCCATTGTCCCCAACAATGGAGGACCCATCTTGCCTTCACTCTTCTCAGAGGGAGCAAGGCGTAAACCTGTTGTAGGACTCTTTTCCTGTGGTAGAAACGCCGGCATGAGGATGGCGTTTAATTTGGCACCTATAAAAGTGACACGCTGTGAGGGCAACAGGGCAGATTTTTCCCAGTTCAATGTGATGCCCAACTGTTGACATAGGTTGATAGTAGCGTCCCTGGCCTGAAGTAGTAGATGCCTGTTGGTGGCAGTAAGGAGCTAGTCATCCAGATATGGAAACACTTCATTTTTTGAACCACATTTTACCACCCCTCTGGGCCTTGGGATAAGGCCTAGAGGGAAGGAAAAACGGACTCCTACGGCAGACAGAGTTTTTCCCTCCTGCTCGCATCTAGTGAGAGTGTCTTTCACCTTGGTTCCAAACAAAGAGGAATCCTCAAACGGGGCGTCAATGAATGAAGACTTGAAGGCCTCCACGAAATGACAAAGGCACATCCAGGCCTGCCTCCTAAAAGCAACTCCTGAACTTGCTGCCTTACTCGCTCCCTTGGCTACATAGGAGATTAGCCTCATGGAGGAATTTGCAATAGAACTAAGGGGAGACATCTGAGCGTTGACTTTCTGGGCCACCGCCTCAGAAACGTTACCCATGAGAGTATCTCCAAGCTCCTTGAGGAGATCTCTCTGGAGCCATGTAAAGTGTCATAAGTAATTCAGTGACCGTAAGGTAAAGGTCACTGAAGAAAACATATGCTTCCGGTAAAGGTCACTGAAGAAAACATATGCTTCCGGTACCGGTCCATAGTCCTAGCTAATTCCTTCTGGGTGGCAGCTGCCACCACCATGGCATCCACAGGGACTCCCTTGGACAGAAATTCCTTAGCAGGAGGAGCAGACAAAAATTTATTTGGTCTCCTGGGGACTGGTTCCACAGAGTCGGGTTTCCCACACCCTTCGACAAACCAAATCCAGAAGCTTGTTGAAGGGTGGAGATACCCAGGAGGCAGAGGGCTGAGCACCAAAGACCTTCGGGAAGACCGACTCCTCTACGGAGGGGGCTTTGGATGGCCAATCACCTCTCTTTGCTTCAAAATCTCTAGGATGTCAGAGAAAGAAACATCCTCAGAGGATGACTTAGGGGACCCCTCCGATTCCTCGGGGTCGGTGTCTGATGTGAGAGACTCATCCTGGGAATCTATGTGTTTCCTCTTACACGCTTTCTTTCTGGGTGGCTCCTCGGGCAAAAACTCTGAGGGGCCCTCCGAAATATGGGGACCACTCGTGGGAGGTACCCTGAGGCCTTGGGGCTCCGCTGTCAAGAGATAGATGGCGATCAGAGACCTGCACCAGTGTTGTAGGGGACAGAATGTCCAACCCATATGATGCCGCTGACTACCTGGCCAGTGCACTCCGCATGACATTGAAGGCTGGTCCTCCCTGATCCAATGAACGACCAGCCTCTGAAGCCAAGACAGGAGTCCGGCTTCCCCAAGCTGAAGTGCCGAGAGGGAAACTAGGAGCTGAGAGGTGTCCTGAAGCCTCTCCCTCAGGTCCGACCAAAGAATCCTGAGTCCTGAACCCCGTGGATGGTGCCGACGGGGTCGGAGCTGACGTCGGAACCGATAAGCCAGGAGGGGCTGTTGGAACAGACCTAGGGACATCACATGGAGCCGAGCACTCCAGCTCCAAAAGCTGAGATGTGCTCGAAGGCGGAAGTATCGATGCAGGTTGAGGGACTGGCTCTGGAGCCGACTGGGTTGGACCACAGAACAATTTTGCCAGTACCGGTGACTGAAGAAGTCTCTGCAGCACTCTATAAATGTCCACATCTGATAAAGTCCTGGAAGATTTGGAGGATAGGGAAGGAGATCGAGACCTCCTCTCCGAAGAGGACCTGCGAGGAGGGAATACTGGCCTAATGCTAGGCGACCGGCTCCGAACAGGCTCCAAGAAAATTGGAGCCGAAGCAGGTTCCATAACCACTGACACTTCTGCGGCCCTGAGGACAATGGAGCCAAGGATGTCGATGAAGACTTTGCTATTTTCTCTGATGGCTCCGAGGAGACTGATGGAGCCGGAGATCGCTTTTTTGCTTTTGAAGATTTAGCCTTAGAGCTGGAAGCACTCTCCAGACCCTCCTCGAAGGAGGGTTTCAGAAGTCCCTTCAAAATCAATTTGTTCTTCCTTTCTTGAAGAACATGTGGACTAAAGGCATGACAGAAACTGCATGATTCCTGGAGATGAATCGCTCCCAGACAGTACACACAGAGTGTCCATCCATAATGAACATTTTATAACAACTTGGAGCATTTCTTGAAGCCCAAGGGCTTATGCTCCTTAGTATCTTTGGACATAGTTAGCCAACAAGTAACTAACTGAAAAAATAGACCAACGGTCAAACAGTCACAAGCGCGGGAACAAGACAAACAACAGACAGAACACCATAAAGATCTCTAACTCAAACGATCCTCAGACAAAAATACAAAGGGGGAGGACTAATTCCTCTAATTTAAATGGTTTTAGTCCATGGGAAAACTTTAGCACACAAGGAAAGCAAGGGGACACACTAGGTCATCTAACTGAAACGGGCCTAGCCTGTTGGAAACAGCTAGTGGGATACCACAGAATACGCAATCAAGAAAAAGCACAACTTTTCCAGAATACAGACAAGAACACAAACAATAGCTATTAAAATAGCTTTGTTGCAAAAAACTTCTCTGATAACAATACGAAAAAGGGTACTTAGCCACAGCCAAGAGCGAGACCATGTCCGAGCTACATGAGCGGCAAACTAGAGATGGGGATAGAGAGCAGTGCAGCATGGGATACCATCTTAGCTCAGCCAATAGAAAGACTTTGTGCTAGAAAGTATAGCAGAGTCGGAGCCGACATTCCGCTCCAAACCCACGGGTAAGAATGTTGGCGAGATTGGCCTACATAACATCTTTTTCTTTTAATAAAAACCCTCAAACAAAAATGAAAGATCCCCAGAACACTCCCCAGAACCTATTAACTTAAAACAATCACAAATAACTATGTACATCATCAAACAATGAAGTTTAACCCTCCTAATAGGAACATTTGCCTCAAATAAACAGCTGCTAACACAGGCCTTAATTAACCTGAAATTATGGTTATCCATGCTAAGACACATACTTCTGCTTGTGCTTCCACTTACACTAATTGGTGCCTGTTCTTTTTATCTTTATTCCTCTCTCAGATGTGAAAACACTTACATGCCTACAGGAAACATCAACTTTTAGCCTTGAAGACATCAGTGTTCTGGCTTTTGTTTCCCTATTATCAGCTTGTTTCCATGGAAACATAGGAGAAAACCAGGTAGTTCTCAGATGCAGGCTTCTAAAGACATGCTAAAACATTTACTGCTAATGGAAAACATTATATATATATATATATATATATATATATATATATATATATATATATATATATATATATATACATATACATATAGTTCGCAAGCATTAGAATCCAGCACCCATTAATGTATCAAACCTCATAGTAAATCCAGAAGGAAAAAGGGCCCAAAACACTTAAGTAAGTGTGTAGAAAACTTTTATTTCAGTAGAACAAACATTCAAGCAGCTTTTGTAGAAGCCATTCAGCTCCAACAACACAGACCGGTGACAGGTTTCCCCGGCATCGTCAGTGTGAAATTACAATACAGCACCCACCAGTATTTATATGTCATGGTCCCCATTCAGTTAAAGGCATACACATTTTAAAATGCACATTCCCTAATATGGAACCCACATCCAAAAAGCGTATTTTTCAAGGAACATAATCATAATTACATATACAATTAAGTACATATAATCATTCACTATATTCTTGTTATTCTGTTATTTGGGAAATATTATACACGTAATATAAACACATAATGACCAAAATGTTGAGAAAGAAGACAGTGAAAATATGAATCAAACATCACCAATGATCATTAAGTCCTGGCTTATATAAAGCCCGCAACTTGACCATCCACATCCTTTCTTTATCTAAAAGCTCATGTTGGTAGTGTCTGACATTCTGTCCTCTTTCACTACATCAGTCCCAACAAAAAGGAATTGCGCTGAGGTATGTTCTAATTTATGTTTATAGAGTGCACTTCTCTGACATTTACAACTGATATCACAAACGTGCACTGCAATTCTACTCTTCAGATTCCTGGAGGTCTGCCCGACATAAAATATCCCACATTGGCAGACCACCATACAAACTACTCACTCTGTACGACAAGTTATCAAATATCTAATGTCAAATACTTTTGAAGTGTTAGTAGATGTAAATGACTTAGTCTGTGACATAGCCCTACAATACACAACTCCCACAAACATTGCTACCCCTAGGTACATAGTTATGTTCATTCCCTTTGGGCCAGTCAATCTTCTTATACCAAGAAAGTGACTTACCAATATTCTTCCCTCTTCTGTAACTATAGGAACGTCTAGGCAGTGGTCAAAGAATGGGTCAGATTTCAGAATTTCCCAATGTTTGGCAACAACTTCCCTGATTTTGAAAATGTATGTGCCATAATTTATAACAAATCTGAGTTTGGAATTGGTTGTATCCAATATCACAGGTCTATTAATCTGCAAAGAATCTACATTTCTATTTCTCAAAAAGTTGTCTCTGACATAACCAGATGCCTTAATTTGTTCTTTCACAATATAATTTTTCTGGTAGCCTCTTCTTATAAATCTGTTACCCATATTCTTCAGTTCAAGTTTGTATCCCTCATTTTCACTGCAAATATGCCCAAATCCTTGAAATTGTGACTTTGGTATATTGGCAGTAATATGTTTAGGGTGACAGCTGCTAGCTTCCAAAATGGCATTCTTGGTAAACTGTTTTCTATATAAGCTGGTAATCATACAACCATTTGTTTTCTTACTTATCTTAACATCTAAAAAATCGATCCTGTTTTTCAATTCTATCAGTAAACACAAGTCCAAACTCATTTGAATTCAAATATTTAACAAATTTTGACCAATTAGTAGCAGTTCCTGACCAAATGCCCCAGCAATCATCCAGGTAGTGATGCCACATCATTAAATCTTCCTTAAATGGGTTCATATCACTGTAAATTAACTGCCATTCCAAATACCCCATAAAGAGGTCAGCATAAATTGGTGCAGATGTAGTGCCCATGGCAGTTCCCATTTGTAGATAACAGTCACCACAAAAATAAAACATGTTATGTTCCAATACAAATTGTACAAGGGTGATCAAGAAATCAAGATGCCCTGGTGAATACATACCTTATATTTCAAGCCAATGTTGAAGGGCCCGAATACCTCCACTATATGGGATGTTCATATACAAAGACTGAACATCCAGGGTACAAAGAAAAGAATTGGGACTCACTTGTAGATCATTCATTAAACATAAGAAATATTTATAATCTTTTAATCTTGCTCTTACCAAATGTAGTAGTGGTTTTAACTGATGTTCAAGATATACTGACAAAGGTTATGTTAAAGAACCTCTCCCTGACACTATAGGTCTTCCTGGAGGTTTAATGGGTGTTTTGTGCATCTTTGGAAATATATAGAATCTCTGAGGTTTAGGGTCATCCACTCTAAGTTGCTTATAAAGAGATTCTGATATCTCTCCATATAGCATAACATTCAAAAGAAATGCATCAATTTTTCTTTTGAAATCCCTAGTTGGATCTAATGGCAGTTTATGATAGAATCTGCCATCATTCAATTGTCTGAAAGCTTCACTCACATATTCAGTTCTTGCCCATATTACTATGGCACCCCCTTGTCAGCCTTAACCACCACTATATTTTTATTATTTTTAAGCTTCATTAATGCATTTCTTTCAGACCTAGTCAAGTTACCAAAATCCTCTAAAAATCACATTCTGATTTATATGCAAATCATGTAGCACCATGTCTTCAAATAATTTCACCCTGGGGTGATAGGGTGGCTGATAAGTACATTTCCTAAAGTGAGAATCATCCATAGGAACATTACTGATATCACTTTTGGTGTTAAAAATACTGGTTTAAATTTCTACAAAAATGTTTAACATCTAAACATACATCAAATAAAGTACGATGGTGCATAGCTAAATCCTTTGAGTACACTTATTTCTTGTGAAGTTAACTCATCATTAGTGAGATTAACTATAAAATTGTCCATTTCTTCACTTATATTCTCTGCTACATTCTCATCAGGTCCCTGAATGCTTGTTCTATGTTGCTCCTAGGTCTGCTTGCGATGTTTGCGCCCTCCTCTTCTAAAGGGTCCCCTCTTCCCCTGGATTTCTTATAAACAGGTGATGTCGATTCTTCAATACAATCTCCCTCTGTATCAGTACTAGGGGAGTTTGATGAAAAATCTGAAGTGCTTGAATCAGTGATGCCTTCAAAAGCCCTCGTGGGCTTCAAAATAGATCTATTTCTTTTACGTTTATATTTGGACTGTCTATTGGTTGAGCCAGAAAAACACACTGACCTCTGCCGTTTTCCATGAAAAAAGACAGCATTATTTTTAACATCCCCCATGTCTCTATTGAATTTCTTTATTTTCTTATTTCTCACTTCCCTCTCAAAAGCATTAACTTCACTCAGGTATAAATCATACATTTTGCCATAGTCCGCTTCGCTTTCATGTATATTTTCAAGGCATTCATTCAATTTCATTTTGATATCAGTCAAAGAATGTTTATAAAAATCAATAAGTAACACTATAAATATTTTCAAAGCCGTTTGTTGTATTAAACGCCATCTTGACATAAAATCACTGTCTTCTTTCCCAACCCCTGGTTCCAAGTAAACTCCCAGAGATACACAAAACACACATTAAAACCTCCAGGAAGACCTATAGTGTAATGGAGAGGTTCCTTAACAGAACCATTGTCAGTATATCTTGAACATCAGTTAAAACCACTATTACATTTGGTAAGAGTCAAATTAAAATATTCTAATGATTTCTTATGTTTAATGAATGATCTATGAGTGAGAGTCCCACTTCTTTTCTTTGTACCCTGGATGTTCAATCTTTGTATAAGAACATCCCACATAGTGGGTGTATTCGGGCCCTTCAACATTGGCTTGAAATATATGGTATATATTCACCAGGACATGTTGATTTCTTGATCACCCTTGTACAATTTGTATTAAAACAGAACATGTTTTATTTTTGTGGTGACTTATCTACAAATGAAGGAACTGCCATGGGCACTACATTTGCACCAATTTACGCTGACCTCTTTATGGGGTATTTGGAATGGCAGTTAATTTACATTGATATGATCCCATTTAAAGAAGATTTAATGATGTGGCATTGCTACCTGGACAACAGTTGGGGCATTTGGTCAGGAACTGCTACTAATTGGTCAAAATTTGTTAAATATTTGAATTCAAATGAGTTTGGACTTGTGTTTATTGATAGAATTAAAAAAAACAGTATTGATATTTTAGATGTTAAGATAAGTAAGAAAACAAATGGTTGTATGATTATCAGCTTATATAGAAAACCGTTTACCAAGAATGCCATTTTAGAAGCTAGCAGCTGTCACCCGAAACATATTACTGCTAATATACCGAAGTTACACTTTCAAGGACTTGGGCGTATTTGCAGTGAAAATGAGGGATACAAACTTGAACTGAAGGATATGGGTAACAGATTTATAACAGGAGTCTACCAGAAAAATAATATTGTGAATGAACAAATTAAGGCATCTGGTTATGTCAGAGACAACTTTTTGAGAAATAGAAATGTAGATTCTTTGCAGATTAACAGACCTGTGATACTGGAAACAACCAATTCCAAACTCAGATTTGTTATAAATTATGGCACAAACATTTTCAAAATCAGGGAATTTGTTGCCAAACATTGGGAAATTTTGAAATCTGACCCATTCTTTGACCACTGCCTAGATGTTCCTATAGTTACAGAAGAGGGAAGAATATTGGTGAGTCTCTTTCTTGGTATAAGAAGATTGACTGGCCCAAAGGGCATGAACATAACTACGTATCTAGGAGTAGCAATGCTTGTGCGAATTGTGTGTATTGGAGGGTAGTATCACGGACTAAGTCATTCACATCTGTTAACACTTCAAAAGTATTTGACATTAGATATTTGATAATGTGTCGTACAGAGTGGGTAGTTTAATTGGTGGTCTGCCAATGTGGGACATTTTATGTCGGGCAGACCTCTAGGAACCTGAAGAGTAGAACTGCAGTGCACCTTAGTGATATCAGTTGTAAACGTCAGAGAAGTACACTCTATAAACATAAATTAGAACATACCTCAGCACAATTTCTTTTTGTTGGGATTGAAGTAGTGAAAGAGGATAGAATGTCAGACACTACCAAACATGAGCTTTTAGATAAAAAAGAAAGGATGTGGATGGTCAAGTTGGGGGCTTTATATAAGCCCAGACTTAATGATCATTGGTGATGTTTGATTCATATTTTCACTGTCTTCTTTCTCAACATTTTTGCCAACATTATGTGCTTACATTAAGTGTATAATATTTCCCAAATAACATAATAACAAGAATATTGTGGATGATTATATGTACTTAATTGTATATGTAATAAGTTGATTATGTTCCTTGAAAAATATGCTTTTTGGATGTTGGTTCCATATTAGGGAATGTGCACTTTAAAATGTATATGCCTTTAACTGAATGGGGACCATGACATATAAATACTAGTGGTTGCTGTATTGTAATTTAACACTGATGACGCCAGGGGCATAACCGGTCTGTGTTGTTGGAGTCGAATAGCTGCTACAGAAGCTGCTTGAATGTTTGTTCTACTGGAATAAGTGTTTCCTACACACTTATTTAAGTGTTTTGGGCCCTTTTCTTCTGGATTTACTATGAGGTTTGATACATTAATGGGTAACGGATTCTATTGTTTGTGCTTGAACTGTGTATATTCCGAACACTGAGCTTATTTAAGCGTGCACTAGTTTGGTTTTGGACTAGATATATATATATATATATATATATATATATATATATATATATATATATATATATATATATATACATACACACACACACACACACATATATTCAATGTTCTCATATTTGTTTCCACTTAAAATTTGTTATTAGATTAAGCAAAGGGTTTTAATCCAGACATTTCCCTATGCAATTGAAAAAGAAAACATATCAGGTCTACATATAATGGTCTATGGCCCTCTGTACCGTATCTTCCTCCTCAATAACACAGGATTACAGCCTATTAACTTAAACATGCTGCTGTTTAGCTTTTCTTCTCTTTTTTCACTGTAATGCCTACATTTTGTAATACCAAAGAAGAAGAAGAAAGAGGCATATGCTTACTTTAGTAAGTTTATCATATACAACCATAACTAAAAATAATTTTCAGTATAAATTGCCTGCTTTATAGTAAAGTTTCACAGAAATGCTGTTAAGAACAGAAATAATTTTACTTATAATGACCTTTTTCCTTCTTCCCCACCCCTCAGTGTCCTTCAAAACATTATTGACTTCAAGTGAGGCAAATGTTTTTCAGTCCCCCACAAGTTTAAGAAAATCAACAAAAGTCATCTCTTTCCACTTTTTCTTATACAGCTGTATATCATAAATCTGACTGATGCCTTGTACTCTCACATTTATTCACTAATTTCCACATTGCTGGTCTTCTTCCCAGTCACCTACAACTCCCAACTCCAGTTTCTGGTTCAATTCTAAAGTATTCCCAAGTCTTCTGGTCAACTCCTGTGGTTTTCTCTGTCTTATAAGCATTTTCCTTTGGAACAGTGGAAATGGTTTCCCTGGTGAAGTCTCTCCATGTGCTTTATCAGAAGAATGAGAAGCAGAATCTGATTCTACTTGATAGCTTACTTTTTGTTGGACACACTTTTGTATTTCCTCAAATATCTTAGCCTGTTCTGTATCAAAAAATGACTTTGATCCTCCAGGAAAAAAAATCTTAAGACACCTGGATACAGCAGCTTGAATCCCAAACCTGTCTTTGACTTTCCCTGATTACTGGAATAAATGCATTTCTCTTCTTCCTGGTGTACAGTGAAAAATCATTTTCTAATCTCCAACTTGTAATGCTTTGCCCTTTTGCCACAGTTTTGTCAGGATCAACTCTTTCTGCTGGTAGGTTTACATTTTTTCTTATATATGTCTTGGCTGTTTTCTTGTGGCCAGATTTGGAACATTCGCATGGTGTGCCCTCTCAATTAACAGTTCCTGGTTTGGAATATCAGTCCAGTTGCTTATTTGTGCCTTCATATTATTATTACAGTCTGCTCCTTCTAGTTTCTCTGGTACAGAAGAAAATTTTAGATTTTACATATACGTGCTCTGTCCTCTAATTTTACCATTTTTTTTAAATATCTCTTCTTCAGCAGTCTCATACTCAGCCAGCTTTTTATTGTTTAATAGGTGTGCACTAGACAAATGACCACTGGAGCCTTTTTAAGCCTAGCCATGTATCCCAAATCTCTGACAAGGTCTGGTATGTCTGGTAAGTGTAAGCATGGGCTTGGGAGATGGCACATTTACAAGCAGAGGCCTGAGAGATTAACCATTTACAGGCTGCTTGTTTCCATTAGAGACATAGGTGCCAAACTAGGGTTGAGCTTCCTGTTCCACATCCAATTGTCCAAGTTACACTTCAATTGGATTAGGGAGGAACTCTGGTTCACATGGATGGTGAGCCAGTTCCAGAGAAGGGGTAGTTTGTAGGATACATACCTATTTCACCAATGGGTTCTATTTATATCAGAGGCAAGGTTTAATTCTTTAGAATGGGTAATTCTGGTGCTGTTTGTTTTGCAGATATGCAGGAGGTTTGTGACAAAAGGAGATACTGCCAGCCCAGCTAGCTGGAATTGTGTAAATAATTATATGTCATTTGTGAATATCAGCACGATTTATATAAGATGTTTGAGTTACAACTGTATGTCATATGTATATCAAACTGGTTCATACAGATGTGTTGAAAAGGTATTTTTATGAAGTGTTTGTGTTTGAAATGCATCCACAGTGTGCCCTGCTGGAAGAGAACAGAAATGTACATGCACTATTGTATCTGTCTAAATGTATACATTTTAACAGTGGAAACTGGAATACAGGAGGTTAACTTCAGTCCAGCAAATGTTAGGAAAATGGCTGGAATTAAATTACTTTATAGGCTACACAATAAAATATTGTATCTTTCAGTTTTCAATACAGCAAGAGAGACAGTCTGTAATAGGAAACTTTCTGTATGGTCTTCATGGTGATGTAATTACTGGTCTTGAAAGCATGAAGGAATGCAATTGTTTTATGACTTCCAGCATCAGCCAAAAATCTGAGATCTATGCATTTTTACAGGTAGATGCTAAATACTGCCAGCAGCGGGGGTTTCACCTGGGAACTAGAGTCAGATGACAAGAAATGGATATTCTGCAAGCTATTCAAACAGTAGTATCTGAGATATTAATCTGACAAGTCTCTTAGTGAACAAAGCAAAAAAAAAAGTTGAGTACTATACCAAAGTCCAGCCTACGATTCCAAAATCAAATATGCACCAAAAAACGCAGCAAGGACACTGCTATTCCTTAAAATCTTTATTGCACATAAACACAAGATGAGCGCTTTCGGGACTTCTCCCTTCATCAGATAAAATTACAATAAAACAACCCCTTCTTTTAAACTAGTGCATATCCAATAGGATTCAGTAAAAAGCCCGCCTTTTTTGAAGGGTGGGCTTAACAGGTATCACATCATTTAAACCTGGTGTACGATTGGCCATAAGCTCAATGATCCATCTGGATTCTGATAATTCTGTCAAATGCTTCACATCACCCCCTCTAGTGGTAAGCCTTATGTTTACTATAGCCCTGAAAGTGAATTTGCGTGTTGCATTATCCATCACATGTCTGCTCAAAGCATTATGCACATCCCCATTCCTAATGCTAGATAGGTGCTGTAATATCCTAGTCTTTAACATCTGGTTAGTTTTCCCTACATAAAAACTAGGGCAATGGCTACACTCAGCTAAATATACTATATCCGTTGTTCGACAGGTAGCCCTCCCTTTTAACACAAATTGCCTATGTGTGACAGGATGCTCAAAGTTAGTCTTCTTATTAATGTGGCCACAAGCTTTGCACCTCCCACACGGTAATGTGCCCGTCGTTATTGTTGCCACTGTATTTTGACAACTTAGGCTTTCTTTGCATAACAAATCCTTCAGATTCTTGTTTCTTCTATATCTGAAGTTAGGTCTACAACCTACTATATCACTCAGCCCTTCATCACTAGTCAGAATGTTCCAGTTATTCTGTACAACATTACAGATATCACCTATGTTGCTACTGTAGGTAAACATTAACTGGGGACTCCTTACAACTGTGGGTCTTTTATTTTTGTCTATCAGGGCTGGAGTGCGTCTAAGCCAAGGTTTATATTTGCTTTCCCTAAAGCCTTTGCTGGTGTTTATCAGCTTATCCACTTTATCTTCCCGATAAGGGCTGTTTACAACAGAGGGGTTAAGTGTAGCTAGTTCTTTATCATAATCACCATTATCCAAACATATCCTGGAGATCCTACTCGCCTGCCCCTGTACAATATTCGAATATGTATAACGTGGATGCATGCTATCATATGGCAGTATCGTGTTCTTCCAACATTCTTTCTTGTATAGTTTTGATGTGAAACCATCTACACTCTGTGCTAAGTTTACATCCAAAAAATCTATAGAATCAAAGGAGACTTTTAAGTGAACCTAAAGAATGTTGTGGTCGAATGTAAAAAAACTCACAAATTTCTGTAACATGTTCAAATTTCCATTCCATAATATAAAGACGTCATCCACAAAACGCACATGCATCTTTATATATCCCTTCCATGCATCATTACTATATAGACTAGGATATTACAGCACCTATCTAGCATTAGGAATGGGGATGTGCATAATGCTTTGAGCAGACATGTGATGGATAATGCAACACACAAATTCACTTTCAGGGCTATAGTAAACATAAGGCTTACCACTAGAGGGGGTGATGTGAAGCATTTGACAGAATTAGCAGAATCCAGATGGATCATTGAGCTTATGGCCAATCGTACACCAGGTTTAAATGATGTGATACCTGTTAAGCCCCCCCCTTCAAAAAAGGCGGGCTTTTTACTGAATCCTATTGGATATGCACTAGTTTAAAAGAAGGGGTTGTTGTATTGTAATTTTATCTGATGAAGGGAGAAGTCCCGAAAGCGCTCATCTTGTGTTTATGTGCAATAAAGATTTTAAGGAATAGCAGTGTCCTTGCCGCGTTTTTTGGTGCAAGTCTCTTAGTGAGACAGAGCATTCTGTCTTGGACATGACAACAACTAGAAGATCCATTCACCACATCTGCCTTGCTCTATTAGCAAGTTCTTAGATTACAGCAATTCTCTTAGATTCAGTCAGGAATATAGTGAATCTTAGTCTAGACATTTTTCTTTATTTATTTGAGACTGTCCTACAATGCTGCTTTAAATATTTCCTGCAGTTTCAAACTTCTTTTTTATTTATTACTAAATATATTTAAACCTTTCATTGTGCTGATTTGTGTAGAGCTATTTAGGTTTTGAGAGTACTTGCATATTTATTTGGTGACACTGTGTGGGCCACTCCTAATAGCCTTGCTCTTGATCAAACTACCACTTGTGTTAATATTACACAATAAGATTAGGGCCCTTCACTATGGGTATCCAAAGTAGCTGATAAGGAGTGGCTAGTGGCAGTAATAACTACCTCATAGTCTGGGCAGAAGGGGGCATAGCTAGTAAACATGTGTCAGCCTTTCCCAGGGTTTGTATGTGTGTGTGTGTGTGTGTATGTGTGTGTATGTGTGTAAATCAAACCTCAAAGTGTGCGTGTGTCAGCTACTTGGGCAGGGACATGAAGCAATGGTTGGAAAGAGAGGGTGCTGGAGGTCTTGGCTTGGTCACTTGGCTGAGATCTCACCTCTATAGTTGTGCCAGTGGGGAGTCTTACTGGGGATCTGGAGAAAGGTAGAGGAACCAGCCCTGGACTGATTGTGGTCTCTGTGTGTTCTTAAGGGAATGCACTTGATGCAGAGAGCTGCATCTGGAAATACTGTGGGTGTACTTGGCATCCTCCCAAAGTACTGGTGCCAGTGGTGAGGATTGATGCTCCTTGATTACTGGTCCAGTTGTGGGTCATCACAAGGTCCATCAGGGTGGGATCTGAAAATGCCTAGTTTGCTAGGCACAGATTTCCCCTCAACAGCCTGTAGCAGAGGGAATACAGGGCTTTGAGGCAGCCTGCAGAGGGCAGGTTACTTATACCCTGTATTATTTTAGTGATGAACCTCAGTGGATGTTTCCATTGTTGGATATACCTGGTTAGGTACATACAAAAGGGGGCATTGTATTCTATCTGAACAAAGTAGGACAATGACCTCCTTGGACCTAGATGTCATAAGTTGCACAACATAGAATGATTTCCTTATTACATTAGACACATGACGGCTAAAAGCTAGATTACTATCTGTGTGTGTTCCTAAGCCCTGGACTACTGGTTCAACTCTTAGGGATGTGTTGTCAATAAGACAATTACCAGGGGTGGATGACTTCTCGAGGGATACTATGTATTTTCTTGGTATTTAG
The DNA here is from genome assembly GCF_019279795.1 of Protopterus annectens. Lineage (NCBI taxonomy): Eukaryota > Metazoa > Chordata > Ceratodontiformes > Protopteridae > Protopterus > Protopterus annectens. The sequence continues at coordinate 1,242,251,094 of NC_056727.1, read as the reverse complement.
TTTTAGATCAAGTCTCTGACAGAAGTTACTTGTCTGTGTCAGCCCTTCCTGGTGAACATTAGTGTCGATAGGGGATTTTATGACTGCTCCTAATTTCCAATAGTCTTCAAATTTCATCAGCCAGAGGCCCTTGACATTTGGCTTGACTTTAGAAAAATAAATGCTAAAAAGAAGTAGTCCCAGAACTGACCTTGAGGGGCTCTGCTTGTGACTAGCCTCTTTGTAGAGGTGGACTCCAAAATTCCAGCTGGCTATCCACTGGGTGACATGAGAGCTTATACCGGATCTCTTTAGTTTTTCAATGATGCCTGATTGGGTATTACGTGAAATGCCTTGGCCAGGTCAAGGTAGGTAGTGTGAATGGTTTTGCACTCATCCATTGCTTTGGTGACCTTCTCAAAAAAGTCCACCAGGTTTGAGTATGCACGATCTGTCTGGGTTAAGTCCAGATAAACCACCGGCCAAAGATCCAAAAAATAAAAACTTTTATTTCGTCTGGCACCTTGGCCACAAGACCTTCAAGGAGTAAAACATTTTAACACACACCATTATATACACAACATAATTATGCAATTATTCTAGTAAACAATTAAATTAAATAATTCCAATTAATCTCAGAGTTCAAACCTGTGGGTGTCAAAAAGTACTGTATTTTAAAATAAAAATAGATTCTTTAAAGAGAAGTTGTTCTTTAATTGAACAACTTTCACCTGTCTTTAATCTAATTTGTTCAAGAATGGTGCCCTGAAGTAGTAAAAAGTCACTATTATGTTTCTATTTAAAATGCAAATCTACAATTTTGTTCACGCTTTGAGGCTGCTTGAGCATATTAGAGATATTAAAAATCACTCTAAACATTCTTTTAGTCTCACCAATATAAAAAAAAGGTTACAAGGGCATCTTTGAGCATATATAACTCCACTACTATTACATGAAAATAAATCCATTGGTGAAAATGTAACATTATTAATTAACTTAAAAGAGTGAACCACATTCCTGCAAACAGTGCAACTATTTGTTTGTTTGTGTCTTTCGGCTTTTCCTGGTTAGGGGTCGCCACAGCGGAACTCCAGTCCGCTAATGATTGGTAGTGGATTTTTACGTACCGGGTTACCAGCCCTGATGCACAACCTTCAACGAAGGCAAGCCCCATTCACGTATGCCTCTGCACAGAAGATGCTCTAGCTGAGAATCGAACGGGACAACGTCTTGCTAGGAGGAGACAATGCTACCGCAGCACCACCACCGCAGTTCTTAGAGAAAAATACCAGTAATTATAGACGCATGAATAATATTAGGATTCGGAGAAATAAAAGTATCATGTAATAGCATATCTTTTAAGATTCTGTCCACGTTTGTATGACTACAAGGGGACCTACTGAATATTTTGCCAATTCCTTATCTTTAAAAAGCAAACCCCAATAATATTTTAACACAGCATAAATTTTCTTACTCAACATATTGTAGGTCATTACAAAATACATTTGTTCTTTAGATTCATTATTGGCTCTACTAACCTTGTTAGAAAACTGATTATTATTATTATTAGCACTCTGTGGTCGTTTATTAGTGGATTGCAGAATCCTCAGAATGGCTTCATTTACCACTTCATAGTCATATCCCCTATTCAGGAACATATTGGCAGCTCTACACATCTCCTAAAAATCTTCTTCATTATTACAAATTCTAGATAACCTTAACAACTCACAATATGGTAGTGAAGACAGTAGATGTGGAGGAGGGGAAATAGTGCCATACAAATATTGTCCAAAATCCAAAACTTTCCTATGTACAACAGTATGTATTTCCCTATCATCCAAACCTTTCAAAATTAAATCTAAAAATACCACTTCATTGCCATACTGAAGTCCATCAAAAGATAAATTGTACATATTAAGTTGTAAATCTGCCACAGATTGTGAAACATCATGTCGACCACCCTGACAAACAAAAATTAAGGCATCCTATGCAACGATAATAGCATACATGCTTAGTCATAAATTCATGTTTGTACAAATAATCAACTTCAGACAAGGCCATTAAATTGGTTTACATGGGGGCAAATAGGTTCCCCATAGCTATGCCCTGAATTTGTCGATAAATGCCATTTTTAAATGTATACCATCCACATGTCTAATACACGTGTAAAGACTCTTTACACCTAACGTCACCCAATGCATGTCTTTATTTCACCTCAACTTAGAAATTTTACCTAAAAAAATCAAAACTGGACATATGGAAGAAGCAACTAATGTAATCAAAGCTCAATATTATGTAAAAAAAAAAATACTTGCAGGCTGAAATGATTGGGTGAATCTTTTACTATAAAAAAAAACTTTAAATGCAACTTTCGAACAAAACGAAAAACCTCTTGCTTCAAAACATACAAATCATGGCAGCACCATCTGTACAAATTTAAGTCCTAAATTTAAAACAACATATTGTTCATCTGTTAAAACACAACCAGACAAACTAAACTGCCATTTCACTGAGTCCATACATTACAGTCACTGCCACCTACCTTTTTTTCCGAAACTGCTGATACTGTGTTCCTGTGTTAATTCTCTGGGTTTCATTCCTCCCTCTTTTGTGATTAAACTGTTCCTTGGTGTTCCCCTCATAATTTTGGAAATGCTGTTGGTGTACTATCAGGTTCTGAGCAGCTGGAAGTAGAAGATAATCATGCTCCTCACTTTCATGGCCAGTGTTGTATCCAGTTCACTTTGAAGAAGCAAAGGAACAGAATGATTCTTTGTAAAACCTCTATGTTGATGTTGCTGTTTCCCACACTTCTGATTGGGCCTTGACATGAAAGCACGCCCACTTTCCTAATCATCAATATCTCTCATTGACTTGGCTTTTTTCTGTTCAACCAAGTCCGCCTTTAACAATTTAAGCTTTTCATTAAAATTGTTCATTAAGTTATCCAAATGGGAAGCACTAAGGTAAGATGCAATATCCACCGATAAAGCATACAGTTAATTTTTAATTTTCTGTTTAAATTTGTCACATTCTATAAGAATTGCAACCCATTCCATAGCACACTTGTGTGCTGCTGCAAACCACTAATCACGGAACAGTTTCTCGACATCATCACCAACATCAAATGGGGTACTAGGATTTTTAATAACACAATGACCCCTAGGGAGACACATCTATTCAATATATTGTTGTAAACCTAAAATACTGAACTGTACCTTCATCTCCTTATGAAGTAATTGTTCAAAATTGCCCTCATCCATTGCTTTGGTGACCTTTTCAAAAAAGTACACCAGGCTGAAAATGCACAATCTGTCCTTGATGAAACCAAACTGGGTTAGGTCCAGTGTTTGGAGGTTTCCTATACCATTATGATCATTTCCATGACGATTCCTTCCATGGCTTTGCAGATGAGACAAGCAAAATTTATGGGTCTGTAGTTTCCAGAGTGTGTAGGTGGCCCACCTTTGAGCAGAGAGATGACTGTTACTGTTCTCCATTTGTAAGCACAAAGTCTGGAGGCTGCAGTTAAAAAGCAGTTCCAGAGGGCCTAAAAAGTCATGTTTCATGCTATTTAAAAGGCATCTTGGGATAATGGCTGGGTCATTGATACAGTGTGTTCTTGGCCTTAGAGAGAGCACCGAGGATCTGTTACCTAAAGATAGTTTTGAGAGTTGTATTTGATGGTGTTTCCTGGGGGGCGTTTGAGGGAGAGAGAGATGGGTAAATCTGGAGCTGAATTTGTCTGTTAGTAGGTTTGCTATATGTTTTGGATTAGTATAGGTGGCATTAACAATGAGCTCTGCACACAATTGTGTGTTGCCTTTGAGGTTGTGGACATAGCTAAAGAATGTCTTGCAGTTGTCCTTAGACTGGGAGCCCAAATTTACCTCAAACTTGGCTTTGGTAAACTTTATTTGTCTTCTGCGCTGTTTGTTTAGTTTGATGAGAGTGCCTTTATGCTGTGGGGTGCTACACCTCATACTTTTTGCGACTATTTTCTTCCTTCTGTTATAAAGTCTATTGACAATGGGAGTCCACCAAAGTGGCTTGTTTCCGAGTTGGTTCTGTACTACTTCTTGGTTGGTACTGCTGCCTCTATACAATTATTAACTTGCGTTCATAGGGTTTCTTTGAAAAATTCCACATAGCTAGCAGTGTTGTCTGGACTTTTGGAGCTTGGAATTTTGCCAGGTTATCTTCATTTTGACTTCTGATTTTTGCAGCTTTATCAGCTCATCTGAATCTCTGTTTAAAGCTTTTTTCCATTTTTTCCAGACTTTTGTTATTTGAGTTGATGTACTCCTTCAGTGTTTCATTTATTTTAATCATCTCTGAGCACATTTGACTTATTTTTTTCATTTAGATTACTGGAAGCCATGTCTTGCACCAAAGCTGGAGCTTGAACTGTTTTTTGCTGAACAGCTACAGGATTCATCCCAATCAGTGTTTTGTCCTCACCTTTTCAAGTTGATTTTCTTGCAGGCTCTCTTAGTTTCGTCTTCACTGGCATCCAGACAGTGTACTTACTATCCAGTAACTTAATTTATTAAAAGTGACAAAATTTCTGGCCGTTGTGTTTCAGTTTTTGTTTTTACACTGGGAGAGGTCAAGTTAAGGTATTGATCAGTGTGCAGCCATCTTGGAAAATCCAGTTTTTGTCAGTCTTGTTGCTCTCGATTATATGACTGTTCCATACTCATACACACACATGTGTGTGTGTGTGTGTGTGTGTGTGTGTGTGTGTGTGTGTGTGTGTGTGTGCATATAGATATATATATATATATATATATATGTATATATATATGAAAAATAGTCCACCACAAGTACAGGAAAAACAGACTGTAACCTGACGTTTTAACGTTTTCATTCATTTAATGCAAAAGAACTTCTTCAGAAATGCACCCATACAAAGAACCTTTGCTTTTATACAAATTTCCATAAACTCACATGCTCAAGTTCAACCAATAGTTGATCCACACTAATTTAAATAAACCTCTATAGAGTAATAATATTGTTAAATATACCCTTCAAATGAATAAATATAATACTTGATGAGTATAAACAAAAAATAAAAATATTAATGAAACCAAAAGGAGCAACTGTTACATGATCTGATGAAGCTCAAATGAATGAGTGAAAGCGCTTATCTGACCTGCAGTGGAATTAAAGTTGGATTTTAACCTGAGGATTTTGCCTTTCATTTGGATTTTAACCTGAGGATTCTGCCTTTCATTTCTACTTGTGACTCTGCATCAGCCTAGTTGCTCCTTTTGGTTTCATTAATATTATTCAAGTTTTTCTGGAGCACTGGGCGTTTATCCTGTTTGTCAGCAAGTGGTTTGTTCCTGTTTTATTAGTTTAAAAAATAAAAATAAACTTATTCTATTGTTTAAAATTTTTGTGAAAGTAAACAACATTTGATGTTAATCATATCATTCAGACCAGGTGGCTCATCAGCCTTTAACCTGATCTGCCACATAGATTCTTTACATTCTAATAGTGTCCTAAAATCCCCACTAAAAATAGTGTCATCTAGCCTCTCAAGACCTGAAAAGATGATTTTTTTATAAAATTCACAATTCAAGGAATGTTTCGCTAAGGCATTTGTCAAATCTTTCTTTTTTATAGCCAGATTATGCTCATAGATACGCTTATTCAAAGTTCTAGTTGTCTTACCAATGTAGAAGTGTTCACGAGGCACACTGTGCCACAAACTAAATTTTTAGTCTTACATGTGAAATGTTCTCTTACTTTAAATTCTCTATTTAAATGTTTTAAATAGACACCAGATGTCCCACTAACAAACCTACATTGTTTACATCCAGTACAAGGGTAAGTACCAATCTTGAAAGCCAATTGTGTAATGTTGTTACCACCTCTCTCTAAAATCATTTTGATGTTCGTAACTTTTTTATAAGAAAAAATTGGACGATTACCTATAGCTTTAGTCAAATCATAATTTCCCAATACAATTTTCCAGTTGTTAGTTATAATTCCTCTGATGATGTCCATCTCATTAGTAATAGGTAATGGGAAAGACAAAATAAATTTATTTTCAGATTCCACTCTACCTAGCTGTTTACCATCTGTCGTACTATTAAGGATAGGCATTGCTTTATTTTCCCTCAGTTTCATAACTTCCCTTATAATGTGGTCCAACCAACTGGTCTCATAACCCCTTTCGATGAAAAAAAGCTTTAAGTCAACCATTTATTTGTCAAAGTTGTCATTTTAACTAATAAGTCGACTAAGTCTAATGAATTAACCTTTAACTACACTTTTTTTCATGTGTATCGGATGTAAACTTTCAAAATGTAAATATTGGTTGACAAAGGTAGGTTTTCTAAAAATACTGCTATGAAACCTGTTGTTAACTGTGTCCAAAGTCAAATGTAAATCCAAAAAATTAATACTTTTGCCAAAACTACCAAAGGTAAAATTTAAAAAATCTGTTGTACCATTTAACTGTGCCAAAAAAGCTTTAAAAGTCTCCTCTTCACCTTTCCACAGAAAGATCAAATCATCTATGTATCTTCTGTAAAAAAGTACTTTAGAATAATTAACATGTGTCACTAGATGCTTGATCTCCCAAGATGACATAACTAAATTTGCAAAACTGGGTGCCACTCTTGACCCCATAGCTACTCCAGATATTTGTTTGTACAACTTGTTGTCAAATCTGAAAAAATTGTTGTCAAGCACTAATTCCATTAAACTACAACACGTGTGGACCATAATATTGTCCAACTGTGTATATTTACTAAGAAAATCTCTCATAAATTCTACCCCCTCATTTTGATCAATTGAGGTGTAGAGTGATTCAACATCAAGGGAGGCAAAATAAACTTTTTCACTAACAACATCAGCGTCAAAGTGAATTTCTTTCAAAAGCTCCAATAAGTGCCATGAGTCCCGTAAATAAAATTTGGACTTCTGCACAATTGGATTCAAAATGTCATCCAACCAAATTGAAATTGTTTCAGTCTTACTTCTAGAAGCTGAAACAATTGGTCTAAATTTTAAATCTCCCTTTAACTTGGGGACTTTACGTATCCCAAAGAGTGTAGCTATCTTGGGAAACTCAGTAAATAAAAAGGTGTAGGTGTTAAAGTCAAAACTGCCCTCACTAAACAAATCAAATAAATGACTGTCTAGTTTGGCAAAGCTCTTCTGCACATACTCAATGTCAACTTGTATATAGTTTTTAATATCAGCTAACATGTTACTGATACTGTGTATGTATTCTGCTTGAGCCATAATGACTATTGTCCCACCTTTGTCCGCCTTCATGACACGATGTTCTCGATTGTTAGCCATAATGTGTAAAGCTAGAAGTTCCCCTTCTGTTAAATTAAACGTGTGAAACTTTTTTTTTACTAAGTTGCCTAAAATCATTTTCACACAGTTTGTTAAAAACTGCTAAAGTAGCATTCAACAGAGGGTTGTAAGTGCTTCTACTTCTAATTTGTTTACTTGAATTGTAAACCAAATTAGTGTTATCAAAAATGAATTTTAAATTCAACTTCCTACAATAAAGCTTAAATTCAACAATCAGCTTAGTCACATCACAACCATTGTTAGGAATGAAAGAAAAACCTTTCTTTAACACAGAAATCATATCATCAGAAAGAACAGTATCAGTCAAATTTAAAAAATTCATCGTATATTCTAATATTTCTTTCTCCCTTTCGCTCTCCCCTTGTTTCTTGTTTGCACTTTGTTGGACCATTTGGGAGTCTTTTTGGCACCAGTACTGTCCATTAAAAAAGGACCTTTAACTCTATTGTCAACCACTGTTTCTACACAATTGTCTGTCTGAAAAGAATCCAAACAGTCAATACTGTTATTGTCCATAGAATTGCTATGCTGGGAAACTACAATGCCTGGCTTAATACCATTGTTGGAATTAATGTTGTTCCTTGAATTATTGTCCAAACTATTAGTATTCACATTAGAAATACTAATATTCACCTTTTGCATAGTAGACTTTAAGGTGTACGCTTTTTTTGCAGCATATGCAGCCAAATCTCTTCGAAGTTTACCCTGCTTTCGTGTGATAACTGAAACTTTGTGCCTTTTCACCTTAGCTTCTATTCCCAAATATAAAGAAGCCAAAGTGTTAAAAGCATCTGACGACCTAATGATGTTATCAAGATTTTCTAATTCTGTTTTCACAGTCATTAATTCTTTACGATAATGTTCAACAAGCAGACCCATGTACTGTAGTCCTGTATTGTTGAAAAGATCTACTAACTTAGAAAAAGAGCGTCGCCCTCTGTCACACAATTAGGGTATTTAAATGTTCGCAAACCAAGCGGTACACATTTCAGTCTAATGTTTTCTTCCAAATATAAAATTTCTAATTGTAACGACACTACTTTTAAACTCAATTTCTCTAATTTAAAAATATTGTTTTTACAAACATCAAAGCCATCAATTGGCGTATCAACACCAACATTACCTACTTGTCGTTGGCCTGAATCCCTTTCTTCCACAAAAAAAAGGATTGGAGCTGTCTTCCTCGAACAAAGATTTAATAAATCCATTTGAAGGAATATTAACATTGTTGTTTCTCCGCCCATTGGATGCTTCTCCAACACTGTTAGACGCCAGAGCGACTAGCCGCTTGATGGTACTTCCGGATGTGTTGTTGTTAGCTTTCGCTTCTCCTTTATCACTTCCTGTCTCAGCGGCTCCTGTCCCTCCAGCGTTATTGCCTCCAATTTGGGACGAAAGAGCCTGACGAATGGCTCCTGCTATAATCCCCGACATCTGCTCTTGAAAATCAGCGCCCAAATCTGGAACTGGATGGGTGCTCAGGTTTAACAGCACGTCTTGTGAATCCTCCATGAAAGAATAGTGTACTCTGACAAAACACCAAAAGTAAAACACGAACCAAACCAAATAACTGAAAAATAGTCCACCACAAGTTCAGGAAAAACAGACTGTAACCTGACGTTTTAACATTTTCGTTCATTTAATGCAAAAGAACTTCTTCAGAAATGCACCATACAAAGAACCTTTGCTTTTATACAAATTTCCATAAACTCACATGCTCAAGTTCAACCAATAGTTGATCCACACTAATTTAAATAAATCTCTATAGAGTAATAATATTGTTAAATATACCCTTCAAATGAATAAATATAATACTTGTTGAGTATAAACAAAAAATAAAAATAAACTTATTCTATTATTTGTTTAAAATTTTTGTGAAAGTAAAAAACATTTGATGTTAATCATATCATTCAGACCAGGTGGCTCATCAGCCTTTAACCTGTTCTGCCACATAGATTTTTTACATTCTAATAGTGTCTTAAAATCCCCACTAAAAATAGTGTCATCTACCCTCTCAAGACCTAAAAAGGTGATTTTTTTATAAAATTCACAATTCAAGGAATGTTTCGCTAAGGCATTTGTCAAATCTTTCTTTTATATAGCCAGATTATGCTCATAGATACGCTTATTCAAAGTTCTAGTTGTCTTACCAATGTAGAAGTGTTCACATGAGGCACACTGTGCCACATAAACTAAATTTTTAGTCTTACATGTGAAATGTTCTCTTACTTTAAATTCTCTATTTAAATGTTTTAAATAGACACCAGATGTCCCACTAACAAACCTACATTGTTTACATCCAGTACAAGGATAAGTACCAATCTTAGAGGCCAAATGTGTGATGTTGTTTTCACCTCTTTCTAAAATCATTTTAATATTCGTAACCTTTTTATAAGAAAAAATTGGACAATTACCTATAGCTTTAGTCAAATCATAATTTCCCAATACAATTTTCCAGTTGTTAGTTATAATTCCTCTGATGATGTCCATCTCATTAGTAATAGGTAATGGGAAAGACAAAACAAATTTATTTTCAGATTCCACTCTACCTAGTTGTTTCACCATCTGTCATACTATTAAGGATAGGCATTGCTCTAAAGTACTTTCATTTCATTCCTAACAATGGCTGTGATGTGACCAAATTGATTGTGGACTTTAAGCTTTATTGTAGGAAGTTGAATTTAAAATTTATATTTGACAATACTAACATGGTTATTAATCAAAGCAAAGAAATTAGAAGTAGAAGTACGTACAACCCTCTGTTAAATGCTACTTTAGCAGTTTTTAACAAACAATGTGAAAAAGATTTTAGGCAACTCAGTAAAGAAAAGTTTCACAAGTTTAATTTAACAGAAGGGGAACTTCTAGCTTTACACATCATGGCCAACAATTGAGAACATCGTGTCATGAAGGCGGACAAAGGTGGGACAATAGTCATTATGGCTCCAGTAGAATACATACACAGTATCAATAACATGTTAGCTGATATTAAAAACGATATACAAGTTGCCATTGAGTATGTGCAGAAGAGCTTTGCCAAACTAGACAGTCATTTATTTGACTTGTTTAGTGAGGGCAGTTTTGACTTTAATACCTACACCTTTTTGTTCACTGAGTTTCCCAAGACAGCTACATTCTTTGGGATACGTAAAGTCCCCAAGTTAAAGGGAGATTTAAAATTTAGACCAATTGTTTCAGCATCTGGTAGTAAGACTGAAACAATTTCAATTTGGTTGGATGACATTTTGAATCCCATTGTGCAGAAGTCTAAATTTTATCTACGTGACTCATGGCACTTATTAGAGCTTTTGAAAGAAATTAATTTTGATGCCGATGTTGCTAGTGGAAATGTTTATTTTGCCTCCCTTGATGTTGAATCTCTCTATACCTCTATCAATCAAAATGAGGGGGTAGAATTTATGAGAGATTTTCTTAGTTCATATACACAGTTAGACAACACCATGGTTCACACGTGTTGTAGCTTAATGGAACTAGTGCTTGACAACAATTTTTTTAGATTTGACAATAAATTGTACAAACAAATATCTGGGGTGGCTATGGGGTCTAGAGTGGCACCCAGTTTTGCAAATTTAGTAATGTCATGTTGGGAGATCAAGCACTTAGTGACACAAGTTAATTATTCTAAAGTACTTTTCTACAGAAGATACATAGATGATTTAATCTTTCTGTGGAAAGGTGATGAGGAGTCTTAAAACTTTTCTGGCACAGTTAAATGGTACAACAGACTTCCTAAACTTCATCTTAGGTAGTTTTAGTAAAAGTATTAATTTTTTGGATTTACATTTGACTCGACACAGTAAACAACAGGTTTCATAGTTGTATTTTTAGAAAACCTTCTTTTGTCAACCAATATTTACATTATGAGAGTTTACATCCGATACACATGAAAAAAAGTGTAGTTAAAGGTCAATTCATTAGACTTAGTCGACTTACTAGTGAAAATGACAACTTTGACAAATAAATGGTTGACTTAAAGCTTTTTTTCATCGAAAGGGGTTATGAGACCAGTTGGTTGGACCACATTATAAGGGAAGTTATGAAACTGAGGGAAAATAAAGCAATGCCTATCCTTAATAGTACGACAGATGGTAAACAACTAGGTAGAGTGGAATCTGAAAATAAATTTGTTTTGTCTTTCCCATTACCTATTACTAATGAGATGGACATCATCAGAGGAATTATAACTAACAACTGAAAAATTGCATTGGGAAATTATGATTTGACTAAAGCTATAGGTAATTGTCCAATTTTTTCTTATAAAAAGGTTACGAACATTAAAATGATTTTAGAAAGAGGTGAAAACAACATCACACATTTGGCCTCTAAGATTGGTACTTATCCTTGTACTGGATGTAAACAATGTAGGTTTGTTAGTGGGACATCTGGTGTCTATTTAAAACATTTAATTAGAGAATTTAAAGTAAGAGAACATTTCATATGCAAGACTAAAATTTTAGTTTATGTGGCACAGTGTGCCTCATGTGAACACTTCTACATTGGTAAGACAACTAGAACTTTGAATAAGCGTATCTATGAGCATAATCTGTCTATAAAAAAGAAAGATTTGACAAATGCCTTAGCGAAACATTCCTTGAATTGTGAATTTTATAAAAAATTCATCTTTTCAGGTCTTGAGAGGGTAGATGACACTATTTTTAGTGGGGATTTTAAGACACTATTAGAATGTAAAGAATCTATGTGGCAGATCAGGTTAAAGGCTGATGAGCCACCTGGTCTGAATGATATGATTAACATCAAATGTTTTTTTACTTTCACAAAAATTTTAAACAAATAATAGAATAAGTTTATTTTTATTTTTTGTTTATACTCAACAAGTATTATATTTATTCATTTGAAGGGTATATTTAACAATATTATTACTCTATAGAGATTTATTTAAATTAGTGTGGATCAACTATTGGTTGAACTTGAGCATGTGAGTTTATGGAAATTTGTATAAAAGCAAAGGTTCTTTGTATGGGTGCATTTCTAAAGAAGTTCTTTTGCATTAAATGAACGAAAACGTTAAAACGTCAGGTTAAAGTCTGTTTTTCCTGAACTTGTGGTGGACTATTTTTCAGTTATTTGGTTTGGTTCGTGTTTTCCTTTTCATATATATATATATATATATATATATATATATATATATATATATATATATACATACACACACACACACACACACACACACACACACACACACACATACACACAGTGTGTGTGCGCGTGCATGTGTGTATGTGTATGTATATATATATATATATATATATATATATATATATATATATACACACACACACACACACACACACGTGTCTGTGTGTACATTATATATGTGTAGATATATATATATATATATATATATATATATATATACATACACATATATATGTGTGTGTGTGTGTGTGTGTGCGCGTGTGTGTATTTACAGGTCTATATTAGATCAACAAAATGGCATTACAGCGAATGCTGTTTCTCTGACACATAGACCAAAATCTGAATATAGCGAAGGCTCAGGTCAGCGGTTTTTTTCCCAGGGGAAAAAAACTGCTTGGCCTGAACCGTGACATTGCCCTTTACCCCACTGTATTTCAATCTCGGAATTGGTATATTTAATTAAGGGGGCACGTTGTGGGGGGTGAAGCCCCCCCCCCCTTAGTTATGTTTGATATTGTGTGTATGCATTTTTGGTGCTAGTGATTTCTTTCCCAGAGAAAGAAATCTCTGTTTTGAATGTTCACAGTTTAGTGCGGTCAGTGTTTCAGTGTCGCTGAAGAGGTGTTCGATGTAACTCCTCTTCAAGCATTTCATATAAACCCATATTTACTTACCATTGTCGAATGGCATTAATGTCAGCGTGCATTGACATTATGCATGTCGACATGTTACTACTTTTGCACACACACACACACACACAAGCTAATGTCTACACTGTGTAACACCTTAAACCTCCTTTAGTAGAGGTCCATAGGATATGTGTAAATGTCCCTTTAAGGACACACCAGTGTTTTAGATACATGGCTTCTGAATGCCCATGAATTTTACTTTCAAGTCTTTACTGGTACATTCAGACCAATAAAGCCAAACTCCACTAGCTGTGGACATGCCATGTTTCAGACATTTTGTATCTTGTCAGTAAAGCGTAAGTGAATTGTTTTGATATACTTTAGAAACACAAGTCACAGTGGTGACTTCTAGAGGGTGGCGTGGGTAATATATTTTGGAGTGGGGTTGGCATAATGGTTAAAGTCTTTACCTCACAGTTACAAGGTACAGGGTTTGGTTCTGACCACTAGTTATTGGTTAGGCTTATGATAGTTTGCAGACTAATAGCCTAGTACTTATCCATGAACCTATGAACATTTGTCACATTCCTGCTTGTTTGTTAAACAGCCCTGTTGTAGAGCCAGTACACATCAAGCAACAATCTCTTGAATAGTAAGAAAGATATTGGGACAGAAAAGCCTCATTTCTGTATAGGCATCCTTGCATCTGGTGACACTTTGACACATTATGTGATCTGCTCTTCAATGAGACTAAATTTTCATGAACGACTCCTAAGTATTTTACTGTTGTGTACATTCTGCCTTATCCACATTTTTAAATGATAGTAATAATCGTGATGTGTAATGGTGGTCAATCACTGCAAAACGTAATGATGATGGTCACTGCAAAATGTAATAAATTTTCTCTTGCTAGTGAAACTGTCTTGCAGATTTTTCTGTGTTTTAAAGTGATTTTATGCAGTAAGACTATATCATCAACATTTTGAAAAGTTAGAGTATCATAATGTTCGGGCATACAGTTGCATATATAGGTGCCCATGTTGGGCTGGAGGTCTCTACGATCTTCAGAGACAAGAGGAGAACTGTTAAGATAGAATATCCCAGAAGATCAGAACAGGGAAGGTCATACCTCCCTAAATTGATGTAGCTCTTCAAAAGGCCACTGCAGCCTGTTGTGACTCACCCCTAGAGTTCCTATAATATCTGAGGAGAGCTGTGGGATACAGAACCAAATCAGATCACTACAGGTGGGGGAGGGAGACGCAGCTTACCAGAAGGATATAGTTCCCCAGCCTGTTCTGCAGCTTACCTGTAGCCCATCCCTGAGACTTCTAGATCTTAGGAGTGCTGTATGATACATTACTTCAGAAGGTGACATTACTTCAGAAGGTGACTAAAAAAGGACAACTTCCAGGAGAGATGCAATTCCTCAGAAGATCATTACAACCTCTGGTATTCACCTATTACCCAGCCTTGGGACCCACTCCTTAGCTCTAGTCAGTATCCTTCAGCTCATCTTGAATTCACTATAAACACTGAACCTTTCTTACTAAAAGAACCACTTCTGTTACTACTTGCCTTTTTTCCCACATCCCTGAGCACCACTTGACAAATGTCTTGATACCACGCATCATTTCTGTTAGGAAGGATTTAAGAAAAAAATCGATTCTTTTGTGTCATGGCACAGGGCAAGGAATACATCATGTTCTAATGTATCTCATAAATGTTTTTCCCAGCATAACTATCATAAGCCGAAACATACATATTGGCTTTATTGGTCAGTTCATCAAGGTGTCCTGCCTGGATTAGACTGGTGGTCAAGGGGTTCTAAAGTGCTAAGGCAGGAGAACTCTGGTAATTTGTCCAAAGTTTCTGTGAATAAATGGCTGGATGTTTTGCTTTTTTCATTCCTTTTGGTCAAAAATCTGAGATAAGTATCTGGGTCCATAAATAATTATATTGCATGTATAACTTAGAGATACAGTCACCATGTAGAACCATTACACAATAAATATTTACCTGTACTAATTCTGAAAAACATTATTTGCAGGAACCTAAAGCCGCTTGTATGGCCATATACAAATAAGCATCTGCTTACAAAGTATGCCAGACAAGATATGTCATCAGCAGCTGCTACTTAGTTATAAACATCTGATATAAATGTTATGATGTTTGCAGCAATTTAGTGCAGTTACATATATGCATCATATTTTTTCAGCAACTTCCTGCAGACTGTGTAACATGCCCCAAAATAAGGATGTCTGCACCTATAATGCACTGCATGTTTAGAGGGAATTACAGCTCCTCTCTTCAGTGTTCAAGCCACTTGTCTGATGCAGGTAGTTTGTACTCTTTCAGTCTGTACAGTTTGCCCCAAAAGGAAATTGTATCTGTACTGCAATCTACAGTGAAATCTAGTCCTTCCTCTCACATAGCAGTATTTAAGCAGTTGTTTAATGCAAGTGTTCTGTGTTCTTATTGTTAGTCTGTTACACTTGCTGCATTATAATATGCTTATAGCTTGATGACTCACCATGGAAGCAGTTATTGATAAGAACCTCACAGTCTAAGGGAGGTAGAACCTACTGTTTAAAAGCGTCCCCTTACATGCACAAGTGTGCTATCACAGTACCTTTGGTGGCAGTGAACAGTAGCAATGGTGAGGACAGTATCTTAATTAAAAAAGTAGCAATGTCATGTGTAGTACATGTAATGCCACAGTTATGCTCCGAAATCAAGAGAAAGACAACTCTATTAAGCACCTTTATATTGTAAGAACGTGTTTAATAGTGGTCACTACAGAACGGCAAAGAAAAAGGAAAGCATCTTTAAAAGTTGAAATACACTTTGCACCATCATGAAGTGAGGCAGTCCAATGTGTATTACAGCTTTTAAAGCTCACAGACAGTACTTTGCTTCTGGCCACTGAACTTGTGACAGTGTTGTTTGTTACACCCTTCTTGATATTCATTTTTCAAAAATATAAATGACAACTTCTGATCATAATCCTCTAGGTTATGCATGGCCCATACTATTAAATGCACAGGTAAATCTGTACCACATAAGGAGAGAGTGTGGACCAATGTAAATCACATTTAATTTCTTCTTTTGATGGCACATCAATGCTCTAGCAGTATAGACATGCGGATAAAATAGTAAAAACTACTACAGTAAGATTCAATATTTGTTCAAACACATATTTAGTACACTGAGCCAAAATGTTCAATCACAATGTATGGGGAGGGGGTATTCAGGTTATCATCTTGACCTTATAAACAGCAGCTAACTCAACCGTCTGTTTAAAACTAAGGCTTCCATAACAAAGCTTATCAACTCCTTGGCTATACAGACAGGAAGAATTTATTACTGTAGATTTGTTAAATTAAGAGCACAATATGGAAACTTTTGCAGGTGTGACTACAAAATTGGAAAATGCCACTATTAAGTTGTCTTTGATTTCTCACCACTCTGCTCCCCCAGAGGGACATATCTGCATATGTAGACCAATGCAGTAAAGTTGGCAACTTTTTGTACTAATGTAGGAAGTGGGACAGTGCACTGAGGGTTGCAGACAGAAAACATGTCCTGTATAGTACTGAGTGTATATTGCAAAATGCATTGATTATTTTCCTTATTTCCAAATTTAAAGACCAACTCTCTGCTTTCTTATTATAAAATAATATCATCTGCAAATAAAGTCAGCTTTTCTTGACTACCATACCAATTATATCCTTGAATTTCTGAGTCCCTTATTTTGTTGCCAATGGTTCTAAATATAATGCAAATAATAAAGGGGAAAGAGGACACCCCTGCCCGGTTCCTTTTCTCAAACAGAAATTATCAGAGAGGAACCCAGTTCCTTTAATTTTCGGCTCCAGTCCCTCATACTATCCTCCTAATCAGCCTTAGAATTTTATCAGGGAATGCAAATGCTTCCATTGCTCTGCTCATAAATTCCCAGCTTACTCTCTCAAATGCTTTCTCTGCATCAGGACAAACCAACAACAGTAGTATTTTTGTATATTCTGCTTCCCTCTGTATCAACAATGTCCTGTTAATGTTGTCACATGTTTGTCTGCCCTTCACACAACCACATTGATCCATATCTATCAATTTTGGCATCACCTTTGCCATTCTTTTAGTCATTATAGACAAACCTTTAAAATCATGGTTTAGGATTGAAATGGGACTGTATGAAGCTGGATCTGATAGGTCTTTACCCACTTTAAGTATTACAGCTACCACGGCTTTCTTTCAGGATGTTGGTGTTTCTCTTCCTCGTAAAATACTGTTAAACAAAACCTTCCAGATCTTTCAGCTTTTTCTCTCCTGGCTTCCAAACTTCCACAGGAATATCATCTATTACTGAAGACTTTCCTGTGGTTTGATTATATATCACCCACTTTTCTCTCATCTCTTCCTATCCTGTTAGTAATTGAGCCTCATCTACCTCCAACCTTGCCATATTTCATAAACATTTCCATTTGTACTTTTTTGATTTACATATTTCTGACTTTCATAACATTTCCAAAATATTTCTAGCACCTGTACAGGATCTCTTATTATCTTCCTTGTTATAGACTCCCTAATTTTGGTGACAACCCTTTCTACTTTTTGTTGCCAGAGTTGTCGTACTAAACGTTTTTGTACTCTGTTGTTATTATCAAAAAAAACAGCTACTTAACAGCAATCTTTCTAAACTCATGCATCGTATAGGGCCAGTCTTAGGTGAAAAGGTGCCCTAGATGAATGGATCCACGATGCCACCCACCCCCAAACTATTTTCCCCTCATCCTGGCCTCTCCACATCATGTAGAATACATTACTCTTTCTTACATTTTGTCTTACTGTTCATCTTTTTCAAGAAGCCATGCTTTTCTAGATGCTTTGTGGTGTATTTTAGAGAATTTTTAACAACCGTTTCATCCAATGATAGTCTAAACAAAATCAAGATTAAGGAAAGAAATTCAGTGATACTGTGACCTTAATCTTCCTTGCATCCTTTTAACTCACCCTAAATGGTGAAGACTGCATAGTAATAAATGTGTAGGAAATAACTGAATTAAGACAGGGATGTGGTGGTCCCCAAGCCCTCAGAAACTATTAGGCTGTAGATATTCAGAAGTGCATTTTATGGCATTTTCCAACATTTTGATCCAGTGATGACTCAAACAAAGGTCATGAGTAAGGAAGAAATTCAGTTTTTTCTTTTCATGGAAGAAGGTTGTGTCCAAGGCTTAATGTTCAAAACTGACAAAACAATAACTGACAATAAACTGAGAACACAAATGTTTATGAGGACACATGAATCCTTTCTAATACTGCAGGCCTCTTGACCCTACAACCAAAAAAGACAGTCATATTATGTGCATCCCTCTGGTGTTAGATTGGGAAAAAAGCAAAGAAATAGATGGCCACAGTTATACATTTTTAAGTGGGTAATGATACATATGCACAACATGTGTCTTCACCCCCTACCCCCAAAAGAAGCCGCCATCTCTGCATCTCTCTGATGTCAGGATGGGACAAAACTAAAAGAGCAAACAGAACTCAGTAATATATTTCAACTTGTTAATGCTGGATATATATAAACATACCTCTTTACCCTTACCCCCAAAAGATAGTCACATGCAACTATGGCTGATGTTTGATGTGAGGAAAGTGAAAAATAATGAACACAGTAAAGGAAAAAAAAAAACTATCACAGTAATGTATTCTAACTTGTTCCTAGAAAGTACACTGCTCCTACATAAGCTATAGTGACCTTCTCTGCACACCTCTGAGGCGTGTGAGAAAAAGTTGTTGTGTCTTTCGGCTTTTCCCGGTTAGGGGTCACCACAGCGAAACTCCAGTCCGCTAATGATTGGCAGTAGATTTTTACGTGCCGAGTTGCTGGCCCTGATGCACAACCTTCAATGAAGGTAAGCCCATTCATGCATGTCTCCACACAGAAGACGCTCTAACTGAGAATCGAACAGGACATCTTACTGTGAGGCGACAATGCTACTGCAGCACCACCACCGCAGTTATTTGTCTGCAGTCCTCACGCAATAAACAGGTTTTAATGCAAGAACAGTTAAATAAATATCTACAACCACCCCCAAAAAGCCACAGCTAATGACTTTGCACACATCTGAGCAGGGCTAACTTTAGAATAGGTCAGACTTGGGGCACAGGCTACCAATAAGACCATGCCAAAATCCATTCATACAGTCTGGGGTGTGGAGGCCACTAGGGCCCTGTAAGTTAGAAGGGTATGGGTGTTCTGTGATGCATTTTATGCCTTATGTTTGAAAGACAATTCGTTAACTGCATCTTTCCTACTACCCAGGCATACCTCTCGACTGTCCAGATTTTCACAAAAAATCCAGAGTTTTGCTTCATATTTTTAGTCTGTTCCTCATAACATCTGTGGTTTTCTTTTAAATCATTGAGGATTGAAGTCACTAAACAGCATACATCTGACTTTCAGACTTCACATTCTTCAGAAAATAAATGCTAATACAAAATGTCTAACTTTAATAGCTTTCTAAGTTTATAAGAGTAACATTTAAAATCTGTTCCTTGAACTTTGCCACCCATTTCTTGTGCTTAGAAGTTGAAAGGTATGTACCTGAAAGAGTAGTGTATGTGCCTGACATTACTGTGCGAGTCCATAGATAGAAAAATGGTGATATTTTTCCAAACACACACACGTGCGCCCACACTTACATGCGCACACACACACGCACACACACACAGCCCCTGACAAGCCAGGTATATCACAAGATGCTCAAACACACACTGCATGCTCACATTCAGTGAAAACAGAGGAATGTCAGGGAGCTGGTAGAAAGCACAAAAGGAAACAGGGAGGGCAAACAGAAAATATCATAGCCAGGAACTCAACCTGAATAAAGTGCAGTCACATGACAACGCTATGTACTGCTGTGCCGGTGAGCAGTTGCTTTCAAAGACATCCTGCTACTGTCAAACCACCACAGACAGCCACTTATATGGAAGACTGATATTTGTGATTATAAGTGAAATAATTGCAAATGAGTTACTCTTAAATCCCCTGAAAATCCCCTCCCCACACCCAATCATAAGCCATAGCAATACAGTTTGACATGGACTTCATTTAATGTGTTACACTGTCATTACTGCTGACACACCATATCACTGACTGTTTAACAGCAATTATACGACTGGCTATTAATATCCAAAAACAAGCACGCTGATTGGCCAGCCCAAACAGCATGCCCGTTGTAAATCCGAGAATATACCAATGGGAAAAGGTCTGGTCACCTGCTCTTTTTCCCATTAGTACATCTTGCAATTTTTTCACTCTTCTTTTTTTAAAACTAACAAAAAATAAAAACAGAAGACCTGAACTGAACGACAGAGATGGCGCAGACAAAAATAAAAGGATAATCAGGTAAGTTATGCAAAACTATAGAAACTTACCTGATTATCCTTTGTCTGTCTCGGCTCCGCCTCGTTCATTAAGTCTCCCGGTTTCTTTTTTTTTTTCTTTGTTTTCAACAAAAAACAAACAAAAAACCCCAGAGATCTTCCTTTCTCCATTGCCTCCTTTGCACAACACTGATGTACTGCCTAACTGTGAGAACACAAGTCCCATACGCATGCGTAGTACATCAGAAAAAGCCCAAGGATACCACAAAACTGCGGTAGGGCAGCACAGAGGCATTATGCAAAGACATTATTTAAGAAAAATAAGTATTTTATTTCTTAAACAATGTCATTGTGTAATAGCAATAACTGACTCTGTGGTTGTGGTATATTGAAATTTACCCACGGTTGGCTTTATTTACCACACCAACCATGGGTAAAAATCTTCAATATACCACACCACATCATTGGTTATTACTGCAGGGGCAAGTCGCTTTTATTCATAAGGGCCTCTGTACTCATTAATTACAGCTATTTTACTGACTGTACACTTCAGATGTCTGTGCATTAAAACAAACTAATTGCAATAACTGTCATGGTAATTCAAGCTGGGTTCACACAAACACCAAGTAATTACAGTAAAATATTCCATCAGACTTCACACAAATATGCACTTGTCTAGCAAAGCCAGATCAGTGATTGTTTAAACTGAGCAAAATATAAGGGGGTTGATTATTTTTATCTACAGACAGCTCCCACGTACATACAGCATTTATAGCCACCTCTGTAAAAGCTACAAATACCAAACTATAACCGTGATCTCTCTTCTCATTATAATTATCCCTTTCTCAGCATCATACACAGGCTACTACAAGGAGACTTCTGCCTCCCAGATAAAGCCTCAGCAGAACCTATCCTGTCAGACCTATTACATATTTACAGTTCCTAAATGTCCCCGATTTTGGGATCTCAAACTATGTTGCAACGTAGCTAGACATGTTGGAGGAATAGGTATTTATCACAGAGAATACCTGTTCTGTGGAGCCATCTTCCAAGCTATATAAAGAAAAATACTTCTGTTACTCTGTTCAAATGTAAGCTGGAAGAATGGTGTGAAACCATAAATTCATTCCTGGTTTAGCACCCATGTTCCTCATGGACTACGGCAACAAGTAAATAAACAAACATGTCCTTATTGTCCAGCCTCTCGGTTATTTGCATGCAAAATGTAAGTGCTATAAACTACCATGGGAATGTAAGGCTAGGCTTCTTAACATATTCACAGATCAACAGCCTAGTAGGTACCTATGAACTTATGAAAAACACTAATTCATTTCAGACAAGTTCTACATAAAATGTAGCCACACACACTGAAGTATTCAAAATTTGCTTCACACACATCAGATAAATCCTGCAAAGCCAGCATAATAAGCAAACAGCATTTATACTTTTCCTCTACAGATAACAAATAGGTAAAAACCCTTAACTAATGAGCAAAGTCAGAGATTATACTGTTCTTAAACATTTTGAAAAATGGTAGAACAAGGTTTGCATTTTCTGAAAGGATATAAAGTCTGAAATGCCAATGTTTGCCATTATTTGTGTGTACAGTCCCTAACATTTTAACAGAAAATTGCAAATTTTTATGAGGAACAAACATATGATACAAAATCAGGGACATTCAGTAAAATCACAGACTACTCAGATGTACGTGTATCTGATGTCTACCCAGTATTTATAAAACTCCCTGAACGAAAAAAAAAAAAAATCCATGAAGACTGGGATCATCTGCTCTTTTTAAATTCCCAAATAAGCACTTAGAATTGGTTATCCTAGCAACCAGTCTCTAGCGTTTACCTGACATTCATTTACTGATTCTCAGCTTCACTGAAACAGGGACATACCAGAACCCTGATTAGGATAAAGCATGTAATCAGATAATGAACATTATTTTTTTCTTACCTCACATTAATTTACCTATTACCTTTATCCTAAACAGGGTTATACTGCAATCATGTTTAGATAAAGGGTGTAATTGGTGAATGAATGATCTTTTTTTAACATTGTATTCACTTAACCAGTTTTATCTGAATCAGGGTTATAATGCATGCCTGTTGAGATAAAACACGTAATTAGATCAGAAAATCTGCAATCTTTTTTTCCCCTTTACCACCCCCCAAACAACTGCAGCTTTTGCTGTGGTTGCCACATAATGATGGATGACTAGGGAGGGCCCTTTCCCTGCAGCCACAGGTGCCTAATGCTGGCTATGGATGAAATACATTACTGACATTTCCTACATTTAGTCAAGATGTCTTATGTTGGGGGGATGCCTTTATTTTACGGTTAGAATGAGATGAAGCATACTGCAACGAACAGTACTGCTAACAATTGTTTATTCTGGCAGAGGGAGTGCTGCCTCTGTCAGTGTGTGAAAAACTGAAATATATAACTGTGGACAGTTTTGCTTGTATTTTGATACTGTGTGTATTATAGTAGGGCTACTGTCATATTATGGTAATGAGCTAAAATATTATTATGGTTAGCATTTCTTGAATCTAGTCATTCAAACATGCCCACTATACCATTATATACACATATATCAACAGCATTATGGTTATTTAATGCGTTTGTAGGAGCTTGCTGCCCCTGGATTGGAAACAAACACCTAGAGATAAAAAGGTACCTATGTAGATATCCTCCAACTGCTAGTTATGTTGATATGTAGAATGTGAAAAGGTAGGCCCCCCCAACTAAAACATTTTTGAAGATGTAGCGTTTGGAAGGTATTGGTATGATAACAGTAGAGAACAACACAGTAGGCACACAATGCGACTAGTAGCAATGAAGGCAGGCACAGCTGTATGATGTACAGAGAATTAATTCAATGGTAGAAAACAAAATGTTGATATTTTCCCTATATTGTGAAACCTCCATCTTGAAGTAGTAACTGTAGTTCTGAGGAAATCTTTTCTCCAGGACATAGGTTAGAAGCAGCACAGAAGGCGGCAACAAAAACGGTGTAGTCTTCATCAGAAGTCATCTAAAGAAAGGCTAAAAGATGTACACAGTCTTGAAGAAAGAAGGTGGAGGGATACAACAGAAACATTTAAGTGCCTCAATGGAATCATCAGAGTCTAAGTAAACATGCTATTCTAAAAATGAGAGGTTTG
Source organism: Protopterus annectens (assembly GCF_019279795.1). NCBI lineage: Eukaryota > Metazoa > Chordata > Ceratodontiformes > Protopteridae > Protopterus > Protopterus annectens. The sequence goes on along the minus strand of NC_056727.1, from coordinate 1,242,227,402 downwards.
GGAATACAATTAGAATTTTTAAACACAGGATTAAGCTTCAATGGAGAAAAGAGAAAGTATATTTTTCAGAGGAAGAATAGTGGATAACAGAAGGGCCTTTCTGAAAAGGTAGTATCAAAAATAGTGTCAAATTTCAAGAATACATGTGACAGACAAAGTCATTAGGTCAAGAGGAAGAAAATTAGTTGTTGTTCATTAAGCAGAATTTGCAGCTTATTCAGAAGGTAAGCATGTGGAAAGACTGCACGGGCCATTCAGTCTTTCATCTATCATTAAAATGTGTTTCTACATACATCAACTACAATTGGTCAGGCTGAGAACTGCACGTTTGTTTGTATATGCATATATGCAAACAGAAATGCATGCATTCACTGCAGCCTGTGATTGCCAGTCTACGTATTGATGCAAAAAATCATTGGCACTGGTTCCGGGTAAGACTGGGGCTCACCAGCTCTAACCAGAAGTATGTGGAGTATCTGGCAATTTTGTGTGTGTATTGGGGGAGGAAGGGGACCAAGAAGCTGTAGCTGTATGTATGTAAAAAATACTTACATACTGTTCATAAACAGTTTTCCCTTGGCTAATTTCCACTCACTTGGGTAAAACTGTTTAAATATATGGCAGTGGAAAGAGTGAGGCTCCTCCTAGGCTGGGAGCTATTACTAACTGGATAGTGGTCCGTGGTTATCTTCATGATTCGTCATGAGATCAAGTAGTGTGTCTCGCTGTTTCCTTTTTCTCCTCTGACTTTCCAGGTTCTGCTGTACCCATTGCATTGTTTATCATTAGTATCAGGGTTCCAAAGGGCTGCATATTATGGCTAATGCTCTTAACTCTAGTTTTGTGTGTCACATACTCTGTGATATATGCAGGTTCTGCAGTTCTGTTTCATCCACTGATCCCACTAATCTAGGTGGTTTGAAAATCAAATGTATTTTAGTTAATGAATGGTTAAATTTGATGAACCTTGTACTTAATATTTCAAAAACAAATGCTATGGCATTTCTAGTCAGCAGTGCAAATATTACAATATGTCTTGTTCTAGGTGATATTTACACAACATTACCTTAGATAACTAATGATAAATATTTACATATAAACCATGATTCTGATGTGAAAGTCTCACTAATATGACAAAAAGTGCAACCTCTTAGCAAATGATTTTATAGATAGCACTGCTTTTCCAAATCTGCTTCTTTATTTGACATTTCTAGTATGATTCTTTATTTACTGCATTATTGTTTCTGCAATGTTTAAGCAACAAAATACTACACTCACTCATCTTAGTACCACCTATGGATAAGTTTACAGAGTTTTTAAATGCTCCAAAACCAATTTATCTAACACTCATGAAGAATCTCCAGTATATTAATGTACTTTTCACCCTGAACTTTGTGTATGTGTGTGTGTGTGTGTGTGTGTGTGTGTGTGTGTGTGTGTGTGTGTGTGTGTGTGTGTGTGTGTGTAAGATTATGACAATACATCAAAATGCACAAGCATGAAGCACAGCTGATTGATGCTTGCATTTTTGACAAACAACTTACCAGAAAGCCACAACAGTCAATACATAAAAGACCACAAAAGGAAAAATATTTGTTTGTGATTTGTGCACCAAAGCCCTAATACTACGAATAATGATAGTGTTGTGGAAAGGGCTTTTCTAAGGGGCAGGGACAGGGTCAGCATGCTGTAGTAAAGGAGCAAATACAGCTCCATGCATTACAAAGAATTATGACCAAGTTTCACCAGTCATGACTCGTATTGCGCGTTCTTGACATGGATGACAAGATATACCTCTAAAGCTTCCCTCTTGAAGTGAATTTCTCAGCATCAATGTCTCAAGCACATAATTTGGTTATGATTGGAGACTGATCATAATCTCCAACGGAAATGACTGCTCTTAGTAATGAGCTGTGACATACACCAACGGGCGCAATCCTACCACAGACAGGGTTCCATTAACTGCAGCCTTGTACCTTATTTCCATTCCATTTTAACGTATTACCAATTAACGGAATTAAACTTACTTTCATTTTAAGACATCAGCTGGCAAACTATTTCATAAATATATAGTGCTTAGAACAATGCTTGTACATTTACTAACATCTAGATATTGTTTTTGATCTTCTACCAGATTAATTTCTCAACCTGTCAAAGAAATCTATCACATTTCTCATGCCTCCTCCCCAATTAATACCACCATGGTCCTCTGTTCGATAAAGCAAGATTGAAGTCAAAGCTATGGTTTTACCAATTCTTCACTAACAACTTATTTCAGCCTTATTTCTTGAACTTTAATTACCATATTATTTCTCCTTACTGACTACCATGTTAAGTAAGATAAGAAGCTGGGCTTGTAGAGGGTCAACCATTCTTTATCCAAGTTCTCTCAGAATCCCTTGGTTTGAAACTAAACTACTGCCCGATCTCACTGCTGTAAGCCTGTTCAGGAGAATTTCTCCTCTTTGTACCTTAGAAATTTATGTAACTTAAGGATCTCTATGGATAGAACTTCCTCATATTTTATATTTACTGTCTCATCTTTGGCCTTATAGTTCTTTTATTTTCCTGTAAAACAATATGTATGTAATTATGAATTCCCACCATCATGCCTGCCACCACCACAATCCACTGAACAGTGTAGTCTATGCATAATCATTCAAGTTATTCCAATTGTTTCTTTATATTACCCTTATCCAACCCCATTCTAATCTAATTCTAATCTCATATATCTGCTTAATTTTTAAACACCTTTCCTTTCTTTGGCAGCTTTTCCTTTGTTGTAGACATCAACCTAATGAATCACAGTTGTTTGCTAAGTAAATCTTACATTTTCAAGCCCTATTAAAAATGAAAACACAGGCGTGCTGTTTGTGAAACCTATGCACTTTGTTACACTAACCAGGTAAATGGAGGGGTCACATAACCCTTCCGAGTCACTACAGAAGCAGAATATACAGAAATATTACAAAAGGAAAGCAAATACCTACTCATGTATAAACTTTATGTATGCAATGCATACATATTATGTAATGCATTTGATTGTGACCACACACACAAGTGAAAATGTTTGCTGTAAAATGTGCATATCAAATATAGAATACTAACTGACTGAAACTTAAACTGTATACACAGTGTAGCAGAAACAATACATTTGCAAACCTCTCAACTTCTTAAAGCAAGAAATTTGGACAAAGACAAAAATAATTTGGAGAGGCCTAAAACTAGGGACACCTTTTAAATATTCCTCTTACAAACTTAGAAAGTTGATAGAATAACAGGGTTTGCATTAACTGAATTTTCTGAAGAATATTAAGTCTGAAAATCAAATGTCTACAATTATTTTCTGACTTCAGTCCTCAGTGATTTGCCAGAAAATTGCAGTTTTATGAAAAATGGACCAAAATATGAAGAAACAATCTGGACAGTCTGCGAAAATCTTGGTAGCTGAGAGCTATGTACATGAGATGGTTGCTCCAAGCTCAGTGCAGTATATTTATGGAGGAGTCAAAACAACGTTCATTTTCAATTAAAAAAAAACACACAAGCCAACATTTGTTTAACACATTTCTGGTTACACTTGTAAATTTTCAAAATGAAATGTAATAGTCCGTGCCATGGGAATAGCTGGGGTGGGGTGAAGGGAGCAGCTGCCCCAGCTGTAAGGTGTAAGAAGGTACAAACACAGATGTTGATGGTGTGGAAATCAAGTACCAGCATTCAGAAATGAATGCCAATACTGTACTTGTTACAGTTGAAGTGCTGAAGAGTTTTGTGTGCAGTACTTATAACTGTAGCAATATCCTTATTACATTTAGAACAAGCTATCTGCTGCAGTTCCAGAGTTCAAACTGTTTTTCTTCCACAGAAAGAAATGTGTGAAGAAACAGAACATGGTTCAACTGTAAAAAAAATTAATATGCTTCATTCTTCAGATAAGTTATCCCGACCCCCCCCCTCCAAAAAAAAAAAAGTTAAGTCACCATTTCTGACCGTAATTTCCTACCTGATTCTGAGTATCTCTTATGACTAACAACACTGGTGAAGATGTTTGTTGCAAATTTCGATACAAGGTCTTCAGGCTGAATCCATGCACCAGTGTGCTGTATGCCAAGTACCAAGGGTAGCCTACTGTCCGAGGTGGCAAGTGGTCAGAAATCTGTGGAATTATAGGACAGTTAAATATTAGGAAATAGTGAAATACATACAAGTTCATAACTGTAAATAGTACAAAGCTACGCCAATTATAAACTATAGCTAATTTGTAAAACTGAATTCACATTCTTGTACTGGAAAAAATTAAAATAACTGGTTGTTAAATTGCCACAGAGAAGTCCAGCTGCATGTTGAAGACTGATGGAGCCAATACTATGACTTAGGTGACCACAGTTTAATCATCAGTCCTGGCACAAAGGCTGGATTTTATGAGACAGAGTTATTAAGGGTCCAAGCCCACTCAGCACTCTCATGTTGGAAGATGGGGATGTGCACACTTGAGGGCAAATACACAAGGCATGACTGGCCTGGTGGAGACTGGAGGGGAAGGACAGCCTAGTGCTGGCATCCACTGCATGTCAATCTAAGGAGACCATTAAGCTGAATGTGAATGTGAGTGAGTGAGTGAGTGAGTGAGTGAGAGAGTGAGAGTGAGTGAGTGTGTATGTGTGTGTGTGTGTGTGTGTGTGTGTGTGTGTGTGTGTGTGTGTGTGTGTGTGTGTGTGTGTGTGCACGCGAAGGGTTGGTGTTGTGTACTTAAGAATATTAAGTTGGTTTTAATTTCTTTCAATTTCCATTACAGTCAAGCATCAGCAATATATGTGGTAAATGGTTATCTTTGGTGGTCTGGGCAGGATGCTTATAAGAGCAACTAATTAGTAACAGTGAATAGCATTTCCATCATATAGCACTTGACTTTCTGGTTGAGTTACTGGGTGTGGCTTCTTTTGTGATGAGTCGGCATTTCCTCCCTGTATCTGTGCGCATTTATTCATGTGCTCTGGTTTCCTCCAGCACCATAAGAAAGCGGTGTAGATGTAATGGCATTTTTGCAATTTGCTTAAGTGGTAAGCATGCAGTGTGTGTGTGTGTGTGTGTGTGTGCGTGGGTGTGTGTGTGTGTGTGTGCGTGGGTGTGTGCGTGTGTGTGTGTGTGTGTGTGTGTGTGCGTGTGTGTGTGTGTGTGTGTGTGTATTCACTTGTAAATCATGGATAGATGTTAATATATGTGTGAAAAATCAGTGCATCTTGTGATAGACCTGGCCTGTCATGGGACAAATTAGGTGTCAGTGAATGTGTATATGCATGTGTGTTTCTGTATGTACTATCCCCCGGTGCTGGACAGAGTACTTGTGTGGGTGCAAACATAAAATTTCTAGGTAGCAATATAAAACAAAAAGTAAGTTTGTGGGGGCCCTGTGACTCCCACACCCCTTGCTGTGTAAGAGGATTTTAACAGAGACGTAGTACAGGCCTCTGCCCTGGATCCCTCTAGTCTAAAACCAGTTGTGCTCAGAGGGAGGTGTGCACAAAGTTTGCTGTAGTTGGTGGTGAGGTATGAGGATAGCAAGGCCATCATTTCTTTAACTTTCCTCACAATCCAACTCCTGCACAGAAGGTCACTGAATCTTGGGGGGGGGGGGGGGGGGGCAGTGTGGTCATTATTATTTATTTTATTTGACATTTGTTTACCGGACTAGTCCGACTGGGTCAAAAGAACCCATTTTCAGTGGAGGCCCTGAGAGAAAAGCTCCAGATAGAGACCATAATATAGTGCTTTTTTTAGGCAATGTCCTGAAGACAAAATTACCACAGTAACAGCTACAAGCAAACGAAATCTGAGGGTTATGCTACTCATCGCTAGAAGTCTAAATCTCAAAAATGCACTTGCTCAAAGCATTCCTTAAAATGGAGAACATCAACATCTGTGCAGTGACCGAGACCTGGTTCAAGGCTCTGGAGAGAACCCCAGCACTACCAGGCTATAATTCATACCACACCTTTTGTTCACTAAACCTGCACCAAAGCACTAAGGGTGGTGGCTTCTCCATATTCATACAGGATATGCACACCTGCAGACTAGTAGCCCAACATAACGCATCAGAGATACTTCAGGTACAACTAACATTGAGTAAAACTGCAATCCAGGTTGTAGCCTGCTACAGCTCCCCCACCATGTCCCAAGACTCCCACTCTACATTCCTAAACACACTGGAAAATATTAGGGTACAATCCAATACCCTTATACTGAGAGACTTTAACTATCCCTCCATTAACTGGGAAAATTACTCATGTACCAACTCACCTGGTTAACGTTTTCTGGAATTCATTAATTCCAATGCCCTGGACCAATTCATTCTTATCCCCACCAGGGGTAGAAAAGTACAGTTTTGTACCTACCATAAATGTAGATGTTCGAGGATCCACATTGCTGCAGTCCTAACCATTGGGTAGTCCGCTGTCCAGTCGGCCCGAATACCAAAGTATATGGCTGACGTCGGTCAAGGCGCATTAGACTGACGTCAGTACGTCAGGGTACTAATGCGCATGACCGACGCCATATCTTCAGTCTTTTCTTGCCCCAGATGTCAGAAGACCCTAAAAAGACAAGGCCCAAACCAAAACACCAAAAAGCCCTGCACCAAACTTATATACAATATATATATATATATATATATACAGATGTACAATAATATACAGCAACTCACACCACCACCCCTAAACACAGAGGGGAAGGCGGGAGGGTAAATTGGACTGCAGTAATGTGGATCCTCGAACATCTACATTTATGGTAGGTACAAAACTGTACTATGTTCTTCATTCCACATTGCTGCAGTCCTAACCATTGGGTAGAATCCCAAAGCAGAGGTAAGGGAGGCTGGCAAATCATAAAGAAGCAGGAGCTGCCAACATGCCTTGCAAAATGGCTGTGGCAAAACCAGCCCTAGATTTAGAGTAGAGAGGAAGGTGGTAATGCTTAGAGAAAGTATGCACTGAACTCCAAGTAGCTGCCTCTAAAATATCCTTAGTTGCCACCCCCCTTAAAAATGCTGTTGAAGTGGCAGTAGCCCTAGTGGAATGAGGCCTAATCCCAGCTGGAATCTCCTTGCCATGATGGGAATAACAAAAGAAATGCAAAACCCAATCCACTTAGAAATAGTTTGCTTAGACACAGGCTTGCCCTGAGAACTCAAAGCAAAAGAAACAAACAACTGCTGAGACTGCCTGAAATCCTTAGTCCTGCTTAAATAATAACGCAACTGCCTATGTACATCTAAAGTGTGCAAAATCTTTTCCCCTTTATTTTGGGGATCTGCATAGAAAGTAGGCAAATGAATAGTTTGGTTTAAAGCCACACTAGAAACCACCTTGGGCATAAAGGAAGGATTAGTTCGTAATGATACCCTATCCTTATGGAAAATCAGAAAGGGCTCTACTGCCATAAGGGCCTGTAATTCAGAAAGCCTTCTTGCAGAAGTAATAGCCAACAAAAAGCAGTCTTCCATGACAAATATTTTAAATCAGCAGTACCGCAGGCTCAAAAGGTTGTAGAGTAAGTTTTTCCAACACAAAATTGAGATCCCAAGCAGGAGTAGGAGCTCTACGTGGGGTCTTATATTCTTTGCCCCTCTGAGAAACTGCTTGAACAAAGGATGCGAAAACAATGGTGGGTCACAATCATAGTGAGCTGAAATTGCTGCAGCATGAATCTTAATGGAAGAGAAGGACAAACCTTTGTCCAATAACTCAGTAAGATATTGAAGAGCCACACTCAAATTAGGCTCAGAAATCTCCAAATTCTTTGCTGCACTCCAAAATAAAAATCTCTTCCATTTTTCTGCATACACTTTCCGTGTACTAGGTCTTCTAGCTTCCATAATCACATTTAAAACTTGTTGAGGAAGTTGAGACCGGCTGTCTCTCAAAACAGAATATGCCATGCTGTTAGATGAAGAGAACGAAGCTTGACATTGAGCAGGTGGCCTTCTCTCTGAGACAACAGGTGCGGAATCAAGGGTAAAGGCCATGGAGGCTTCTTTACTAGACTCCTCAGTAATGGGTACCAGTGCTGCCGAGGCCAATCTGGAGCTATTAAAATCATCCTTGGCTTGTCTTGTCTGACCTTTAGAAGCACCTTTGGAAGAAGAGGCAGAGGTGGAAAGCATACACATGAAGATTTTTCCAACTGAAAGAAAGAGCATCCACTTTCCAAGCTGTGTGATGTAACCTCTTTGTGCAAAACTTTGGCAGCTGGTGGTTTAGTGGAGAAGCGAACAGATCTATGTCTGGAGTTCCCCAGGACACTGTCAACCTTTGAAATACATGAAGATCCAGTTTCCACTCGTGGGGATCCATGATTTGTCTGCTTAACACATCTGCTAAGGAGTTCTGTGCTCCGGCAGAAACCTTGCCTGAAGAGTTAGTTGCAAGCTGAGCGCAGTCTCCCATAAAATCATTGCTTGCCTGCACAATGGGTAAGAATGTGTTCCCCTTGTTTGTTGATGTACCACATGACAGTTGTGTTGTCTGTTAGAATCAACACCTGCCCTGGAAGAAGTAACTCCTTGAAAGCCATTAATGCAAACTGGACTGCTAACATCTCTTTCATGTTGATATGTAGATGCTGTAGTCTGACAGGCCACTTGTCTTGTATCCACTTTCCATTTAGATGAGCTCCCCAAGCAATGTCTGAGGCATCTGTCGTTAGAATCTGACTCGCCTCTGGCCGGGTCACAGAGAGTCCCTTGTTTAGGTGACATTCCTGAGCCCACCACAAAAATTCCTTTTGAATGCAAGGTATTATTTGAATGACAGTGTCCAAATCCTGGCAGTGCTGTGTCCATACATTTTTTAGATACCATTGCAGCTTCCTCATATGCAGTTTGGCATTGGGAAGCACCAGAATACAAGATGCCATGAACCCTAATGCTTGAAGGACTGTCCTTGCAGTCAGCACGGACTGATGAGATAGTTGATGAAAGTCAAGGGATAGACTCTGTTGTTTGTCCGGGGTTAAAAAGGCCATCTGGGCTGCTGTATTCAGTCTCACACCCAGAAAGCACATGTCTTGAGAGGGTACTAGACTGGACTTTATTTCGTTCACAGAATACCCTAGGCATCTTAGCACTGCTATAACATATTCCAGATGCTGTAGAAGGCCTTCCTTTGCTTGAGCCAGAATCAGGCAGTCGTCCAAGTAAGGATAGATTTGAATTCCTTTTAGTCTGAAGTAAGCTATCACTGGAGCCAGAACCTTTGTGAATACTCTGGGCGCAGTAGATAAGCCAAAGGGCAATGCAGAGAACTGATAATGAGAATTTCCAGCTCGAAAACGCAGATACTTCCTGCAACTTAGTCTTATAGGCACATGAAGGTAAGCTTCCTTGAGATCTAAAGTTACCATCCAGTGGTCTTTGCCCAGCAGAGGTAAAAGCTGTTGTAACGTCAACATCTTGAACTTGGGAATGTCCAGATAAGTGTTGAGGATAGATAAATCCAAAATTGGTCTCCACGTGTTCCCCTTCTTTGGTACTAGGAACAGGCGAGAATAAAATCCTAGGCCCCTTTCGGATACAGGGACTGGCTGAATGGCCCCTATTTGGAGTAACAGAGAAATTTGCTTGTGAGCCTCTTTCCTTTGTGTAGGAGGAACGTCTGGCATGCCTTTGAAAGGGGCAATGTATGGAAATAAAACCTGTAACCGTGGTGAATGATATCCAACACCCATCTGTCTTGAGTAATTAAATCCCAATTTTCTTTGAAAAGAGACAGTCTTCCTCCCAAAGGAGTTGCCAGACGAGAATCTACTGGCAGCTGAAAAAGCAGGTCATTGGGTCTGTTTACGAAAGGACTGACCCCTGCCCTCACCAGAAGTCTGAGCAGGTGAACTCCTGATCTAGGCCTAAAAGAACCTTGAGCTCTGCCCCTACCACGTCTAGACCTACCCCTAGACTGGGAATCATAAGCAGGATATGTCCATCCCTTAGTAGGCCAATTTCTACTAAACTTCGGTGGCTGCACCTGCAAAAAATCTTTAACAGTTTGCATAGACTTAGCTTTGTCCTCCATTTTCTTCAGGACTGCTTCCACAGGCGAACCAAACAACACATCAGACTGTAAAGGAGCATCCAAAATCCTTGTCTTAACATGCTCAGCTAAATTCTGATCCCTCAACCAGGCATGCCTGCGAAGAACAGAACTAGTGGCAGCCACCCTCGAGGAGGCCTGCACAGCATCAAAACCACATTGCAAAGAATGCTTACCCACTTGTTCAGACACATGAAGTAAATCCAGCAACTCTTTACACTCTATACCTTCCGCCAAAGCATCCACCTTAGATTTCAATTGTGAAAGGAGATAATTTTGATATTTTAGCATGTGAAACTGACAATTCAACGCTCTCATGGCTAGAGTGGAAGAAGTATACACTTTCTTTCCCCACCTATCCAAAGCCCGTGCCTCTTTATCAGTGGGAACAGGATTTTTAACCACAGAGGCCTTAACACCTTTAGGCCCCTGAGAAACAGTGTCTGGGTCCGCCCTAGGACTCTTAAACAAATACTTATGAGCTTGGGCACCCTATAGTACCTATCAGGTTTAACAGGAGCAGGAGGCAAAGAGTCAGGGTTCAGGGAAGCCTCTGCAAAAACATCTTCCACCACATTCAACACAGGAGGTATAGCTAAGGGCCTATGTTGTGGTAAAAATAAGAATTCCCTAAGCCTTTTCCTGGAATCAGAGTAATCTTGGCCTTCCCATTTAAAGTGTTCCCTCATGGAATGCAGAGTCTCTGAAAATGAGAAATCCTCAGGAGGAGAAGCTGTAGGTGTGGAATCATCCACATCAGAATCAGAATAAGGAGGAAAGTCCTGCAATTCTTCCGCAGAAGACTCCGAAGCCTCTGAATACTGTTCCAAACTCTCAAAGTCAGGTTCCACCCTAGGCCTCTTATCAGGAGGGGGCATAGAGCCTCTAATCATAGTAATTAAATCTTCTGCCATTTTAAGCATATGTTTCTTAGGCACAGAACCTGAAGTGCTAGGAGAAACCCCCACTGTAGCTGAACTTGGCCTACCTCTGAAAGAAGTTTTGGCAACAGTAGGAGAAGCTCTAACTAACTTGGGAACAGAGGGAAGAACAGTTACCTGAGAAGCCCCCTCAGCCTGGCCTACCTCCTGAGAGGGCACATCCTGTAACAATAAAGTGTCTGCCTGAGACTCCAAAGAAACTCCCGGCAAAACCTCTGGCTCCACAGAGCCTTCTAAAGAACCGACGTCCGGGACTGCCGGTTCATCAACCCTAGGCTTCGCTGTTTTGTCTTTGCGCTTCTTAGACGAAGCGGGCGTCGGAGCATCCGACGGCATTTTGTAATTACAACGCTTCCCAAACACTAACCTGGCACAGTCTAACCTTCTCTTAATAGTGCGTTTATTAAATCTAGCACAAGAGCGGCAACCAACAACATCGTGCTCAGGCCCTAAACAAGGTATACACAGAGTATGGTAATCCCTATGAGGTATCTGTTTCCCACAAGAAATACAGTTATTCACTTTTTCTGACATCCGGTTAAATACTGAGGCAAGAAAAAAAGAAATGCTCCCCAACGGGGTACTTAGCCAACTTTGATTCGGTCTGAAACTCCGACTTCGGAAATATTTCAGAACGCCAACCTGCACTCGCAAGAACTGCTTCTGCATCGGACCATGCGGCAAAAAAGACTGAAGATATGGCGTCGGTCATGCGCATTAGTACCCTGACGTACTGACGTCAGTCTAATGCGCCTTGACCGACGTCAGCCATATACTTTGGTATTCGGGCCGACTGGACAGCGGACTACCCAATGGTTAGGACTGCAGCAATGTGGAATGAAGAACATCATCTTTGACCTGGTCATTACTAACATGGACGACCGTTGCTCTACACCAGAAATCAACTCCTCCCTGGTCAGATCTGACCATAAGCTAATCACCATGGATATCCACATTCCACACTCACCCCCTAAAGGAAACCACTATAAAAAACTTCTCTAAAGCCAATTTTGGGCTTCTAAAAACAGAGGTGGCTAACTTCACGATGCCCATGCAAATGGAAAATAGGTGCATGACAGCTGAATCATACACCAGTGCACTGTATGAGCATATACACAAATGCATGGAACAGGCCATATCAAACAGAACCAAGACACTTTCCTCCTATAAAAGGAAGTCAATCTGGTGGTCCCCTATCATAAACAAACTCTACAACAGAAGGAAAAAACTGTTGCAGAAAAGGGTGAAGTCCCAAGACTGGAACAACTCCTTTGTTAGCCTCAGCAAAAATCCTCTAAACTTACCTACGAAAACAAAATTGCTGCAGATTCTAAAGACAACCACAAGGTATTCTATAGTTATGTCAAAAATCTACATGGAAATACTCAGATCTGTTCTGAGTTATAGCACAATGGCAATACATATACAGAGCCAACTGATATTGCCAACATACTGGCAGACAGCTTCAGTGCGAACTTTACCCTCCATCACCCCCTAAAGGGCCTATTATAATACCTGAGGAATGCCAAGTCCCTGTTATCACGGCAACACAGGTGAAAAATGCACTGTCCAAAGCCAAGAATACAGCTTCCATGGGACCTGATAATATCCCTGGCTGTGTTCAATATGAATTACAAAGTGAACTGGCACCACACCTGAGTACCCTGTTCAATCACAGCCTCATTTCAGGCTTTGTTCCTACCGAGTGGCGCACTGCTATGGTCATCCCATTCTACACAGGGGGAGTGACTACAGACCCTGGAAACTACCTACCCATTAGCCTGACAAGTCCGATATGTAAGGCTATGGAGCGCATCATCATGGACCTTATAAATAGGGACATAGGGAATCTCCAAACTCTGGACCCCATGCAGTTTGCATTTGTGAAAGGTAGATCATGCCTGCTCAACCTGATAGACTTCTTCAAGTCTGTCACCAGAGCTATGGATATGGGCAGGGTAGTTCACACAGCCTACCTAAATTTTGCCAAGGCCTTTGAGACCATCCCTCACTCAGGAATCATAGATAGACTCACTAAACTAGGCATAAACCCCTATACCATTAGATGGAGTTGCCAACTGGCTCACTGACAGAACCCACACTGTGAAAGTAATGTACTCCAAATCTGACTACTGACCAGTTACAAGTAGTGTAACATGGGGAATGGTCCTAGGTTCTCTCCTGTTTGGCATCTACTTCTCTGAAGTTCAAGCCAACACAAAAAGACTCCGGCTGACCAAGTTCGCAGATGACCACAAACTGGGAGCCATTATTGATTCTCCAACTGATGTAGACATTCTACAAAAAGGCCTCATTGAGACCAATGAATGGTGCCAGAAACACGGCCTTAAGTGCAATGCCAAAAAGTGCACTGTCATTCCCTTTGGGAAAAATTCAGTGCCCATGGACTACCACATAGGCGATAGTCCACTAAACACTGAATGTGTGATGAGACCTGGGTACACAGGTTGACAACAACCTGTCCTTTGAGAACCACATTGCCACTGTAGTCAGAAAGTCCTGTTTTGTGGCACATCTCATTACAAAAGGTTTCTCATCTAGGAAGAAAGAGGACATAATCCCTCTCTACTCGTCCCTCATCAGACCTATTATAGAATACAATGTCCCATTTGGTATGTACCTCACTAGACACCTACAACAACTGGAAAGGTCACAAAAATACCTCACTAAGAGGATCTTAGGCCTTAGGCACATGCCCTATATGGACAGACTCAAAAAAACTCCAGTTATACTCTGTCTCATATCGCCTACTTAGAGGTGATCTCTGCTCGACCTACAAAGCCATGTCTGACCAGAGCTGTTAGATATTCAACACGTAAAGAAATCCCAATCCCTCCGTGCCACACGCTCCAGGGACCTAAACCTCATTACCACAATAAACAGAACATGCTGGAGGGACAGGTTCTTAACCCAGAGACATCCCATACTCTGGAACAAACTTCCCATTCACATCAAGCAGAGCACTTCACTGTCCCTCTTTAAGAGAAATCTTGACGAGCCGATGGGCAATAGAAAGTTCACCCCGGGAATCACTTCAGTGGCCTTGCTTGGCAATGGGAACTAACGTCAGGCGGCATGATTCCAGGGAACAGTCTTGGGCTAGGCTTATATAAGCTCCGGGGCTGTTAGCCTAGTACACACCTATGAACCTATAATATACAAACATATAATATTCACACACATTACATACATATTACAGCTTCTTAGTATAATACAAAGAAAAAGTGTTTCATGTTCAAAACAGACAACTCAGCAGTTTAGTTACAACAGAAGGTATGTAGCATAAATACAGTAGAATACATTTTTATATACATAGGTTGTGAGTGCAGTCCATTTTTCCATAATATGAATAGATGATCTTTCCCAGTTCATTCTCGTAGTTAGACAGTGTTTATATTGAGCAGTTACCATGTTTTTTAAAGACTAGAGAAAAAAACTGATGGAAGAGAAAGGGGAGAGTATAGGAAGTTGGGATAACAGAAACATATTTGTTGTATCTAGCAGAGTTTGTTAGTATTCCATAAGATGAAGTGAGAATGTCTGCTTTGGAGAACATCAGACAGGGGAGTGAATAGTAGAAATGAAATAGAGAGGTGACATTAGCCAGGAGCAGAACACGAGCACAGCCATGAATTATTAAGATGTTGTTTTAGAGACATTCTGAAGGCTTCTTGGCTGGGAATTGTTCTGGTAGATAGGGGACAGAGTTCCAACTTTTGCAACAGAGTAAGAGTACAGGCACTGTCCCAGTATTTTAGAGGGCTTGGAGATAGTACAGTAAACTCTCATTTAACTGGAACTCAAGCCCCCAGAGCTCTCAAGCAAAAAAAAAAAAAAAAAAATTAGAAGAAATAGAGTACAATTTTCATGTGTTGCACTTTGTCTCCCCTCCACCCACCCAGAAACATACCTTATGTTTTTAGAGTTTTAAAAGGGAAGATAGGACTAAATTCCCTCTCTCCCCAACCTAGAACAAGTCAAACCAAACAAATACTATAGGGTACAGTATCAGTCAAACCAGTTTTTAACAGATAGCAACTCTCAAGCAACCAGAAACTACAGTTATCCGGCATCTACCAATCCACATAGGTGCCGGTTAACCGAGAGTTTACCGTAATGTATTTTTTTGTCTTCGGATCTTAGGGCTCTGTTGGGTTTCTAAGGTTTGACTATGTTGCTCAAGGCTGGACAGGGTAAGGGTTTATAGAGGATGTTGTGTAAAGTTAAGAGCTGGACATAATGTAGGTAGATGGGGAGTTCTACCCAATTAAGGTTATGTAAAGGTGTACAATGACTTGTATACATTTTTGAGTTAGTAGCAAACTTGGCCAATTTGTGGTAACACTGTTCTATTCTGGATCTAATAGAGGTCTGTAAGTTAGAAAGAATAATGGCACCATATAGTAAGGAGGGGAAAAGGAAAGTTTTAGCAAGAGAGGCTATAGGTGAAGTGTTCAGGGAGGGTTTGATTCTATACAGAATTCCTAGTTTCTGTTGAGTTTGGACATGGAGATCAAATTTCAGCTGATTGTCTTAGCAATTTAGTGTATTAGACTATTTCAATAATGGTATCTGCTGAATGTGTTTTGAAATGATCCGTCAGTAGAGTGATTTTTTGGCTTGAGAGTTAGTAAGCCAGATTTCAACGGCAGTAAATGTTTGTTGCATGTTGGAGAGCAACTGGGGAACTGTAGGAGAGGTGCAGTTAACAGTAGAGTCACCTGCATGTTGTATGAGTGTTCCAGGGGATGAGGAAGTATATATGAAAGAGTAGGGGGCCAAGGATGGAGCCTTGTGGGACTCCAATGGGGTTATGTAGAAATGGAAAGATTTCATTCAACCATTTTACGGCTTGTTTTCGACCATGGTCTCCTTTGAAGTAAAAATAAAATGTGGATCCTCAGCTAAACCTAGAATATTCTAAGGCTAACTTCCTGCTATTAAGTGAACATCTGGCAAAATTTCAAGCCTCTATAAACACTGCGAATACTGCTGCCTATGCTGAACTGTTCACAGAAACCCTATACAAGCATGTTAATAGCTGCATAGAGACACCTGCACCCACAAGGAAGACGTACAGAACTAACTCAAAAAAAAGTCACCCTGGTGGAATCACAAAGTCAATCAGGTGTATAACAGAAGGAAGAAAATCATGGTAAAAATTAGGAGGTGCAGCACCCAGCAGGATAAAAGCACTCTCATCAAACTAAAACAACTCAGAGGACAAATAAAGTCTACCAAAGTCAAATCTGAGGTAAGTTTAGCCTCACAGGCCAAGTGCTATCACAGAGCATTCTTTAGCTATGTCCACAAACTCAAAGGCAATACACAGTTGTGTGCAGAGCTCATTGTAAATGGAACCACTTATACTGAGCCAGAAGATATAGCAAACATCCTGGCTGATAAATTCAGCACCAGCTTTACCCCTCTATCCCCCTCAACCTTTCTTCAGAAAATATCAACTATAACTCCTCCTACTATCACTTAGAGAACAGGTCCTTAATGCTCTAAGACCAAGAACATTGCATTAATGAGCCCAGAATGCCTTCTAAATAGCACGAAACATGACCTATCAGGACCTCTGGAATTACTATTTAACTGTAGCTTCCAAACAGGCTTCATGCCTCATGAATGGAGAACAGCAACAGTCATCACTCTGCACAAAGGTGGGCCATCGCCAGACCCTGGAAACTACAGACCCATAAGTCTCACTAGCCTTATATGTAAAGCCATGGAAAGAATTACCATAGAGATAATCAATAGAGATATAGTAACCCTCCAGACACTGGACCCAACCCAGTTTGGTTTCATCAAGGGCAGATCATGCCTACTCAACCAGGTGGAATTCTTTGAGAAGGTCACCGAAGCAATGGATGAGGGCAAAATCAGCCACACTGCCTACCTTAACCTGGCCAAGGTATTTGACACAATAACCCTTTTGAGCATTGTTGACAAGCTCAAGGGGTTAGGTACAAGTGGATAGCCAACTGGCTCACAGACATGACCCTGGAAGTTAGAATTAGGGAGTCCACCTCTACAAAGAGGCCAGTCACAAGTGGAGTCTCTCAGGGATTTTTGGCATTTACTTTTCAGAAGTCAAGGCCAATATCAGTGGTCTCTGGCTGACGATTGCAAATTAGGAGCTGTCATTGAATCTCAGACTGCCACAAATATTCTCCAGGAGGGGGTGACACAGACAAACAACTGGTGTCAGAGCCATTGACTAAAGCTAAATGCCAAGAAATGCATAACAGTATCCTTTGGGACGTCATCCATCTCTGGTAACTATCATATTGACAACACACCCCTTAGAGTTGACCCAGTAGTCATGGACTTAGGGACACACATGATAGTAATCTAGCCTTTGACCATCACATGCCTACAGTGGTGAAGAAATCATTCTATGTTGTGCAACTTCTAAACAAAGGCATGGTACATCTTAGTCCAAAGAAGTCATTGTTCCACTGTATTAGGCATTCATCAGACCTATCACTGAGTACAATTGACCACTTTGGTATGTACCTAACCAGGCATATCCAACAACTGGAACATCCACAGAGATTCCTCACTAAAAGAATACAGGGCATAAGTAATATATCCTACTCAGACTGCCTCAAGGCCCTATCCCTGTATTCTGTCTCCTACAGGCTTTTGAGGGGAGAGCTATATCTGGCATACAGGGCATTGTCAGACCCCACTCTGATGGACCTCCTGCATACCCACAAAATAAACCAGAATTACCCATTCTAAAGACTTAAGCCTTGCCTGTGATATAAATAGGATCTGCTGGAGAGACAGATGTGTCCCAAAAACTACCCCATCTATGGAACAGGCTCCCCATACATGTGAAGCAGAGTTTCTCCCTAACCTAATTCACGTGCAACTTAGGCAATTGGATGGGAAACCAGAAATCCATCCCTGGTGTGGCACCTATGTCTCTAATGGACACAGGCAACCTGTAAATGGTTCATCTCCCAGGCCCATGGTTACACTTATCAAGGGTATCAGAACTTGTCAGAAATTTGGGATGTGTGGCTAGGCTTAAAAAGGTCCTTGTGGTCGTTAGCCTAGTAAACACCTATGAACCTATGTAGGTAGCTGTGGAACCACTGCAGTGTGATTTGGGTAAAACCTAAGTTGAAAAGCCAGTCTAGGAGTAGAGAGTGAGAGATGATGTTGAAAGCTTTTCAAAGGTCCTGAAATTCAGCAGGTACAAAGCTACCTGCATCTCTAGCCTTATTTACAGGGTCAGTAAAGGATAGGAGAGCTGTAGATGTGCTGTGATCTGGATGGAAACCATGTTGAGTATGTGCAAGCAAGTTATTTTGCAATAGGTATTGCATTGGTTGTTGGTGAATACATTTTTCTAGTATTTTGGAGATGGGAGATAGAATGGATATGGGACAGAAATTGGTAAACTCTGTGGAATTTCCCCCTTTGTGAATAGGAATAATGTGAGACATTTTCCAGATAAGGAATTTCCCCCTTTATGAATGGGAATAATGTGAAACATTTTCCAGATGGTGGGAACTAGTGATGCTAATATGGATCTATTGACTAGGATACTGATGGGGTATGCAACGGAGTCAGTAGCTAATTTAAGGTACTGAGGTGGGAGGTTATCCGTAGAGGTGGAGCAGGGCTTAAGTTTTAACAATAGCTTTTTTATGAGACTAGTGGGGATGGGCTGAAGAGAGAAAGTGGCTGAGTTTTCAGAGTAGGATTTTGGACTGTTATGGTGGAGAGAGTCAAGGCTAGGCGAAGACACACAACTGAAGGTAGTAGCAGTAGTGGTGGGTGTGGGGCAGGGGTTAGGGGTTTTAGAGATCAGGATGGCTATAGATTGTATAAATTGGTTGTAGAAGCCATCTGCGAGGGGTAGGGCATCAGCTGAAGGGGAACATTCTTTTTTTGTTCTGGCGTTAAGTAGGGATGAGATGGAATTTCCTTAATTTTCCACACAACTAGACCTCATAGGTGTACACAGACTATTACTATGTCTTATGTCTGGGCTGGAGACCACGTGTCCATTACTTCTTTCCTCACAATTATACCTCAGAGAAGTGCACCGATGGTCACTATAGCTTGTCTTGGGGCAGCAACGTGATATTTACAGCCTGACAAGATTTGCTAATGATAAGCAGTAAAATAATCATTGTGAACAAACAGGGCTGGAGGTAATAAGTGCTTGCAGAAAGTTCATAGGTAATTACTAGGCTACCAGTCTTAATGGGCCTTTTTAAGCCAAGCCATGCTTCCCAAAGGTATTTGGCAGGTTATGATGCGAATCACTTTACAGGGGGTACAGCTTGGATATCAGCAGTGTTCAGGCATTTACAAGCTTTCTCTTTCTAACAAGGACATAGGTGGCAGACCAAAGGTAAATTTAGGATTTTATCCACTGATCCAGGTTGCAATTGAAAAAATGCAGGGAGGAGCTCTGCTTGACATCAATAGGAAGCTTGTTCAAGAGAAGTAGTAGTCTCTGAGGCACATGGTGGTCTCTGATGAACATGCGTGTTTTTCCAACATGTTTATTTATGTTGTAGATGAGGCTCTGGTCCCTAGATTGGGCGTTTCTGATGCAATTTGCTTTATGGGTATGCAAAAGGTCCATATGGGCTAGATCAGAGGTGAATCTGCAGACCAGGCATAGATTGCCCTTCAGCAGTCTGTGGGAAGCAGATTATAAGGATAAGGTTTTGAGATGGTCCACTGGGGCCATATTTTCTACACCATGTATTCTTTTTGTGAGGGACTCCCTGGATGCTACAGCCATTGCATAGTCAGGTAAATACTGAAGGGGGCATTGTATTCAGTGATTAGTCTAGTGATGGCTAGAATACAAAAGAACATCTTTGGACTCAGATGCCATACCCTTGTTTATAAGTTGTGCAACATAGATTGCTGATGTTACTGTAGCAGGCACATGATGGTCAAAGGCCAAGCTACTGTCTACATGCATTCCCAAATGCCTGACCACAGGGTCAACTCTTAGGAGTGTATTATAAATGCAGTAATTCCCAAAGGTAGTTGTCTTTCTGAGAGTGACTACTGTGCATTTTTGGCACAGAGTTTCAGACTGTGATTCTATCACCATTTGTTGGTCTGCACCAGGTCTTACTGCAGGATGCTTGTGTCTTTGGGTGATTCTAAGACTGTGCCAAGTTTGCAATCATCTCTGAACTTGGTTAGATAGATGCCTCTAATGTTGGACTTGATTTCAGAGAAGTAGATGACAAAAAGGAGTATCCCTAGCACTCAGCCTTGGTGGAATTTGCTAGTGATTGGCCTTTTTGTGGAGGCAGACTCGCACCAATACAGACTGTCCTATCTGTGAGACAGCTGGCTAGCCAGCAAGTGACATACAAGTTTATTCCTAATTTTGTGAGCTTATATACATACATACATCCAAATATTTCAAGCATGGGCATTAATGCCCTTCTATTCTGTCTATATACCAAAACACTTGTTCCCATAATGTGTCCAGGCTGTTATTAAAAATATCTAAACTAGTACTTGCTTTAATGTAATTTGGTAGTCTATTCCATGCATCAGCTACTCTCCCAGAGAACCAGTTAGTGCACTTCTCATTCCTATAGAATCGCCTACATAGGTTATCTGATGATTCTCTACTGCTTTTTGTTAACCCAAAACATGCCCAGAGGTAGTTATCTCTAAATGTCCTATATACCTTAAGGTCTCCTCTTAAATATATAAATATGACACTGTACAAGTTCAGATATTTTAGTCATTCATAATGACTTAAATGTTCACATCCATGGGTGCCCTTGGGATATTTCCGCTGCTCCGGTTTACTCATGCTTTTTTTCTTCCAAGGTTTCCATATTGTTATTCCATACTTAAGTTTGTGTATAATGGAACAAACCATGATTTCATCATTTCTGATTTCCTAGACTTTATAGATCTTTTTACACAACCTATAGTGTTATAATTGTCATTAACCAACTGCTTGATAGGATTATTAAAACTCAAAGTTGGATCTACCCAGGTCCTTAAATGAGTCTACAGTTTCAATCACTATGTGCTGTATTAAATACTCGCATTTCAGTTTATGTCTCCCAAATCTCATATGCTTAGTTTTTGATATATTTATCAGCATATTATTCTCCTGTGCCCAAATAGTCAATTTAGTCAAGTTCTTTTGCAGACATGCTTTATCTGTAACACATGTAATCAGTTTACCCAATTACAGGCTATCTTCATATAAACTGTAGAACACCTCAGATGAAAATGTTAGGTCTGAAAGATACAATCTAAACAAGTAAGGGCCAAGGACAGAGCCCTGTGGGACACCCTGACTGTAACCAAGGATTTCACCTGTCCAGTTACTGTATGATAGCTGCCATGTCCTATCTGTAAGCCATGCAGTTCTCCATCTTATCAAGAGTGCATCAATATCTAGTTGTTCTAATTCATTGATCAGTGTTTTGTGTATGACCCTGTCAAATGCTGCAGTTAAATCTATATAAACTACATCACAGTACAATTTGTCATTCATAGCTATTATATTGTTACAGAGAACATCATGTTACAGGCGGTAATAGACCTATTTTCAATATACACATGCTGATATATGGTTTCAAGTCCCAACCTATTTAAGTCTGACAATAACGTATCCAATATTACCTTCGCAATTATCTTCCACAACATGAAAGTAGACTTAAGGGTCTATATGACTAAGTTTATCCTGCTCCCCTATTTCCCTTAAAGACAAGTTCAAAAAGTACGTCTCCAATCTTGAGAAATTTCCTCATATTTATATGACCTAGTGAATAATAGATGTAATGATACCGTAAGTTCTTGCTGAAGTGCTCTTAGTTCATTATTACTAATTCCATCTCCTCCCTGTGCTTTGTTTGGATCCAGTTTGTGTAGTTCCTTTTCAATATAATCTAACTCCAGTTTCTGTGGTTACCTGGATATCACTAGGACAAACCTGTTTTGCATAATATTTTGTGGATATTTCTATGATCTATTGTGTCTGAGAATAAATATTTGAATCTGCACACAGTTTATCAATTTGTATGTCTTTACTCCTTCCACATATTGTGTATTTATAAAACGGTTTTCTATTATACTCAATATTTTTATATACATTTTTTTTCAATTTTTTCTTGATTTTGTCTCACATTATGCTTAACTTGTTTGTTCAGCTCATTTATTTCAGTTTTCAAAGTTGTATTTCAGCCTCTCTTCAATTTCTTATAGTTTTTGTCTTTCACCTTAATCGGGTATCTTGATCTTATGGAAATATACCCCCTGACATTGTACGACTAGATCCTGATGTTAAACATTTTTTTGATTTTTTGCACTCAGACAATTACTCTTTCAAAACTTTCCACATTCCATCGGTAGTTTTTCCCCTGAACACATCATTCCAGTTAGTTTTACATAGTGACTGTTTTGCTTGCATATAATCTGTAATCAATGTGTGCATTGGTTTAGATTTAAGTTTGGCAAAAGTATCCAGCAACAAATTAACCTTTATAGCCCCATGATCACTGAACATCAATGGTGTAAAACTTGACATGAAGTAACAGTACTTTCTTTAGGAACACAAACAGTATCTAGTATGTTATGGTCTCTGGTAGTTTTTTTTTTTTTTTTTTTTTAACAATCGGAAGCAATTATGGTTCCTGAGCATACATTGTGAATAATTTCCTTACTAATGTTGTTAGTCAATATTATTCCAATCTGTTTCTGTTAAATGCAAGTCCCCAGCTAATATTATTATTCCCTTCTAGGTTTCATTCAAGAAATGTAGGAGTTCTAGGTCATCAGCACTTGACTTTCGTGGTCTGTACACTCCAACAATTTTTATATGTTTCAGGGTTGTCTTTATTGTCACAGTTACACAGTCTATAGTAGTGGTGTTACCACTGAACATGTAATAATCACAGGTCTAATAACTATCTTTAATCCCTATCATCACACCTCCACCTGATTTTTTGTTAGAATATCTGCTACAGTAATAACATTTATACCCTGACAGAACTGCTTTCCAATCACTGTTCTTCAACCATGTTTCACAAACAATAACATCAATCTTGTAGGAACGTAGCAAATTTTCCAATAAAAAAACTTTATTGTTAATGCTCCTAGCATTAACAACCATCAGAGATGCAGCAAATGTTACTATCTGTGACCTGTTAAATTTTTGACTTGGCAAAAATCCTGCCTAGTGTTTGTCAAATATTGCAAAATATCTACTGCAAAAATTCTCTTCCCTGATCTTAAATGCACGCCATCCTATCTGAACACATGTGCCCAAAAGTAGGCTTGGATGCTCTACACTTTCCATTTTTTTAAATGGGACATTTTTTTCCATGTAGGTATTTACCTACAAAATCTTTTCATTCACACTGACCTGACTATCCTTTCCATATGTGATTTGTGAAAAATACATCCCAACACCAGTACAAGCTATACAATCTAAGAAGGCTGTTACCCTACTCACAGTCAGAGAGTCTGTGCGGATTAGATCATTTGTATCGACATGAATGAAAACAGATTCATACTTCCTTACATTAAGGCATTCCAAGGCTTGTCACATCTTTTATTTTTGCTCCAGGCAAACATAACACTATTCAATGTTCGTTATCTTCTCTGCAAATGTAGGTATCAGTTCCTCTAATAGAATCTCCAATTACAAGAATTTCTTTTCTGACCAGATCTGAAGAATCTTAAACTTCTAATACAGTAATACCTGAGCTTGTCTACACTGCCTGAGTGAGGTATTACACCAAATGGCTTAAGCAGGTCGTGGTAGGGAGTAAGCCCCATTTTACCTACATCCATTGCTTTAGTGACCTTCTCGAAAAGCTCCGCCAGTTTGGGTAGGCATGACCGACCCTCGACAAAACCAGACTGGGTTACATCCTACGTCTGAAGGTTCCCTGTGTTGTTTTTATCATGTCCATGATTATTCTTTCCGTGGCCTTACATAGGAGACTAGTCAGGCCTATGGACTGGTAGCTTCCTAGGTCTGTGGATGGCGCACTCTTGTGTACAGGGATAAGAAGTGCAGGTCATCCATTCACTTGGAATGCTTGGAGGCTTCACCCGAATTGTGCTAGATCTACTTTCTCTTTTCCTGCCGCTCATAGTTGTTCTTCATATCTGAGTGCAACTCCCCTCTTTGAACCACGCTCTCCTTAGGGAGCGTCACCAATGAACCATGCTCTCCTTAGGGAGTGTCACCAATGTGCACCCTCTCCCCTGCCACTCTATTGGTTGCCCAAGCCACTAATCAAACTCAAGATGGCTGGGCCATACTTAGGGCTTATATCCCTCTATGCCACCAGGGTGGCCAACAAAATTGTCATTTCTTTTACCTTTCTCAATACTGTTTAACTTAATGTCAGAGATGGCTGTCACAACACCATGCACAGCATGTGCATGGTTACATATTTAAATAAGCTCACAGCTATACAAATGAAAGCACATACAGAACAGAAGTAATTTGTGTTGCCTATACTCATATTTCAGATGCTTAAAGGAGTTGATATTTTTAGTGTATTTCCTTTGGGCTTTCTTAAGAGTGGTTAGGAGTTTTGAAGAATATGCACAGAAACCCCCGTCCATATTCAAGAAGTGGCTGAACAATGCCAGTAAATAGTTGAACTAACACAGTTGAATAACAAACCTTAGAATCCTGTATGAATCCTCATAACCTTTCCTGACCTGTAGATGGATATGTTAATTACAGTCTAACTTTCTTAAGATTACAACTCCCAGATTGTTAAAGGAAAAGCACCCAGTTATAAGTTTATCTACTATAACATATGAATTATCCTCTCTTTCCTTTTCGTGTTTATTACAGTTTACACATTTTGGTGTTAAATGAAACTTTATTCCATAATGGCCAGTCATGTAATATCTTTCTGCAGGTGCACCTGATCTACAATCCACTTTTGCATTACATGCAACATTTTTTTCTCTGCCCTGAAAGGTGGACATAAAAAAAGTAATAACCCAGGACTAACCCATGGGGAACACTCCCCTGAATATTATGTTGTTAAAAGATGTAATACTCTGTATTTTAACTGACAATTTCCATCTGTTAGCCAGTTATAGAAGCAATGTAGTGCACACACATTGGTGAGCTATAGCCTCACAGAAGATGAAGAACTACACGGAACTGAATCAAATGCCCTTGTTACAGCCAAGTAGACTATGTCAGTTGGAAGATCCTTACCCAGTGTTTCAACAACCTTCACACAGAAGTGTGAGATGCTGGCCATGCAAGATATTCTTCTGACAAAGCCATGCTCATTGGTCATAGACTAGTACTGGGTAACTACCCTTGTGGACCATTTTAAGTCTAGCCAATTATCTAATTTGAGAATCGTTCCCTGCACATTGGGTCTATAAGGCTTAGACTTAGCTTAAACTTATTGGCTTAGACATTATGCCAACTCCACTCTGTCACCAGAGAGTGGACTCACTGTCTTTTCTAAATAATATAAAATTAGTCTTTCAAAGGATTTATTTATTTATTTATTTTACATTTGTTAACCGGGAGTGTCTGACTGAGCCGAAAAGGCCCTTTTTCTGCAGAGGCCCGGGGAGAAAAGCTCCACAAAAAATTACAGACACATTTAGTTATTTAGACATAATCAGTATACACACAAATTACAAGAGACATGTTTTTACAGTGGTATGCGGCACAAACCGTTACAGTGGAGAGAACAATCAAAAAAATATTAATTTTAAAAATAAAGGTAAGTAATAGATTTGTGGTGTACAGCTGAACTTTGGAATGTAGGTAGAATACATACATAGTACACAGGTACAGTACATACATTGTAGATTAGCCAGTGTTTGTGAGTAAGATTGAAAAACTATTATCAATTGCTCTAGATTTAGTATGTATATGTTATCCGCTTTCAATAGCCTGGGGAGCAATCATGGCACTGCCAACTTTGCTTGAGATGTTGCCTGATGAGGTCTTTAAAGGAGGCCTTGGATGATGTGTTTTGAATGCTAGTAGGGACAGAGTTCCATTTTTTGGCCACAGAACTACTATATAGTGCATCTCCAAAGCTATTGTAGCTGTTGGTGACTTCTAGTAGTAGTTTGCTTGATGATCTAAGAGGCCTTTTGGCTGAGTGATGTTGTACTAGGCTATTGAGGGCATGACACTTACTGGGGAGGTAATAGATAGAATGACTGAGGCAGAGCTGATTGTAGGTTAGGAGGTTGGGCAGTTCAAGCCAGTGGAGCTGTCTCAAAGCAGTACAGCGATGAGTTCTATATGAGCAATTTGCAGCAAAGCGGGCAATTCTGTTATAGCAAGCTTCCATTTTGCTTAGTTCAGTTTTGTTGAGATTAGTCAGAATGGGAGATGCATAGAGTAGGGTGGATAGAAGTTGGGAGCGAGCAATGGCTGATCTTGTGTTGTTGTACTTTTTTAATAGTTAAGTTCAGATGACTATCAAATTTTAGGTGGGAGTCTATGGCTATGCCCAATAGCTTAGCCTGTGCCACTGGAGCAAATGGAGTAGCATTTGTGGAGTAGATAGTGAATTGACTGTTAGTGTTTTTGTTAGAACTGGTTATAATCATAAGCTGAGTTTTCTTTGGATTGAGGATAAGTTGGGCTTTGGTAAGGTAGTTTTCAACGTCAGAGAATGCTGGTTGAGTTGTTTGCAGGAGGGTGGGAATGTTTTGTGCAGCACAGATTAAGGTAGTGTCATCTGCATACTGAATTATAGATGCATGCTGTGTGGAGGTGTGGAGGTCATTTGTGAAGACTGTGAATAGTAGTGGTCCTAAGATAGAACCCTGTGGGACTCCTATAGTTATGGGCAGCTGAGAAGAGAGAGAAAATTTTCCCATTTCACAGCTTGGTACCTTGAAACCAGGTAAGAGTGGAATTAGATAGATGATATTGGTTTAGTTTGTTTAGCAGGATTTGGTGTGAGACTGTGTCAAATGCTTTGGACATATCCAAAAAAAGAGTTGACACTTGCAGGCCTTCATTTTTGAGACAGTTTACTGTGTCTGAGAAGCAGAGGAGAGCTGTAGTGGTACTATGGGCAGGTCTGAAACCATGCTGAGTAGGTGACAGGATGTTGCAGTCTAGGAGATAGTTTAGCATCTGGGTATGGATGCATTTTTCTAGGATTTTGGCCAGGGGGGAGAGTAAAGCAATGGGTCTGTAGTTAGTAAGTTCAGTGGAGGTCCTGCCTTTATGTATGGGTGTAACATAGGATATTTTCCAGAGTTTGGGCACATAGTTTTCAACAATTGATCTGTTTATGAGAGTGGAGACTGGGATAGCAATAGCATCTGCTGTAAGTTTCAAGAAATAGCTGGGGAGTAGGTCGGCTGCTGTTGATGAGGTTTTTAGTTTGGAGAGCATGCTTTTGATTGAAGTGGTGGAAACTGTTTTGAGGGTAAAGCTTGTATTAGTGTTATTTGTGTTTGGGGGGGATAGTGAGGAAGGAACTGTCTTGTGATATGAAGGATAGAATTGAGTTCACAAAGTGGGAGTTGAATTGTGTTTTGATGGGAACTTTAGTGTCAGGGTGGTTGGTTTTGGGGGTAGCCTTTTGGATGGATTTTAGTAGCTGGTTTACA
This sequence comes from Protopterus annectens, assembly GCF_019279795.1. Classification (NCBI taxonomy): domain Eukaryota; kingdom Metazoa; phylum Chordata; order Ceratodontiformes; family Protopteridae; genus Protopterus; species Protopterus annectens. Next base: position 1,242,199,750 of record NC_056727.1, on the reverse strand, counting down.
TTTTTCCAAAATTTTTGCGGGTTGTGTTGGTATTTAGTTTGTAATGTTGTGTAGTAGGATTTTTTGTCCAGCCTAATGCATTTTTTTGCACGGTTGCGCAGTTCTTGGTACTTAGTTAGGCTTTGTGTTTCTTTGTTTTTTTGATAGTAACGCCAGGCAGTGTCTCTGGACTTGAGGATTTGTTTGGCTTCTTTACTGAGCCAGGGGTTTGTATAGGTTCTAACCTTGATTTTGCGCAATGGAGCGACAGTGTCTAGGTGTTGTAGAAATGTTTTGTTGAAATATGCTACAGCCTGGTCAAGTGGGAGGGTTTTTAGGGAGGTCCAGTCACAGTTACACAGTAAAGTGTTGAGGACCTCAGGAGAGAATTTTTTTGTGTTTCTAATGGCTATATAGTTAGTGGTTTTGCATATACTTGTTTTACTATGTATAAAGTATATTATGTTGTGGTCACTTAAGATGTCTGGGAGACTGCCTGTGTGAGGGTACAATGTGGGGTTGCTAGTTAGGACCCAGTCAAGGATGGATTCCCTTTTAGATTTTTTATCACACCTAGTTGGAATTTGGACTAGCTGCTGGTAGCCATGGAGATTTATTAGATTACTTCGTGGTTCTGATATACAGGTGAACCAATCTAGGTTGAAGTCCCCCAGAATAAGGGTTTCTTGATAGTATGTGGAAGAACACCAGGATAAGAAGTCTTCAAGGCTAGCAGGTGTATTACCAGGTGGAATATAGATCACAATTGTGGTGATGACCTTTTTAGAGTGAAGTTGAAGTTGTGAGATAAGTATGTCCCAATTATTGGGGGAGGGGGAGGAGTTTGGTAATTGATGGACAGTTAAGTTGGACTTGTAGAGTAAGGCAGTTCCACCCCCTTTACGAAGTGGTCTGTCTTGTCTAATGATATTGTAGCCGGTAGGGAGAACTTCTGAGTTAGCTATGTTTTTATTTAGCCAGGTTTCTGTTAAAGCAACTATGTCTGGGGAGTAGTGTGCTATTGTGGCCTGGAGTTCAGGTATTTTATTTTTGATACTTCTAATATTAATGTTTAGCATTAAAAGATGGTTGGTTTTGCTGCTGTTGTTGATTTGCCCAGGGATGAAGAAAGTGGGGGTGTTATGTTCTGACATTTGTGTTGGAGCAGTTTGTGTTGGACAGGATGGATTTGGGCCTGGGTTGGGGTGGATATCCCCACTTATGGTGAGCCTGGAGTTAAAATGGTTATACAGATGTTGGAGTTTGGTGAGGAGTGTGAGAAAGTATTGTGTTTTTTTGGAGTAGGAATGAGAGCATATGTGTTTAGTTCTGAATTGGTCCATTATGTAGTTCTTGAATAAGTGTGGGCAGATAGTATTATAATGTGTGGTGTCTGTGTATGACAGTGCATAATGCAGTGTTGTGCTACTAAGTTTAGGGATATTGCTAGAGTGATAACTTGTGGTGTTGTAAAGAATTATGAGAAGACAGACTAGATTTAGTTGTGTGATAGTCATGGTTATAAAGTTTATGTTGTTTCTAGGTGGGGGGTCTGAATAGGAATTATAGGGTTGCACTATATGTGGATGAGGAAGTAGTGTGGGTGATGCAAAAAATGCCTAGTGGGAATGAGAGTGATTGGGAGTACTTTGTGTGGAGCAAGTTGGTGTGGTTTAATGTGATATGACTTGAGGAGCTGTGATTGGTGGAGGTGATGTGAGGGTGAGCTGTGGGTGTGGCTATGATTACTATAAATGTAGAGGTAGTGGGGGCGGGAGGGAATAGGGGACAGGGCAGGGGAGCGGAGAGAGCCCGAGCGTTAGCGAGGGCGAACGGAGCGGGGCAGAGCCAGAGCCAACCAAGGCAAGAGAAAAAAGTAAGTATTTAGCCTATAACTGGTCCTATTTTCCCTGTCTATCTTACAGATTAACATCACGTGTATGTTTCAATTCTGGTGGTAGAAGACCATTTGCACCATTTGTTGAAAGAACAATATTAAGATTAGACGTAGAGACTTCTTTATATTACATAAAAGTAGCCATTTAGGTTACTATGGCCTGGTGAAGCATCTTTTTTTACCCAATTTAAGTAATGTAGCACTCATTTATATTTTGATCCTTGGCATATACAGTACCTTCCATAGGTAGCATAGTGTCTTGGCCTATGTGATCCTTTATACCAGCATACTTCGAGAACTTTTCCTTTGTCAGCTAATGCAACCTATCCTTCCTTCCTTCTTCACTACGTAGTACAGTCACCTTTTGTTTTGTTTATATTATCTAATCTGCCTATGAAATGTCTTGGTGTTAGATTTAGTAAATTTTGCCAAGAAAACTCTTAATATCTCCTCCTCTCTCCTATGGTTGCACTAAGATTACAGACATTTTATCGAAGTTTACATTTTTATCTGTAAGTGACTTTCATTTTAGCCCATCACTTTTTTTTTGTGTCAATACGTTTTTATTCCACCAGAGGGTTTTGCTCCCCCATTACTGGGCCCAACATGCACTGCTTTGCTGAAATATACACATCAATTAAGTTATTCAGTTTTTCTTCTAGTTTTTGCTCACACCAAAATACATTTCCTAATCACACTAAATCAACTCCTTTTTAGTTCCTTTATAATTTTCTCAGAGATTTTTTTTGCATATAAAAGTTCGGCTGGTATACCAAAGCCTTTATTACTCAGGAAGCATTGTATGTCAGATATGTGCTCCCAACACAAGCGGAGGGCATAAAGATGACATACGCATACTCCCAACTCAGAACTGAAGTGTCCCAGGAGAACCAGGACCACTCCCCCCTGTGAAAATGAGGACATTTACATCCAGAAAAAAAAGAAGGAAAGAAGGAGAGGACCCATGCAAAAGGGAGGAAGAAGAGGGCAGGAGGGAGGGAATACTGCCAACAGGGAAAAGGAAGACATCTACTGTTCAGGTAAGATTTTACACAACCGGACTATGCACTGCCATATCACTCCTGTAGTATTCAATACTTCGGGGACAGAACAAAAGTTACTGAGAAGGTAGACAGGAGCCCTCCACACACCCATACATTATAGCATTGGCAGAACCTGCCCTGGCCCTAGAAATGACATTCAATTTGCAATGTTTAATGAACGTGTGAATTGAAGACCAAGTAGCAGCCCCAAGGAAGTGGAATGAGCCCTCACAGAAGCAGACAACTGCTTAACATGAAAAGACTAACAAAAATAAATTGTCTTGGAAATCTTGGAGGAGATGGTTTGCTTACAAACAACCAAACCCAATGTCCTGGTATGAAAAGAAACAAAAAGATGATAATATTTATGAAAGACCT